>NC_072779.1:28211472-28515222 GCF_022539595.1 Amphiprion ocellaris
GTTCTCTGGTCAGGGGGCCTTGTACAAAGTGTGACTGGATCTGGGGGGGGGATCGTTTGAAACATCCAGCGGTCACCCCCCTTACAGTGAAGCTCCACTCAAAAGGTGAAAAGGATGCAGACATCATGTGATGGAGGAGGAACATGTGTCTGTATCCCACTCTGGACCAACAGACGAGTCCACACACATGGCAGTGTTGGCGGTGGCGGTGTTAGTGGTGGTGACGGTGGTGGCGGTGGCGGTGGTGGCGGTGGTGGTGGTGGCGGTGGTGGCGGCGGTGGTGGCGGTGGCAACCAATTTTTTTGAAATTAATTGTCTTAGATTGGGTTGAGTGTGACTCTTTGAGTTCGGTTCTCTTCGGTGGTAATTTGGTCAGAGGGCTTGTACAAAGTGTGAGTGGATCTCGGGGGGCGATCGTTTGAAACATCCCGCGGTCGCCCCCTTACAGTCACGGTCCACTCAAAAGGTGAAAAGGATGCAGACATCATGTGATGGAGGAGGAACACGTGTCCGTATCTCACCCTGGACCCAGACTGAAGTCCACACACATGGCAATGTTGGCGGTGGTGGTGGTGGCGGACGTGGCGGTGGCGGTGTTATTGGTGGTGGCGGTGGTGGTGGCGGTGATGGCGGCGGTGGCGTTAGCCACCAATTTTATTTGAATTAAATGTCTTAGATTGGGTTGAGTGTGATTCTTTGAGCTCGGTTCTTGTCTGTGGTAATCTGGTCAGGGGGGCTTGTACAAAGTGTGAGTGAGTGTGGGGGGGATTGTTTGAAACATCCAGCGGTCCCCCCTTACAGTGAAGCTCCACTCAAAAGGTGATCAGGATGCAGACATCATGTGATGTAGGAGGAACATATGTCTGTATCCCAGCCTGGACCAACAGTGGAGGCCACACACATGGGAGTGTTGGCAGTGGCGGTGTTAGTGGTGGTGACGGTGGTTGGGGTGGCGGTGGTTGCGGCGGTGGCGGTAGCCACCAACTTTATTTGAATTAATTGCCTTAGATTGGGTCTAGTATGATTCTTTGAGTTCGGTTCTCATCGGTGGTAATCTGGTCAGGGGGCTTGTACAAAGTGTGAGTGGATCTGGGGGCGGGATCGTTTGAAACATCCAGCGGTCGCCCCCTTACAGTGAAGGTCCACTCAAAAGGTGACAAGGATGCAGACATCATGTGATTGAGGAGGAACATGTGTCTGTATCCCACCCTGGACCCAGACTGAAGTCCACACACATGGCACTGTTGGCAGTGGTCGTGGTGGCAGTGGTGGTGCCTGTGGTGGTGGTGGCGGCGGTGGTGGTGGTGGCGGTGGTGGATGCGGCGGTCATGGTGGCAGTAGCCTCCAATTTTATTTGAATTAACTCTCTTAGATTGGGTTGAGTGTGATTCTGTGAGCTCGGTTCTTGTCGGTGGTTCTCTGGTCAGGGGGGCTTGTACAAAGTTTGAGTGGATCTGGGTGGGATCGTTTGAACCATCCAGCGATCCCCCCCTTACAGTGAAGCTCCACTCAAAAGGTGATCAGGATGCAGACATCATGTGATGGAGGAGGAACATGTTTCTGTATCCCACCCTGGACCCAGAGTGAAGTCCAAACATATGGCAGTGTTGGCGGTGGTGGCGGTCGTGGTGGTGGTGGCTGTGGTGGTGGTGGCGGTGCTGGTGGCCGTGATGGCGGTGGTGGCGGTAGCCACCAATTTTCTTTGAATTAAATGTCTTAGATTGGGATAAGAGTGATTCTTTGAGCTCAGTTCTTGTCTGTGGTAATCTGGTCAGGGGGCCTTGTACAAAGTGTGAGTGGATCTGGGTGGGATGGTTTGAAACATCCAGTGATCCCCCCTTACAGTGAAGCTCCACTCAAAAGGTGATCAGGATGCAGACATCATGTGATGGAGGAGGAACATGTGTCTTTATCCCACCCTGGACCCAGAGTGAAGTCCAAACATATGGCAGTTTTGGCGGTGGGTGGTGGTGGTGGTGGCGGTCGTGGTGGTAGTGGCTGTGGTGGTGGTGGCGGCGGTGGTGGCGGTGATGGCGGCGGTGGCGGTAGCCACCAATTTTGTTTGAATTAAATGTCTTAGATTGGGATGAGTGTGATTCTTTGAGCTCGGTTCTTGTCTGTGGTAATCTGGTCAGGGGGCCTTGTACAAAGTGTGAGTGGATCAGGGTGGGATGGTTTGAAACATCCAGTGATCCCCCCCTTACAGTGAACCTCCACTCAAAAGGTGATCAGGATGCAGACATCATGTGATGGAGGAGGAACATGTGTCTGTATCCCAGCCTGGACCAACAGTGGAGTCCACACACATGGCAGTGTTGGCGGGGGCATTGTTAGTGGTGGTGACGGTGGTGGTGGTGGCGGTGGCGGCGGTAGTGGTGGTGGTGGCGGCGGTGATGGTGGCGGTGGTTGCGCTATAAACCAACTTTATTTGAATTAACTGTCTTAGATTGGGTTAAGTGTGATTCTGTGATCTCGGTTCTTGTCCGTGGTTCTCTGGTCAGGGGGCCTTGTACAAAGTGTGAGTGGATCTGGGTGGGATCATTTGAACCATCCAGCGATCCCCCCCTTACAGTGAAGCTCCACTCAAAAGGTGATCAGGATGCAGACATCATGTGATGGAGGAGGAACATGTGTCTGTATCCCACCCTGGACCCACAGTGAAGTCCAAACATATGGCAGTGTTGGCGGTGGTGGTGGTGGCGGTCGTGGTGGTGGTGGCTGTGGTGGTGGTGGCGGCGGTGGTGGCGGTGACGGCGGCGGTGGCGGTAGCCACCAATTTTATTTCAATTAACTCTCTCAGATTGGGTTGAGTGTGATTCTGTGAGCTCGGTTCTTGTCGGTGGTTCTCTGGTCAGGGGGGCTTGTACAAAGTATTAGTGGATCTGATTGGGATCGTTTGAAACATCCAGCGGTCCCCCCCTTACAGTGAAGCTCCATTCAAAAGGTGATCAGGATGCAGACATCATGTGATGGAGGAGGAACATGTGTCTGTATCCCAACCTGGACCAACAGTGGAGTCCACACACATGGCAGTGTTGGCGGTGGCATTGTTAGTGGTGGTGGTGGTGGCGGTGGTGGCGGTGGTGGCGGTGGTGGCGGTGGGTGGCGGTGGTGGCGGTGGTGGTGGCGGCGGTGGTGGCGGCGGTGGTGGTGGCGGCGGTGATGGTAGCGGTGGTTGCGGTAGCCACCAATTTTATTTGAATTAACTGTCTTAGATTGGGTTGAGTGTGATTCTGTGATCGCGGTTCTTGTCAGTGGTTCTCTGGTCAGGGGGCCTTGTACAAAGTGTGACTGGATCTGGGGGGGGATCGTTTGAAACATCCAGCGGTCACCCCCCTTACAGTGAAGCTCCACTCAAAAGGTGAAAAGGATGCAGACATCATGTGATGGAGGAGGAACATGTGTCTGTATCCCACTCTGGACCAACAGACGAGTCCACACACATGGCAGTGTTGGCGGTGGCGGTGTTAGTGGTGGTGACGGTGGTGGCGGTGGCGGTGGTGGCGGTGGTGGTGGTGGCGGTGGTGGCGGCGGTGGTGGCGGTGGCAACCAATTTTTTTGAAATTAATTGTCTTAGATTGGGTTGAGTGTGACTCTTTGAGTTCGGTTCTCTTCGGTGGTAATTTGGTCAGAGGGCTTGTACAAAGTGTGAGTGGATCTCGGGGGGCGATCGTTTGAAACATCCCGCGGTCGCCCCCTTACAGTCACGGTCCACTCAAAAGGTGAAAAGGATGCAGACATCATGTGATGGAGGAGGAACACGTGTCCGTATCTCACCCTGGACCCAGACTGAAGTCCACACACATGGCAATGTTGGCGGTGGTGGTGGTGGCGGACGTGGCGGTGGCGGTGTTATTGGTGGTGGCGGTGGTGGTGGCGGGTGATGGCGGCGGTGGCGTTAGCCACCAATTTTATTTGAATTAAATGTCTTAGATTGGGTTGAGTGTGATTCTTTGAGCTCGGTTCTTGTCTGTGGTAATCTGGTCAGGGGGGCTTGTACAAAGTGTGAGTGAGTGTGGGGGGGATTGTTTGAAACATCCAGCGGTCCCCCCTTACAGTGAAGCTCCACTCAAAAGGTGATCAGGATGCAGACATCATGTGATGTAGGAGGAACATATGTCTGTATCCCAGCCTGGACCAACAGTGGAGGCCACACACATGGGAGTGTTGGCAGTGGCGGTGTTAGTGGTGGTGACGGTGGTTGGGGTGGCGGTGGTTGCGGCGGTGGCGGTAGCCACCAACTTTATTTGAATTAATTGCCTTAGATTGGGTCTAGTATGATTCTTTGAGTTCGGTTCTCATCGGTGGTAATCTGGTCAGGGGGCTTGTGCAAAGTGTGAGTGGATCTGGTGGCGGGATCATTTGAAACATCCAGCGGTCTCCCCCTTACAGTGAAGGTCCACTCAAAAGGTGATCAGGATGCAGACATCATGTGATGGAGGAGGAACATGTGTCTGTATCCCACCCTGGATCCAGAGTGAAGTCCACACACATGGCAGTGTTGGCGGTGGCATTGTTAGTGGTGGTGATGGTGGTGGCGGTGGCGGTGGCGGCGGTAGTGGTGGTGGAGGTGTCGGTGGTGGTGGTGGCGGTGGCGGCGGTAGTGGTGGTGGTGGTGGTGGCGGTGGTGGTGGCGGCGGTGATGGTGGCGGTGTTTGCGGTAGCCACCAACTTTATTTGAATTAACTCTCATAGATTGGGTTGAGTGTGATTCTGTGATCCCGGTTCTTGTCCGTGGTTCTCTGGTCAGGGGGCCTTGTACAAAGTGTGAGTGGATCTGGGTGGGATCGTTTGAAACATCCAGCGATCCCCCCCTTACAGTGAAGCTCCACTCAAAAGGTGATCAGGATGCAGACATCATGTGATGGAGGACGAACATGTGTCTTTATCCCACCCTGGACCCAGAGTGAAGTCCACACATATGGCAGTGTTGGCGGTGGTGGTGGTGGCAGTCGTGGTGGTGGTGGCTGTGGTGGTGGTGGTGGCGGCGGTGGTGGCGGTGATGGCGGCGGTGGCGGTAGCCACCAATTTTATTTGAATTAAATGTCTTAGATTGGGTTGAGTGTGATTCTTTGAGCTCGGTTCTTGTCTGTGGTAATCTGGTCAGGGGGGCTTGTACAAAGTGTGAGTGAGTGTGGGCGGGATTGTTTGAAACATCCAGCGGTCCCCCCCTTACAGTGGAGCTCCACTCCAAAGGTGATCAGGATGTAGACATCATGTGATGTAGGAGGAACATGTGTCTGTATGCCAGCCTGGACCAACAGTGGAGGCCACACACATGGGAGTGTTGGCAGTGGCGGTGTTAGTGGTGGTGACGGTGGTTGGGGTGGCGGTGGTTGCGGCGGTGTCGGTAGCCACCAACTTTATTTGAATTAATTGCCTTAGATTGGGTCTAGTATGATTCTTTGAGTTCGGTTCTCATCGGTGGTAATCTGGTCAGGGGGCTTGTGCAAAGTTTGAGTGGATCTGGGTAGGATCGTTTGAAACGTCCAGCGGTCCCCCCCTTACAGTGAAGCTCCATTAAAAAGGTGATCAGGATACAGACATCATGTGATGGAGGAGGCACATGTGTCTGTATCCCAGCCTAGACCAACAGTGGAGTCCACACACGGCAGTGTTGGCGGTGGCATTGTTAGTGGTGGTGACGGTGGTTGTGGTGGCGGTGGCAGCGGTAGTGGTGGTGGTGGTGGTGGCGATGGTGGTGGCGGCGGTGGTGGTGGCGGCGGTGGTATCGGCGGTGATGGTGGCGGTGGTTGCGGTAGCCACCAACTTTTTTTGAATTAACTGTCTTAGATTGGGTTGAGTGTGATTCTGTGATCTCGGTTCTTGTCCGTGGTTCTCTGGTCAGGGGGCCTTGTACAAAGTGTGAGTGCATCTGGGTGGGATCGTTTCAAACATCCAGCGATCCCCCCCTTACAGTGAAGCTCCACTCAAAAGGTGATCAGGATGCAGACATCATGTGATGGTGGAGGAACATGTGTCTGTATCCCACCCTGGACCCAGAGTGAAGTCCACACACATGGCAGTGTTGGTGGTGGCGGTGTTAGTGGTGGTGACGGTGGTGGGGTTGGCGGTGGCGGCGGTAGTGGTGGTGGTGGTGACGGTGGTGGTGGTGGCGGTGGTGGTGACGGTGGTGGTGGTGGCGGTGGTGGAGACGGTGGTGGTGGTGGTGGTGGTGGTGGCGTTGGCGGCGGTAGTGGTGGCGTTGGTTGTGGCGGTGGTGGCTGCGGTGGTGGTGGCAGCGGTGATGGTGGCGGTGGTTGCGGTAGCCACCAACTTTATTTGAATGAACTGTCTTAGATTGGGTTGAGTGTGATTCTGTGATCTCAGTTCTTGTCCGTGGTTCTCTGGTCAGGGTGCCTTGTACAAAGTGTGCGTGGATCTGGGTGGGATCGTTTGAAACATCCAGCGATCCCCCCCTTACAGTCAAGCTCCACTCAAAAGGTGATCAGGATGCAGACATCATGTGATGGAGGAGGAACATGTGTCTGTATCCCACCCTGGACCCAGAGTGAAGTCCACACACATGGCAGTGTTGGCGGTGGTCGTGGTGGCAGTGGTGGTGCCTGTGGTGGTGGCGGCGGTGGTGGTGGTGGCGGTGGTGGATGCGGCGGTCATGGTGGCGGGAGCCTCCAATTTTATTTGAATTAACTCTCTTAGATTGGGTTGAGTGTGATTCTGTGAGCTCGGTTCTTGTCGGTGGTTCTCTGGTCAGGGGGCCTTGTACAAAGTGTGCGTGGATCTGGGTGGGATCGTTTGAAACATCCAGCGATCCCCCCCTTACAGTGAAGCTCCACTCAAAAGGTGATCAGGATGCAGACATCATGTGATGGAGGAGGAACATGTGTCTGTATCCCACCCTGGACCCAGAGTGAAGTCCACACACATGGCAGTGTTGGCGGTGGTCGTGGTGGCAGTGGTGGTGCCTGTGGTGGTGGCGGCGGTGGTGGTGGTGGCGGTGGTGGATGCGGCGGTCATGGTGGCGGGAGCCTCCAATTTTATTTGAATTAACTCTCTTAGATTGGGTTGAGTGTGATTCTGTGAGCTCGGTTCTTGTCGGTGGTTCTCTGGTCAGGGGGCCTTGTACAAAGTGTGCGTGGATCTGGGTGGGATCGTTTGAAACATCCAGCGATCCCCCCCTTACAGTTAAGCTCCACTCAAAAGGTGATCAGGATGCAGACATCATGTGATGGAGGAGGAACATGTTTCTGTATCCCACCCTGGACCCAGAGTGAAGTCCAAACATATGGCAGTGTTGGCGGTGGTGGCGGTGGTGGCTGTGGTGGTGGTGGTGGTGCTGGTGGCGGTGATGGCGGCGGTGGCGGTAGCCACCAATTTTATTTGAATTAAATGTCTTAGATTGGGATAAGAGTGATTCTTTGAGCTCGGTTCTTGTCTGTGGTAATCTGGTCAGGGGGCCTTGTACAAAGTGTCAGTGGATCTGGGTGGGATGGTTTGAAACATCCAGTGATCCCCCCTTACAGTGAAGCTCCACTCAAAAGGTGATCAGGATGCAGACATCATGTGATGGAGGAGGAACATGTGTCTTTATCCCACCCTGGACCCAGAGTGAAGTCCAAACATATGGCAGTTTTGGCGGTGGTGGTGGTGGTGGTGGTGGTGGTGGTGGTGGTGGTGGCGGTCGTGGTGGTGGTGGCTGTGGTGGTGGTAGCGGCGGTGATGGCGGCGGTCGCGGTAGCCACCAATTTTGTTTGAATTAAATGTCTTAGATTGGGATGAGTGTGATTCTTTGAGCTCGGTTCTTGTCTGTGGTAATCTGGTCAGGGGGCCTTGTACAAAGTGTGAGTGGATCAGTGTGGGATGGTTTGAAACATCCAGTGATCCCCCCCTTACAGTGAACCCCCACTCAAAAGGTGATCACCATGCAGACATCATGTGATGGAGGAGGAACATGTGTCTGTATCCCAGCCTGGACCAACAGTGGAGTCCACACACATGGCAGTGTTGGCGGGGGCATTGTTATTGGTGGTGACGGTGGTGGTGGTGGCGGTGGCGGCGGTAGTGGTTGTGGTGGCGGTGGTGGTGGCGGTGGTGGTGGCGGCGGTGATGGTGGCGGTGGTTGCGCTATAAACCAACTTTATTTGAATTAACTGTCTTAGATTGGGTTGAGTGTGATTCTGTGATCTCGGTTCTTGTCGGTGGTTCTCTGGTCAGGGGGGCTTGTACAAAGTATTAGTGGATCTGATTGGGATCGTTTGAAACATCCAGCGGTCCCCCCCTTACAGTGAAGCTTCATTCAAAAGGTGATGAGGATGCAGACATCATGTGATGGAGGAGGAACATGTGTCTGTATCCCAGCCTGGACCAACAGTGGAGTCCACACACATGCCAGTGTTGGTGGTGGCGGTGTTAGTGGTGGTGACGGTGGTGGGGGTGGCGGTGGTTGCGGCGGTGGCGGTAGCCACCAATTTTATTTGAATTAAATGTCTTAGATTGGGTTGAGTGTGATTCTTTGAGCTCGGTTCTTGTTGGAGGTTCTCTGGTCAGGGGGGCTTGTACAAAGTTTTAGTGGATCTGGGTGGGATCGTTTGAAACGTCCAGCGGTCCCCTCCTTACAGTGATGCTCCATTCAAAAGGTGATCAGGATGCAGACATCCTGTGATGGAGGAGGAACATGTGTCTGCATCCCACCCTGGATCTAGAGTGAAGTCCACACACATGGCAGTGTTGGCGGTGGCATTGTTTGTGGTGGTGACCTTGGTGGTGGTGGTGGTGGCGGTGGTGGTGGTGGTGGTGGTGGTGGTGGTGGTGGCGGTGGTGGTGGCGGCAGTGGTGGTGGCGGTGGTGGTGGCGGCGTTGATGGTGTCGGTGGTTGCGGTAGCCACCAATTTTATTTGAATTAACCATCTTAGATTGGGTTAAGTGTGATTCTGTGATCTCGGTTCTTGTCAGTGGTTCTCTGGTCAGGGGGCCTTGTACAAAGTGTTAGTGAATCTGTGGGGGATCGTTTGAAACATCCAGCGGTCGCCCCCTTACAGTGAAGGTCCACTCAAAAGTTGATCAGGATGCAGACATCATGTGATGGAGGAGGAACATGTGTCTGTATCCCAGCCTGGACCAACATTGGAGTCCACACACATGGCAGTGTTGGCGGTGGCATTGTTAGTGGTGGTGACCGGGGTGGGGGTGGCGGCGGTAGTGGTGGTGGTGGTGGTGGTGGTGGTGGTGGTGGTGGTGGTGCCGGTGGTGGTGGCGACGGTGGTGGTAGTGTTGGCGGTGGCGGTGGTGGTGGTTGCCGCGGTGGCGGTAGCCACCAACTTTATTTGAATTAATTATCTTAGATTGGGTTTAGTGTGATTCTTTGAGTTCGGTTCTCATCGGTGGTAATCTGGTCACAGGGCTTGTACAAAGTGTGAGTCGATCTGGTGGGGGGGTCGTTTGAAACATCCAGCGGTCGCCCCCTTACAGTGAAGGTCCACTCAAAAGGTGAAAAGGATGCAGACATCATGTGATAGAGGAGGAACATGTGTCTGTATCCCACCCTGGACCCACAGTGAAGTCCACACACATGGCAGTGTTGGCAGTGGTGGTGGTGGCCGTCGTGGTGGTGGTGGCTGTGGTGGTGATGGCGGCGGTGGTTGCAGTGGTGGCGGTGGTGGCGGCGGTGGCGGTAGCCACCAATTTTATTTGAATTAAATGTCTTCGATTGGGTTGAGTGTAATTCTTTGAGTTCGGTTCTCATCGGTGGGAATCTGGTCAGGGGGCTTGTACAAAGTGTGAGTGGATCTGGGGGGGGATCGTTTGAAACATCCAGCGGTCCCCCCCTTACAGTATCCCACCCTGGACCCAGACTGAAGTCCACACACATGGCAGTGTTGGCGGTGGTCGTGGTGGCGGTGGTGGTGGCTGTGGTGGTGGCGGCGGTGGTGGTGGTGGCGGTGGTGGTGGCGGCGGTCATGGTGGCGGTGGTGGCGATAGCCACGAATTTTATTTGAATTTACTCTCTGAGATTGGGTTGAGTGTGATTCTGTGAGCTCGGTTCTTGTCGGTGGTTCTCTGGTCAGGGGGCTTGTAGAAAGTGTGAGTGGATTTGGGTGGGATCGTTTGAAACATCCAGTGGTTCCCCCCTTACAGTAAAGCTCCACTCAAAAGGTGATCAGGATGCAGACATCATGTGATGGAGGAGTAACATGTGTCTGTATCCCAGCCTGGACCAACAGTGGAGTCCACACACATGGCAGTGTTTGTGGTGGCATCTTTAGTGGTGGTGACGGTGGTGGTGGTGGAGGTGGTGGCTGTGGTGGCGGTAGTTGTGGTGGTGGTGGCGGTGGTGGTGGTGACGGTGGTGGTGGTGGTGGCGGTGGCGGTGGCGACGGTAGTGGTGGTGGTGGCGGTGGTGGTGGCGGCGGTGGTGGTGGCGGTGGTGGTGGTGGTGTTGGTGGCGGTGGTGGGTGCGGCGGTGATGGTGGCGGTGGTTGCGGTAGCCACCAACTTTATTTGAATTAACTGTCTTAGATTGGGTTGAGTGTGATTCTGTCATCTCGGTTCTTGTCCGTGGTTCTCTGGTCAGGGGGCCTTGTACAAAGTGTGAGTGCATCTGGGTGGGATCGTTTGAAACATCCAGCGGTCCCCCCCTTACAGTGAAGCTCCACTCAAAAGGTGATCAGGATGCAGACATCATGTGATGGAGGAGGAACATGTGTCTGTATCCCACCCTGGACCCAGAGTGAAGTCCACACACAGGGCAGTGTTGGCGGTGGTGGTGGTGGCGGTCGTGGTGGTGGTGGCTGTGGTGGTGGTGGCGGCGGTGTTGGCAGTGGTGGCGGTGGTGGCGGCAAGCACCAATTTTATTTGAATTAAATGTCTTAGATTGGGTTGAGTGTGATTCTGTGAGCTCGGTTCTTGTCGGTGGTTCTCTGGTCAGGGGGGCTTGTACAAACTTTGAGTGGATCTGGGAGGGATCATTTGAAACATCCAGCGGTCCCCCTCCTGACAGTGAAGCTCCATTCGAAAGGTGATCAGGATGCAGAAATCATGTGATGGAGGAGGAACATGTGTCTGTATCCCAGCCTGGACCAACAGTGGAGTCCACACACATGGCAGTGTTGGTGGTGGCATTGTTAGTGGTGGTGGTGGCGGTGGCGGCGGTGGTGGCGGTGGTGGCGGCGGTGTGGATGGTGACGGCGGTGATGATGGCGGTGGTGGTGGCGGCGGTGATGGTGGCGGTGGTTGCGGTAGCCACCAACTTTATTTGAATTAACTGTCTTAGATTGGGTTGAGTGTGATTCTGTCATCTCGGATCTTGTCCGTGGTTCTCTGGTCAGGGGGCCTTGTACAAAGTGTGAGTGGATCTGGGTGGGATCGTTTGAAACATCCAGCGGTCCCCCCCTTACAGTGAAGCTCCACTCAAAAGGTCATCAGGATGCAGACATCATGTGATGGAGGAGGAACATGTGTCTGTATCCCACCCTGGACCCAGAGTGAAGTCCACACACAGGGCAGTGTTTGCGGTGGTGGCGGTGGTGGTGGTGGCGGTCGCGGTGGTGGTGCCTTTGGTGGTGGTGGCGGAGGTGGTGGCAGTGGTGGCGGTGGTGGCAGCGGTGGCGGTAGGCACCAATTTTATTTGAATTAAATGTCTTAGATTGGGTTGAGTGTGATTCTGTGAGCTCGGTTCTTGTCGGTGGTTCTCATGTCAGGTCGGCTTGTACAAAGTTTGAGTGGATCTGGGTGGGATCGTTTGAAACATCCAGCAGTCCCCCCCTTACAGTGAAGCTCCATTCGAAAGGTGATCAGGATGCAGACATCATGTGATGGAGGAGGAACATGTGTCTGTATCCCAGCCTGGACCAACAGTGGAGTCCACACACATGGCAGTGTTGGCGGTGGCATTGTTAGTGGTGGTGACGGTGGTGGTGCTGGCGGTGGTGGCGGTGGTGGCGGTGGTGGCGGTAGTGGTTGTGGTGGTGTGGATGGTGACGGCGGTGGTGGTGGTGGTGGTGGTGGTGGTGGTGGTGGTGGCGGTGGTGGTGGCGGCGGTGGTGGTGGCGGTGGTGGTGGCGGTGGTGGTGGTGGCAGTGATGGTGGCGGTGGTTGCGGTAGTCACCAACTTTATTTGAATTAACTGTCTTAGATTGGGTTGAGTGTGATTCTGTGATCTCGGTTCTTGTCCGTGGTTCTTTGGTCAGGGGTCCTTGTACAAAGTGTGAGTTGATCTGGGTGGGATCGTTTGAAACATCCAGCGGTCCCTCCCTTACAGTGAAGCTCCACTCAAAAGGTGATCAGGATGCAGACATCATGTGATGGAGGAGGAACATGTGTCTGTATCCCACCCTGGACCCAGAGTGAAGTCCACACACATGGCAGTGTTGGCGGTGGTGGTGGTGGCAGTCGCGGTGGTGATGGCTGTGGTGGTGGTGGCGGCAGTGGTGGTAGTGGTGGCGGCGGTGGCGGTAGCCACCAATTTTATTTGAATTAACTCTCTTAGATTGGGTTGAGTGTGATTCTGTGAGCTCGGTTCTTGTCGGTGGTTCTCTGGTCAGGGGGGCTTGTACAAACTTTGAGTGGATCTGGGTGGGATCATTTGAAACATCCAGCGGTCCCCCCCTTACAGTGAAGCTCCATTCGAAAGGTGATCAGGATGCAGACATCATGTGATGGAGGAGGAACATGTGTCTGTATCCCAGCCTGGACCAACAGTGGAGTCCACACACATGGCAGTGTTGGTGGTGGCATTGTTAGTGGTGGTGGTGGCGGTGGCGGCGGTGGTGGCGGTGGTGGTGGTGGCGGTGGTGGTGGCGGCGGTGCTGGTGGCGGTGCTGGTGGCGGCGGTGATGGTGGCGGTGGTTGCCGTAGCCACCAACTTTATTGGAATTAACTGTCTTAGATTGGGTCTAGTGTGATTCTGTGAACTCGGTTCTTGTCGGTGGTTGTCTGGTCAGGGGGCCTTGTATAAAGTGTCAGTGGATCTGGGTGGGATCGTTTGAAACATCCAGCGGTCCCCCCCTTACAGTGAAGGTCCACTCAAAAGGTGAAAAGGACGCAGACATCATGTGATGGAGGAGGAACATGTGTCTGTATCCCACCCTGGACCCAGATTGAAATCCCCACACATGGCAGTGTTGGCGGTGGTCGTGGTGGCAGTGGTGGAGGCTGTGGTGGTGGTGGCGGTGGTGGTGGTGGTGGTCATGGTGGCGGTGGTGGCGTGAGCCACCAATTTTATTTGAATTAACTCTCTTAGATTGGGTTGAGTGTGATCCTGTGAGCTCGGTTCTTGTCGGTGGTCCTCTGGTCAGGGGGGCTTGTACAAAGTTTGAGTGGATCTGGGTGGGATCGTTTAAAACATCCAGCGGTCCCCCCCTGACGGTGAAGCTCCATTCGAAAGGTGATCAGGATGCAGAAATCATGTAATGGAGGAGGAACATGTGTCTGTATCCCAGCCTGGACCAACAGTGGAGTCCACACACATGGCAGTGTTGGCTGTGGCATTGTTAGTGGTGGTGACGGTGGTGGTGGTGGTGGTGGTGGCGGTGGCGGTGGCGGCGGTAGTGGTGGCGGTGGTGGTGGCGGCGGTGGTGGTGGCGGTGGTGGTGGCGGTGTTGGTGGCGGTGGTGGGTGCGGCGGTCATGGTGGCGGTGGTTGCGGTAGCCACCAACTTTATTTGAATTAACTGTCTTAGATTGGGTTGAGTGTGATTCTGTCATCTCGGTTCTTGTCCGTGGTTCTCTGGTCAGGGGGCCTTGTACAAAGTGTGAGTGGATCTGGGTGGGATCGTTTGAAACATCCAGCGGTCCCCCCCTTACAGTGAAGCTCCACTCAAAAGGTGATCAGGATGCAGACATCATGTGATGGAGGAGGAACATGTGTCTGTCTCCAAGCCTGGACCAACAGTGGAGTCCACACACATGGCAGTGTTGGTGGTGGCATTGTTAGTGGTGGTGGTGGCGGTGGTGGCGGTGGCGGCGGTGGTGGCGGTGGTGGTGGTGGTGGTGGTGGTGGCGGCGGTGCTGGTGGCGGTGCTGGTGGCGGCGGTGATAGTGGCGGTGGTTGCCGTAGCCACCAACTTTATTTGAATTAACTGTCTTAGATTGGGTTGAGTGTGATTCTGTGAACTCGGTTCTTGTCGGTGGTTGTCTGGTCAGGGGGCCTTGTATAAAGTGTCAGTGGATCTGGGTGGGATCGTTTGAAACATCCAGCGGTCCCCCCCTTACAGTGAAGGTCCACTCAAAAGGTGAAAAGGACGCAGACATCATGTGATGGAGGAGGAACATGTGTCTGTATCCCACCCTGGACCCAGATTGAAATCCCCACACATGGCAGTGTTGGCGGTGGTCGTGGTGGCAGTGGTGGAGGCTGTGGTGGTGGTGGCGGTGGTGGTGGTGGTGGTCATGGTGGCGGTGGTGGCGTGAGCCACCAATTTTATTTGAATTAACTCTCTTAGATTGGGTTGAGTGTGATCCTGTGAGCTCGGTTCTTGTCGGTGGTCCTCTGGTCAGGGGGGCTTGTACAAAGTTTGAGTGGATCTGGGTGGGATCGTTTCAAACATCCAGCGGTCCCCCCCTTACGGTGAAGCTCCATTCGAAAGGTGATCAGGATGCAGAAATCATGTAATGGAGGAGGAACATGTGTCTGTATCCCAGCCTGGACCAACAGTGGAGTCCACACACATGGCAGTGTTGGCTGTGGCATTGTTAGTGGTGGTGACGGTGGTGGTGGTGGTGGTGGTGGCGGTGGCGGTGGCGGCGGTAGTGGTGGCGGTGGTGGTGGCGGTGGTGGTGGCGGCGGTGGTGGTGGCGGTGGTGGTGGCGGTGTTGGTGGCGATGGTGGGTGCGGCGGTCATGGTGGCGGTGGTTGCGGTAGCCACCAACTTTATTTGAATTAACTGTCTTAGATTGGTTGAGTGTGATTCTGTCATCTCGGTTCTTGTCCGTGGTTCTCTGGTCAGGGGGCCTTGTACAAAGTGTGAGTGGATCTGGGTGGGATCGTTTGAAACATCCAGCGGTCCCCCCCTTACAGTGAAGCTCCATTCGAAAGGTGATCAGGATGCAGACATCATGTGATGGAGGAGGAACATGTGTCTGTATCCCAGCCTGGACCAACAGTGGAGTCCAGACACATGGCAGTGTTGGCTGTGGCATTGTTAGTGGTGGTGACGGTGGTGGTGGCGGTGGCGGTGTCGACGGTAGTGGTGGTGGTGGCGGTGGTGGTGGCGGCGGTGGTGGTGGCGGTGGTGGTGGCGGTGGTGGGTGCGGCGGTGATGGTGGCGGTGGTTGCGGTAGCCACCAACTTTATTTGAATTAACTGTCTTAGATTGGGTTGAGTGTGATTCTGTCATCTCGGTTCTTGTCCGTGGTTCTCTGGTCAGGGGGCCTTGTACAATTTGTGAGTGCATCTGGGTGGGATTGTTTGAAACATCCAGCGGTCCCCCCCTTACAGTGAAGCTCCATTCGAAAGGTGATCAGGATGCAGACATCATGTGATGGAGGAGGAACATGTGTCTGTATCCCAGCCTGGACCCAGAGTGAAGTCCACACACATGGCAGTGTTGGCGGTGGTGGTGGTGGCAGTCGCGGTGGTGATGGCTGTGGTGGTGGCAGTGGTGGCAGTGGTGGCGGTGGTGGCGGCGGTGGCGGTAAGCACCAATTTTATTTGAATTAAATGTCTTAGATTGGGTTGAGTGTGATTCTGTGAGCTCGGTTCTTGTCGGTGGTTCTCTTGTCAGGTCGGCTTGTACAAAGTTTGAGTGGATCTGGGTGGGATCGTTTGAAACATCCAGCGGTCCCCCCCTTACAGTGAAGCTCCATTCGAAAGGTGATCAGGAAGCAGACATCATGTGATGGAGGAGGAACATGTGTCTGTGTCCCAGCCTGGACCAACAGTGGAGTCCACTAACATGGCAGTGTTGGCGGTGGCATTGTTAGAGGTGGTGACGGTGGTGGTGGTGGTGGTGGTGGCTTTGTGGATGGTGACAGCGGTGGTGGTGGTGGTGGTGGTGGTGGTGGTGGTGGCGGTGGTGGTGGCGGTGGTGGTGGTGGTTGCGGTGGTGGTGGTGGCGGTGGTGGCGGCGGTGTGGATGGTGACGGCGGTGGCGGTGGTGGTGGCGGTGGTGGCGGTGGTGGCGGTGGTGGCGGTAGTGGTGGTGGTGGTGGCGGTGTGGATGGTGACGGCGGTGGTGGTGGTGGTGGTGGTGGTGGCGGTGGTGGTGGCGGTGGTGGTGGTGACGGTGGTGGCGGCGGTGGTGGTGGCGGTGGTGGTGGCGGCAGTGATGGTGATGGTGGTTGCGGTAGCCACCAACTTTATTTGAATTAACTGTCTTAGATTGGGTTGAGTGTGATTCTGTGATCTCGGTTCTTGTCCGTGGTTCTCTGGTCAGGGGGCCTTGTACAAAGTGTGAGTGGATCTGGGTGGGATCGTTTGAAACATCCAGCGGTCCCCCCCTTACAGTGAAGCTCCACTCAAAAGGTGATCAGGATGCAGACATCATGTGATGGAGGAGGAACATGTGTCTGTATCCCACCCTGGACCCAGAGTGAAGTCCACACACAGGGCAGTTTAGGTGGTGGTGGTGGTTGCGGTCGTGGTGGTGGTGCCTTTGGTGGTGGTGGCGGCGGTGGTGGCAGTGGTGGCGGTGGTGGCGGTAGGCACCAATTTTATTTGAATTAAATGTCTTAGATTGGGTTGAGTGTGATTCTGTGAGCTCGGTTCTTGTCGGTGGTTCTCTTGTCAGGTCGGCTTGTACAAAGTTTGAGTGGATCTGGGTGGGATCGTTTGAAACATCCAGCGGTCCCCCCCTTACAGTGAAGCTCCATTCGAAAGGTGATCAGGATGCATTCATCATGTGATGGAGGAGGAACATGTGTCTCTATCCCAGCCTGGACCAACAGTGGAGTCCACACACATGACAGTGTTGGCGGTGGCATTGTTAGTGGTGGTGACGGTGGTGGTGGCGGCGGTGGTGGCGGTGGGGGCGGTGTTGGCGGTAGTGGTGGTGGTGGTGGTGGCGGTGTGGATGGTGACGGCGGTGGTGGTGGTGGTGGTGGTGGTGGTTGTGGTGGTGGTGGCGGTGGCGGCGGCGGTGGTGGCGGTGGTGGTGGCGGCGGTGATGGTGGCGGTGGTTGCGGTAGCCACCACCTTTATTTGAATTAACTGTCTTAGATTGGGTTGAGTGTGATTCTGTGAACTCGGTTCTTGTCGGTGGTTCTCTGGTCAGGGGGCCTTGTACAAAGTGTGAGTGGATCTGGGTGGGATCGTTTGAAACATCCAGCAGTCCCCCCCTTACAGTGAAGGTCCACTCAAAAGGTGAAAAGGATGCAGACATCATGTGATGGAGGAGGAACATGTGTCTGTATCCCACCCTGGACCCAGATTGAAGTCCCCACACATGGCAGTGTTGGCGGTGGTCGTGGTGGCAGTGGTGGAGGCTGTGGTGGTGGTGGCGGTGGTGGTGGTGGCAGTGGTGGTGGCGGTGGTCATGGTGGCGGTGGTGGCGGTAGCCACCAATTTTATTTGAATTAACTCTCTTAGATTGGGTTGAGTGTGATCCTGTGAGCTCAGTTCTTGTCGGTGGTCCTCTGGTCAGGGGGGCTTGTACAAAGTTTGAGTGGATCTGGGTGGGATCGTTTGAAACATCCAGCGGTCCCCCCCTTACAGTGAAGCTCCATTCGAAAGGTGATCAGGATGCAGAAATGATGTGATGGAGGAGGAACATGTGTCTGTATCCCAGCCTGGACCAACAGTGGAGTCCACACACATGGCAGTGTTGGCTGTGGCATTGTTAGTGGTGGTGACGGTGGTGGTGGTGGTGGTGGTGGCGGTGGCGGTGGTGACGGTAGTGGTGGTGGTGGCGGTGGTGGTGGCGGTGGTGGTGGTGGCGGTGGTGGTGGCGGTGTTGGTGGCGGTGGTGGGTGCGGCGGTGATGGTGGCGGTGGTTGCGGTAGCCACCAACTTTATTTGAATTAACTGTCTTAGATTGGGTTGAGTGTGATTCTGACATCTCGGTTCTTGTCCGTGGTTCTCTGGTCAGGGGGCCTTGTACAAAGTGTGAGTGCATCTGGGTGGAATCGTTTGAAACATCCAGCGGTCCCCCCCTTACAGTGAAGCTCCACTCAAAAGATAAATAAACCTCAACTGGAAGGGAACGGGTTAACAACAAGATCAGGGATACAAAATAAAGATGTGTCCAATCTGGAATGTTTACATCAAGAGCAGAGTCAATGAACCATGTGACATGGAGAGCTAAATATACACCAGCTCACTTCTAACCAGACTACATCACATAATATCAACGATATAGTAGTGCAGGTCAGTGAAATTACCTGCTGTAGTCGGACTAAAAACTGAACTCACCCAACACCATGTTGCATGACCAATATCCCTGACCTTGAATAAATGCTACTCAAAGGTTGTTTCAAAGTTAATTCCAAGAGGACAGAAGGGTCAAATCACAGCCACGTGTCCTCCATGGTGGCGGTGTGGATGGTGACGGCGGTGGTGGTGGTGGTGGTGGTGGCGGTGGTGGTGGCATCGGTGGTGGTGGCGGCAGTGATGGTGGCGGTGGTTGCGGTAGCCACCAACTTTATTTGAATTAACTGTCTTAGATTGGGTTGAGTGTGATTCTGTGATCTTGGTTCTTGTCCGTGGTTCTCTGGTCAGAGGGCCTTGTACAAAGTGTTAGTGGATCTGGGTGGGATCGTTTGAAACATCCAGCGGTCCCCCCCTTACAGTGAAGCTCCACTCAAAAGGTGATCAGGATGCAGACATCATGTGATGGAGGAGGAACATGTGTCTGTATCCCAGCCTGCACCAACAGTGGAGTCCACACACATGGCAGTGTTGGTGGTGGCATTGTTAGTGGTGGTGACGGTGGTGGTGGTGGCGGTGGCGGCGGTGGTCGCGGTGGCGGCGGTGGTGGCGGCGGTGTGGATGGTGACGGCGGTGGCGGTGGTGGTGGTGGTGGTGGTGGCGGTGGTGGTGGCGGCGGTGCTGGTGGCGGTGCTGGTGGCGGCGGTGATGGTGGCGGTGGTTGCCGTAGCCACCAACTTTATTTGAATTAACTGTCTTAGATTGGGTTGAGTGTGATTCTGTCATCTCGGTTCTTGTCCGTGGTTCTCTGGTCAGGGGGCCTTGTACAAAGTGTGAGTGGATCTGGGTGGCATCATTTGAAACATCCAGCGGTCCCCCCCTTACAGTGAAGCTCCATTCGAAAGGTGATCAGGATGCAGACATCATGTGATGGAGGAGGAACATGTGTCTGTATCCCAGCCTGGACCAACAGTGGAGTCCACACACATGGCAGTGTTGGCTGTGGCATTGTTAGTGGTAGTGACGGTGGTGGTGGCGGTGGTGGTGGTGGTGGCGGTGGCGGTGCCGGTGCCGGCGGTAGTGGTGGTGGTGGTGGGGGCGGCGGTGGTGGTGGCGGTGGTGGTGGCGGTGGTGGTGGCGGTGTTGGTGGCGGTGGTGGGTGCGGCGGTGATGGTGGCGGTGGTTGCGGTAGCCACCAACTTTATTTGAATTAACTGTCTTAGATTGGGTTGAGTGTGATTCTGTCATCTCGGTTCTTGTCCTTGGTTCTCTGGTCAGGGGGCCTTGTACAAAGTGTGAGTGCATCTGGGTGGGATCGTTTGAAACATCCAGCGGTCCCCCCCTTACAGTGAAGCTCCACTCAAAAGGTGATCAGGATGCAGACATCATGTGATGGAGGAGGAACATGTGTCTGTATCCCACCCTGGACCCAGAGTGAAGTCCACACACAGGGCAGTGTTGGCGGTGGTGGTGGTGGCGGTCGCGGTGGTGGTGGCTGTGGTGGTGGTGGCGGCGGTGGTGGCAGTGGTGGCGGTGGTGGCGGCGGTGGCGGTAAGCACCAATTTTATTTGAATTAAATGTCTTAGATTGGGTTGAGTGTGATTCTGTGAGCTCGGTTCTTGTCGGTGGTTCTCTTGTCAGGTCGGCTTGTACAAAGTTTGAGTGGATCTGGGTGGGATCGTTTGAAACATCCAGCGGTCCCCCCCTTACAGTGAAGCTCCATTCGAAAGGTGATCAGGATGCAGACATCATGTGATGGAGGAGGAACATGTGTCTCTATCCCAGCCTGGACCAACAGTGGAGTCCACACACATGGCAGTGTTGGCGGTGGCATTGTTAGTGGTGGTGACGGTGGTGGTGGCGGCGGTGGTGGCGGTGGGGGCGGTGTTGGCGGTAGTGGTGGTGGTGGTGGCGGTGTGGATGGTGACGGCGGTGGTGGTGGTGGTGGTGGTGGTGGTGGTGGCGGTGGTGGTGGCGGCGGCGGCGGCGGTGGTGGCGGTGGTGGTGGCGGCGGTGATGGTGGCGGTGGTTGCGGTAGCCACCACCTTTATTTGAATTAACTGTCTTAGATTGGGTTGAGTGTGATTCTATGAACTCGGTTCCTGTCGGTGGTTCTCTGGTCAGGGGGCCTTGTACAAAGTGTGAGTGGATCTGGGTGGGATCGTTTGAAACATCCAGCAGTCCCCCCCTTAAAGTGAAGGTCCACTCAAAAGGTGAAAAGGATGCAGACATCATGTGATGGAGGAGGAACATGTGTCTGTATCCCACCCTGGACCCAGATTGAAGTCCCCACACATGGCAGTGTTGGCGGTGGTCGTGGTGGCAGTGGTGGAGGCTGTGGTGGTGGTGGCGGTGGTGGTGGTGGCGGTGGTGGTGGCGGTGGTCATGGTGGCGGTGGTGGCGGTAGCCACCAATTTTATTTGAATTAACTCTCTTAGATTGGGTTGAGTGTGACCCTGTGAGCTCGGCTCTTGTCGGTGGTCCTCTGGTCAGGGGGGCTTGTACAAAGTTTGAGTGGATCTGGGTGGGATCGTTTGAAACATCCAGCGGTCCCCCCCTTACAGTGAAGCTCCATTCGAAAGGTGATCAGGATGCAGAAATCATGTGATGGAGGAGGAACATGTGTCTGTATCCCAGCCTGGACCAACAGTGGAGTCCACACACATGGCAGTGTTGGCTGTGGCATTGTTAGTGGTGGTGACGGTGGTGGTGGTGGTGGCGGTGGCGGTGGCGACGGTAGTGGTGGTGGTGGCGGTGGTGGTGGCGGCGGTGGTGGTGGCGGTGGTGGTGGCGGTGTTGGTGGCGGTGGTGGGTGCGGCGGTGATGGTGGCGGTGGTTGCGGTAGCCACCAACTTTATTTGAATTAACTGTCTTAGATTGGGTTGAGTGTGATTCTGACATCTCGGTTCTTGTCCGTGGTTCTTTGGTCAGGGGGCCTTGTACAAAGTGTGAGTGCATCTGGGTGGAATCGTTTGAAACATCCAGCGGTCCCCCCCTTACAGTGAAGCTCCACTCAAAAGGTGATCAGGATGCAGACATCATGTGATGGAGGAGGAACATGTGTCTGTATCCCAGCCTGGACCAACAGTGGAGTCCACACACATGGCAGTGTTGGCGGTGGCATTGTTAGTGGTGGTGACGGTGGTGGTGGTGGCGGTGGTGGCGGTGTTGGCGGTAGTGGTGGTGGTGGTGGCGGTGTGGATGGTGACGGCGGTGGTGGTGGTGGTGGTGGCGGTGGTGGTGGCGTCGGTGGTGGTGGCGGTGGTGGTGGCGGCAGTGATGGTGGCGGTGGTTGCGGTAGCCACCAACTTTATTTGAATTAACTGTCTTAGATTGGGTTGAGTGTGATTCTGTGATCTCGGTTCTTGTCCGTGGTTCTTTGGTCAGGGGGCCTTGTACAAAGTGTGAGTGCATCTGGGTGGAATCGTTTGAAACATCCAGCGGTCTCCCCCTTACAGTGAAGCTCCACTCAAAAGAAAAATAAACCTCAACTGGAAGGGAACGGGTTAACAACAAGATCAGGGATACAAAATAAAGATGTGTCCAATCTGGAATGTTTACATCAAGAGCAGAGTCAATGAACCATGTGACATGGAGAGCTAAATATACACCAGCTCACTTCTAACCAGACTACATCACATAATATCAACGATATAGTAGTGCAGGTCAGTGAAATTACCTGCTGTAGTCGGACTAAAAACTGAACTCACCCAACACCATGTTCGCATGACCCAATATCCCTGACCTTGAATAAATGCTACTCAAAGGTTGTTTCAAAGTTAATTCCAAGAGGACAGAAGGGTCAAATCACAGCCACGTGTCCTCCATGGTGGCGGTGTGGGATGGGTGACGGCGGTGGTGGGTGGTGGTGGTGGTGGCGGTGGTGGTGGCAGCGGTGGTGGTGGCGGCAGTGATGGTGGCGGGTGGTTGCGGTAGCCACCAACTTTTATTTGAATTAACTGTCTTAGATTGGGTTGAGTGTGATTCTGTGATCTTGGTTCTTGTCCGTGGTTCTCTGATCAGAGGGCCTTGTACAAAGTGTTAGTGGATCTGGGTGGGATCGTTTGAAACATCCAGCGGTCCCCCCCTTACAGTGAAGCTCCACTCAAAAGGTGATCAGGATGCAGACATCATGTGATGGAGGTAGAACATGTGTCTGTATCCCAGCCTGCACCAACAGTGGAGTCCACACACATGGCAGTGTTGGTGGTGGCATTGTTAGTGGTGGTGACGGTGGTGGTGGTGGCGGTGGCGGCGGTGGTGGCGGCGGTGTGGATGGTGACGGCGGTGGTGGTGGTGGTGGTGGCGGTGGTGGTGGCGGCGGTGCTGGTGGCGGTGCTCGTGGCGGCGGTGATGGTGGCGGTGGTTGCCGTAGCCACCAACTTTATTTGAATTAACTGTCTTAGATTGGGTTGAGTGTGATTCTGTCATCTCGGTTCTTGTCCGTGGTTCTCTGGTCAGGGGGAATTGTACAAAGTGTGAGTGGATCTGGGTGGCATCATTTGAAACATCCAGCGGTCCCCCCCTTACAGTGAAGCTCCATTCGAAAGGTGATCAGGATGCAGACATCATGTGATGGAGGAGGAACATGTGTCTGTATCCCAGCCTGGACCAACAGTGGAGTCCACACACATGACAGTGTTGGCTGTGGCATTGTTAGTGGTAGTGACGGTGGTGGTGGCGGTGGTGGTGGTGGTGGCGGTGGCGGTGCCGGTGCCGGCGGTAGTGGTGGTGGTGGTGGTGGCGGCGGTGGTGGTGGCGGTGGTGGTGGCGGTGTTGGTGGCGGTGGTGGGTGCGGCGGTGATGGTGGCGGTGGTTGCGGTAGCCACCAACTTTATTTGAATTAACTGTCTTAGATTGGGTTGAGTGTGATTCTGTCATCTCGGTTCTTGTCCTTGGTTCTCTGGTCAGGGGGCCTTGTACAAAGTGTGAGTGCATCTGGGTGGGATCGTTTGAAACATCCAGCGGTCCCCCCCTTACAGTGAAGCTCCACTCAAAAGGTGATCAGGATGCAGACATCATGTGATGGAGGAGGAACATGTGTCTGTATCCCACCCTGGACCCAGAGTGAAGTCCACACACAGGGCAGTGTTGGCGGTGGTGGTGGTGGCGGTCGCGGTGGTGGTGGCTGTGGTGGTGGTGGCGGCGGTGGTGGCAGTGGTGGCGGTGGTGGCGGCGGTGGCGGTAAGCACCAATTTTATTTGAATTAAATGTCTTAGATTGGGTTGAGTGTGATTCTGTGAGCTCGGTTCTTGTCGGTGGTTCTCTTGTCAGGTCGTGCTTGTACAAAGTTTGAGTGGATCTGGGTGGGATCGTTTGAAACATCCAGCGGTCCCCCCCTTACAGTGAAGCTCCATTCGAAAGGAGTGATCAGGATTCAGACATCATGTGATGGAGGAGGAACATGTGGTCCTCTATATCCCACCGCCTGGACCAAGCAGTGGAGTCCACACACATGGCAGTGGTTGGCGGTGGCATTGTTAGTCGGTGGTGGGTGGTGGTGGGGGGGGGGGGGGGGGGGGGGTGGTGGGGTGGGGGGGTGGGGGGGGGGGGGTGGGGTGGGGGGTGGTGGTGATGGTGGTGGTGGCGGTGGTGGTGGTGGTGGTGGTGGCGGTGGTGGTGCGGCGGTGGTGGTGGTGGTGCGGTGGTGGTGGCGGCGGTGGTGGCGGTGGTGGCGGTGGTTGCGGTAGCCACCAACTTTATTTGAATTAACTGTCTTAGATTGGGTTGAGTGTGATTCTGTGAACTCGGTTCTTGTCAGTGGTTCTCTGGTCAGGGGGCCTTGTACAAAGTGTGAGTGGATCTGGGTGGGATCGTTTGAAACATCCAGCGGTCCCCCCCTTACAGTGAAGCTCCATTCGAAAGGTGAAAAGGATGCAGACATCATGTGATGGAGGAGGAACATGTGTCTGTATCCCACCCTGGACCCAGATTGAAGTCCCCACACATGGCAGTGTTGGCGGTGGTGTGGTGGCAGTGGTGGAGGCTGTGGTGTGGTGGCGGTGGTGGTGGGGCGGTGGTGGTGGCGGTGGTGGTGGCGGTGGTGGCGGTGGTGGTGGCGGTGGTGGTGGCGGCGGTGCTGGTGGCGGTGCTGGTGGCGGCGGTGATGGTGGCGGTGGTTGCCGTAGCCACCAACTTAATTTGAATTAACTGTCTTAGATTGGGTTGAGTGTGATTCTGTGATCTCGGTTCTTGTCCGTGGTTCTCTGGTCAGGGGGCCTTGTACAAACTTTGAGTGGATCTGGCAGGGATAATTTGAAACATCCAGCGGTCCACCCCTTACAGTGAAGCTCCATTCGAAAGGTGATCAGGATGCAGAAATCATGTGATGGAGGAGGAACATGTGTCTGTATCCCAGCCTGGACCAACAGTGGAGTCCACACACATGGCAGTGTTGGCTGTGGCATTGTTAGTGGTGGTGACGGTGGTGGTGGTGGTGGTGGTGACGGTGGTGGTGGTGGTGGTGGTGGTGGTGGTGGTGGCGGTAGTGGTGGTGGTGGCGGTGGTGGTGGCGGCGGTGGTGGTGGCGGTGGTGGTGGCGGTGGTGGTGGCGGTGTTGGTGGCGGTGGTGGGTGCGGCGGTGATGGTGGCGGTGGTTGCGGTAGCCACCAACTTTATTTGAATGAACTGTCTTAGATTGGGTTGAGTGTGATTCTGTCATCTCAGTTCTTGTCCGTGGTTCTCTGGTCAGGGGGCCTTGTACAAAGTGTGAGTGGATCTGGGTGGGATCATTTGAAACATCCAGCGGTCCCCCCCTTACAGTGAAGCTCCACTCAAAAGGTGATCAGGATGCAGACATCATGTGATGGAGGAGGAACATGTGTCTGTATCCCAGCCTGGACCAACAGTGGAGTCCACACACATGGCAGTGTTGGTGGTGGTATTGTTAGTGGTGGTGACGGTGGTGGTGGTGGCGGTGGCGGCGGTGGTGGCGGCGGTGTGGATGGTGACGTCGGTGGCGGTGGTGGTGGTGGTGGTGGCGGTGGTGGTGGCGGCGGTGCTGGTGGCGGTGCTGGTGGCGGCGGTGATGGTGGCGGTGGTTGCCGTAGCCACCAACTTAATTTGAATTAACTGTCTTAGATTGGGTTGAGTGTGATTCTGTGATCTCGGTTCTTGTCCGTGGTTCTCTGGTCAGGGGGCCTTGTACAAACTTTGAGTGGATCTGGCAGGGATAATTTGAAACATCCAGCGGTCCACCCCTTACAGTGAAGCTCCATTCGAAAGGTGATCAGGATGCAGAAATCATGTGATGGAGGAGGAACATGTGTCTGTATCCCAGCCTGGACCAACAGTGGAGTCCACACACATGGCAGTGTTGGCTGTGGCATTGTTAGTGGTGGTGACGGTGGTGGTGGTGGTGGTGGTGACGGTGGTGGTGGTGGTGGTGGTGGTGGTGGTGGTGGCGGTAGTGGTGGTGGTGGCGGTGGTGGTGGCGGCGGTGGTGGTGGCGGTGGTGGTGGCGGTGGTGGTGGCGGTGTTGGTGGCGGTGGTGGGTGCGGCGGTGATGGTGGCGGTGGTTGCGGTAGCCACCAACTTTATTTGAATGAACTGTCTTAGATTGGGTTGAGTGTGATTCTGTGATCTCGGTTCTTGTCCGTGGTTCTCTGGTCAGGGGGCCTTGTACAAAGTGTGAGTGGATCTGGGTGGGATCGTTTGAAACATCCAGCGGTCCCCCCCTTACAGTGAAGCTCCATTCGAAAGGTGATCAGGATGCAGACATCATGTGATGGAGGAGGAACATGTGTCTGTATCCCAGCCTGGACTAACAGTGGAGTCCACACACATGGCAGTGTTGGCTGTGGCATTGTTAGTGGTGGTGACGGTGGTGGTGGTGGTGGCGGGTGGCGGTGGCGACGGTAGTGGTGGTGGTGGCGGTGGTGGTGGCGGCGGTGGTGGTGGCGGTGGTGGTGGCGGTGTTGGTGGCGGTGGTGGGTGCGGCGGTGATGGTGGCGGTGGTTGCGGTAGCCACCAACTTTATTTGAATTAACTGTCTTAGATTGGGTTGAGTGTGATTCTGTCATCTCGGTTCTTGTCCGTGGTTCTCTGGTCAGGGGGCCTTGTACAAAGTGTGAGTGCATCTGGGTGGGATCGTTTGAAACATCCAGCGGTCCCCCCCTTACAGTGAAGCTCCACTCAAAAGGTGATCAGGATGCAGACATCATGTGATGGAGGAGGAACATGTGTCTGTATCCCACCCTGGACCCAGAGTGAAGTCCACACACAGGGCAGTGTTGGCGGTGGTGGCGTTCGCGGTGGTGGTGCCTTTGGTGGTGGTGGCGGCGGTGGTGGTAGTGGTGGCGGCGGTGGCGGCGGTGGCGGCGGTGGCGGTAGCCACCAATTTTATTTGAATTAACTCTCTTAGATTGGGTTGAGTGTGATTCTGTCAGCTCGGTTCTTGTCGGTGGTTCTCTGGTCAGGGGGGCTTGTACAAACTTTGAGTGGATCTGGGTGGGATCATTTGAAACATCCAGCGGTCCCCCCTTACAGTGAAGCTCCATTCGAAAGGTGATCAGGATGCAGACATCATGTGATGGAGGAGAAACATGTGTCTGTATCCCAGCCTGGACCAACAGTGGAGTCCACACACATGGCAGTGTTGGCGGTGGCATTGTTAGTGGTGGTGACGGTGGTGGTTGTGGCGGTGGCGGCGGTGGTGGCAGCGGTGTGGATGGTGACGGCGGTGGCGGTGGTGGTGGTGGTGGTGGCGGTGGTGGTGGCGGCAGTGCTGGTGGCGGTGCTCGTGGCGGCGGTGATGGTGGCGGTGGTTGCCGTAGCCACCAACTTTATTTGAATTAACTGTCTTAGATTGGGTTGAGTGTGATTCTGTGAACTCGGTTCTTGTCAGTGGTTCTCTGGTCAGGGGGCCTTGTACAAAGTGTGAGTGGATCTGCGTGGGATCGTTTGAAACATCCAGCGGTCCCCCCCTTACAGTGAAGGTCCACTCAAAAGGTGAAAAGGATGCAGACATCATGTGATGGAGGAGGAACATGTGTCTTTTTCCCACCCTGGACCCAGATTGAAGTCCCCACACATGGCAGTGTTGGCGGTGGTCGTGGTGGCAGTGGTGGAGGCTGTGGTGGTGGTGGCGGTGGTGGTGGTGGCGGTGGCGGTGGCGGTGGTCATGGTGGCAGTGGTGGCGGTAGCCACCAATTTTATTTGAATTAACTCTCTTAGATTGGGTTGAGTGTTATCCTGTGAGCTCGGTTCTTGTCGGTGGTCCTCTGGTCAGGGGGGCTTGTACAAAGTTTGAGTGGATCTGGGTGGGATCGTTTGAAACATCCAGCGGTCCCCCCCTTACAGTGAAGCTCCATTCGAAAGGTGATCAGGATGCAGAAATCATGTGATGGAGGAGGAACATGTGTCTGTATCCCAGCCTGGACCAACAGTGGAGTCCACACACATGGCAGTGTTGGCTGTGGCATTGTTAGTGGTGGTGACGGTGGTGGTGGTGGTGGCGGTGGCGGTGGTGACGGTAGTGGTGGTGGTGGCGGTGGTGGTGGCGGCGGTGGTGGTGGCGGTGGTGGTGGCGGTTTTGGTGGCGGTGGTGGGTGCGGCGGTGATGGTGGCGGTGGTTGCGGTAGCCACCAACTTTATTGGAATTAACTGTCTTAGATTGGGTTGAGTGTGATTCTGACATCTCGGTTCTTGTCCGTGGTTCTCTGGTCAGGGGGCCTTGTACAAAGTGTGAGTGCATCTGGGTGGAATCGTTTGAAACATCCAGCGGTCCCCCCCTTACAGTGAAGCTCCACTCAAAAGGTGATCAGGATGCAGACATCATGTGATGGAGGAGGAACATGTGTCTGTATCCCAGCCTGGACCAACAGTGGAGTCCACACACATGGCAGTGTTGGCGGTGGCATTGTTAGTGGTGGTGACGGTGGTGACGGTGGTGGTGGTGGCGGTGGTGGCGGTGGTGGCGGTGGTGGCGGTGGTGGCGGTGTTGGCGGTAGTGGTGGTGGTGGTGGCGGTGTGGATGGTGACGGCGGTGGTGGTGGTGGTGGTGGTGGCGGTGGTGGTGGCGTCGGTGGTGGTGGCGGTGGTGGTGGCGGCAGTGATGGTGGCGGTGGTTGCGGTAGCCACCAACTTTATTTGAATTAACTGTCTTAGATTGGGTTGAGTGTGATTCTGTGATCTCGGTTCTTGTCCGTGGTTCTCTGGTCAGGGGGCCTTGTACAAAGTGTTAGTGGATCTGGGTGGGATCGTTTGAAACATCCAGCGGTCCCCCCCTTACAGTGAAGCTCCACTCAAAAGGTGATCAGGATGCAGACATCATGTGATGGAGGAGGAACATGTGTCTGTATCCCAGCCTGGACCAACAGTGGAGTCCACACACATGGCAGTGTTGGTGGTGGCATTGTTAGTGGTGGTGACGGTGGTGGTGGTGGCGGTGGCGGCGGTGGTGGCGGCGGTGTGGATGGTGACGGCGGTGGCGGTGGTGGTGGTGGTGGTGGTGGCGGTGGTGGTGGCGGCGGTGCTGGTGGCGGTGCTGGTGGCGGCGGTGATGGTGGCGGTGGTTGCCGTAGCCACCAACTTTATTTGAATTAACTGTCTTAGATTGGGTTGAGTGTGATTCTGTGATCTCCGTTCTTGTCCGTGGTTCTCTGGTCAGGGGGCCTTGTACAAACTTTGAGTGGATCTGGCAGGGATCATTTGAAACATCCAGCGGTCCCCCCCTTACAGTGAAGCTCCATTTGAAAGGTGATCAGGATGCAGAAATCATGTGATGGAGGAGGAACATGTGTCTGTATCCCAGCCTGGACCAACAGTGGAGTCCACACACATGGCAGTGTTGGCTGTGGCATTGTTAGTGGTGGTGACGGTGGTGGTGGTGGTGGTGGTGACGGTGGTGGTGGTGGTGGTGGTGGTGGTGGTGGCGGTGGCGGTGGCGGCGGTAGTGGTGGTGGTGGCGGTGGTGGTGGCGGCGGTGGTGGTGGCGGTGGTGATGGCGGTGTTGGTGGCGGTGGTGGGTGCGGCGGTGATGGTGGCGGTGGTTGCGGTAGCCACCAACTTTATTTGAATTAACTGTCTTAGATTGGGTTGAGTGATTCTGTGAGCTCGGTTCTTGTCCGTGGTTCTCTCGTCAGGGGGCCTTGTACAAAGTGTGAGTGCATCTGGGTGGGATCGTTCGAAACATCCAGCGGTCCCCCCCTTACAGTGAAGCTCCATTCGAAAGGTGATCAGGATGCAGACATCATGTGATGGAGGAGGAACATGTGTCTGTATCCCAGCCTGGACCAACAGTGGAGTCCACACACATGGCAGTGTTGGCGGTGGCATTGTTAGTGGTGGTGGCGGTGGCGGCGGTGGTGGCGGTGGTGGCGGCGGTGTGGATGGTGACAGCGGTGGCGGTATTGGTGGTGGCGGTGGTGGTGGCGGTGGTGGTGGCGGCGGTGCTGGTGGCGGTGGTTGCGGTGGCCACCAACTTTATTTGAATTAACTGTCTTAGATTGGGTTGAGTGTGATTCTGTCATCTCGGTTCTTGTCCGTGGTTGTCTGGTCAGGGGGCCTTGTACAAAGTGTGAGTGGATCTGGGTGGGATCATTTGAAACATCCAGCGGTCCCCCCCTTACAGTTAAGCTCCACTCAAAAGGTAATCAGGATGCAGACATCATGTGATGGAGGAGGAACATGTGTCTGTATCCCACCCTGGACCCAGAGTGAAGTCCACACACAGGGCAGTGTTGGCGGTGGTGGTGGTGGCGGTCGCGGTGGGGGTGCCTTTGGTGGTTGTGGCGGCAGTGGTGGTGGTGGTGGCGGCGGTGGCGGCGGTGGCGGTAGCCACCAATTTTATTTGAATTAACTCTCTTAGATTGGGTTGAGTGTGATTCTGTCAGCTCGGTTCTTGTCGGTGGTTCTCTGGTCAGGGGGGCTTGTACAAAGTTTGAGTGGATCTGGGTGGGATCATTTGAAACATCCAGCGGTCCCCCCCTTACAGTGAAGCTCCATTCGAAAGGTGATCAGGATGCAGACATCATGTGATGGAGGAGGAACATGTGTCTGTATCCCAGCCTGGACCAACAGTGGAGTCCACACACATGGCAGTGTTGGCGGTGGCATTGTTAGTGGTGGTGACGGTGGTGGTGGTGGTGGCGGTGGCGGCGGTGGTGGCGGCGGTGTGGATGGTGACAGCGGTGGCGGTTTTGGTGGTGGTGGTGGTGGTGGCGGTGGTGGTGGCGGCGGTGCTGGTGGCGGTGGTTGCGGTGGCCACCAACTTTATTTGAATTAACTGTCTTAGATTGGGTTGAGTGTGATTCTGTCATCTAGGTTCTTGTCCGTGGTTGTCTGGTCAGGGGGCCTTGTACAAAGTGTGAGTGGATCTGGGTGGGATCGTTTGAAACATCCAGCGGTCCCCCCCTTACAGTGAAGCTCCACTCAAAAGGTAATCAGGATGCAGACATCATGTGATGGAGGAGGAACATGTGTCTGTATCCCACCCTGGACCCAGGGTGAAGTCCACACACAGGGCAGTGTTGGCGGTGGTGGTGGTGGCGGTCGCGGTGGGGGTGCCTTTGGTGGTGGTGGCTGCGGTGGTGGTAGTGGTGGCGGCAGCCACCAATTTTATTTGAATTAACTCTCTTAGATTGGGTTGAGTGTGATTCTGTCAGCTCGGTTCTTGTCGGTGGTTCTCTGGTCAGGGGGCCTTGTACAAAGTGTGAGTGGATCTGGGTGGGATCGTTTGAAACATCCAGCGGTCCCCCCCTTACAGTGAAGGTCCACTCAAAAGGTGAAAAGGATGCAGACATCATGTGATGGAGGAGGAACATGTGTCTGTATCCCACCCTGGACCCAGATTGAAGTCCCCACACATGGCAGTGTTGGCGGTGGTCGTGGTGGCAGTGGTGGAGGCTGTGGTGGTGGTGGCGGTGGTGGTGGTGGCGGTGGTGGTGGTGGAGGTGGTGGTGGCGGTGGTCATGGTGGCGGTGGTGGCGGTAGCCACCAATTTTATTTGAATTAACTCTCTTAGATTGGGCTGAGTGTGATCCTGTGAGCTCGGTTCTTGTCGGTGGTTCTCTGGTCAGGGGGGCATGTACAAAGTTTGAGTGGATCTGGGTGGGATCGTTTGAAACATCCAGCGGTCCCCCCCTTACAGTGAAGCTGCATTTGAAAGGTGATCAGGATGCAGACATCATGTGAAGGAGGAGGAACATGTGTCTGTATCCCAGCCTTGACCAACAGTGGAGTCCACACACATGGCAGTGTTGGCTGTGGCATTGTTAGTGGTGGTGACGGTGGTGGTGGTGGTGGTGGCGGTGGCGGTGGCGGCGGTAGTGGTGGTGGTGGCGGTGGTGGTGGCGGCGGTGGTGGCAGTGGTGGTGGCGGCGGTGATGGTGGCGGTGGTTGCGGGAGCCACCAACTTTATTTGAATTAACTGTCTTAGATTGGGTTGAGTGTGATTCTGTCATCTCGGTTCTTGTCCGTGGTTCTCTGGTCAGGGGGCCTTGTACAAAGTGTGAGTGGATCTGGGTGGGATCGTTTGAAACATCCAGCGGTCCCCCCCTTACAGTGAAGCTCCACTCAAAAGGTAATCAGGATGCAGACATCATGTGATGGAGGAGGAACATGTGTCTGTATCCCACCCTGGACCCAGAGTGAAGTCCACACACAGGGCAGTGTTGGCGGTGGTGGTGGTGGCGGTCGCGGTGGGGGTGCCTTTGGTGGTGGTGGCGGCGGTGGTGGTGGTGGTGGCGTCGGTGGCGGTAACCACCAATTTTAATTTAATTAACTCTCTTAGATTGGGTTGAGTGTGATTCTGTCAGCTCGGTTCTTGTCGGTGGTTCTCTGGTCAGGGGGGCTTGTACAAACTTTGAGTGGATCTGGGTGGGATCATTTGAAACATCCAGCGGTCCCCCCCTTACAGTGAAGCTCCATTCGAAAGGTGATCAGGATGCAGGCATCATGTGATGGAGGAGGAACATGTGTCTGTATCCCAGCCTGGACCAAAAGTGGAGTCCACACACATGGCAGTGTTGGCGGTGGCATTGTTAGTGGTGGTGACGGTGGTGGTGGTGGCGGTGGCGGCGGTGGTGGCGGCGGTGTGGATGGTGACAGCGGTGGCGGTTTTGGTGGTGGTGGTGGCGGTGGTGGTGGCGGCGGTGCTGGTGGCGGTGGTTGCGGTGGCCACCAACTTTATTTGAATTAACTGTCTTAGATTGGGTTGAGTGTGATTCTGTCATCTAGGTTCTTGTCCGTGGTTGTCTGGTCAGGGGGCCTTGTACAAAGTGTGAGTGGATCTGGGTGGGATCGTTTGAAACATCCAGCGGTCCCCCCCTTACAGTGAAGCTCCACTCAAAAGATAATCAGGATGCAGACATCATGTGATGGAGGAGGAACATGTGTCTGTATCCCACCCTGGACCCAGAGTGAAGTCCACACACAGGGCAGTGTTGGCGGTGGTGGTGGTGGCGGTCGCGGTGGGGGTGCCTTTGGTGGTGGTGGCGGCGGTGGTGGTAGTGGTGGCGGCGGGTGGCGGCGGTGGCGGTAGCCACCAATTTTATTTGAATTAACTCTCTTAGATTGGGTTGAGTGTGATTCTGTCAGCTCGGTTCTTGTCGGTGGTTCTCTGGTCAGGGGGTCTTGTACAAAGTGTGAGTGGATCTGGGTGGGATCGTTATAAACATCCAGCGGTCTACCCCTTACAGTGAAGCTCCACTCAAAAGGTGAACAGGATGCAGACATCATGTGATGGAGGAGGAACATGTGTCTGTATCCCAGCCTGGACCAACAATGGAGTCCACACACATGGCAGTGTTGGCGGTGGCGGCGTTGGCGGTGGTGATGGTGGCGGCCGTGGTAGTGGTGGTGGTGGTGGTGGTGGTGGCGATGGTAGTGGTGGTGGTGGTGGCGTCGGTGGCGGTGGCGGCGGTGGCGGTGGCGGTGGTGGTGTCGGTGGTGGTGGCAGTGGTGGTGGTGGTGGTGGTGGTGGTAGCCACCAATTTTTTTTGAATTAATTGTCTTAGATTGAGCTAAGTTTGATTCTTTGACCTCGGTTCTTGTCGGTGGTTCACTGCTCAGGGGGTTTGTACAAAGTGTGAGTGGATCTGGGTGGGATCGTTTGAAACATCCAGCGGTCGCCCCCTAACAGTGGAGGTCCACTCAGAAGGTGAAAAGGATGCAGACATCATGTGATGGAGGAGGAACATGTGTCTGTATCCCAGCCTGGACCAACAGTGGAGTCCACACACATGGCAGTGTTGGCGGTGGCATTGTTAGTGGTGGTGGCGGTAGTGGTGGTGGCTGTGTTGATGGTGACGGCGGTGGGGGCGGTGGGGGTGGTGGTGGCGGTGCTGGTGGCGGCGGTGGTGGTGGCGGTGGTGGTGGTGGCGGTGGTGGTGGTGGTGGTGGTGGCGGTGATGGTGGCGGTGGATGCGGTAGCCACCAACTTTATTTGAATTAACTCTTTGATTGGGTGTAGTGTGATTCCTTGAGCTCGGTTCTTGTCGGTGGTTCTCTGGTCAGGGGGTCTTGTAAAAAGTTTGAGTGGATCTGGGAGTGGATCGTCTGAAACATCCAGCTGTCCCCCCCTTACAGTGAAGCTCCATTCGAAAGGTGATCAGGATGCAGACATCATGTGATGGAGGAGGAACATGTGTCTGTATCCCAGCCTGGACCAACAGTGGAGTCCACACACATGGCAGTGTTGGCGGTGGCATTGTTAGTGGTGGTGACGGTGGTGGTGGTGGCGGTGTCGGCGGTGGTGGCGGTGGTGGCGGTGGTGGCGGCGGTGTGGATGGTGACGGCGGTGGAGGTGGTGGTGGCGGCGGTGCTGGTGGCGGTGCTCGTGGCGGCGGTGATGGTGGCGGTGGTTGCCGTAGCCACCAACTTTATTTGAATTAACTGTCTTAGATTGGGTTCAGTGTGATTCTGTGAACTCGGTTCTTGTCAGTGGTTCTCTGGTCAGGGGGCCTTGTACAAAGTGTGAGTGGATCTGGGTGGGATCGTTTGAAACATCCAGCGGTCCCCCCCTTACAGTGAAGCTCCACTCAAAAGGTAATCAGGATGCAGACATCATGTGATGGAGGAGGAACATGTGTCTGTATCCCACCCTGGACCCAGGGTGAAGTCCACACACAGGGCAGTGTTGGCGGTGGTGGTGGTGGCGGTCGCGGTGGGGGTGCCTTTGGTGGTGGTGGCTGCGGTGGTGGTAGTGGTGGCGGCGGTGGCGGCGGTGGCGGCGGTGGCGGTAGCCACCAATTTTATTTGAATTAACTCTCTTAGATTGGGTTGAGTGTGATTCTGTCAGCTCGGTTCTTGTCGGTGGTTCTCTGGTCAGGGGGGCTTGTACAAACTTTGAGTGGATCTGGGTGGGATAATTTGAAACATCCAGCGGTCCCCCCCTTACAGTGAAGCTCCATTCGAAAGGTGATCAGGATGCAGACATCATGTGATGGAGGAGGAACATGTGTCTGTATCCCAGCCTGGACCAACAGTGGAGTCCACACACATGGCAGTGTTGGCGGTGGCATTGTTAGTGGTGGTGACGGTGGTGGTGGTGGTGGTGGCGGTGGCGGCGGTTGTGGCGGTGGTGGCGGCGGTGTGGATGGTGACGGCGGTTGCGGTGGTGGTGGCGGTGGTGGTGGCGGCGGTGCTGGTGGCGGTGCTCGTGGCGGCGGTGATGGTGGCGGTGGTTGCCGTAGCCACCAACTTTATTTGAATTAACTGTCTTAGATTGGGTTGAGTGTGATTCTGTGAACTCGGTTCTTGTCAGTGGTTCTCTGGTCAGGGGGCCTTGTACAAAGTGTGAGTGGATCTGGGTGGGATCGTTTGAAACATCCAGCGGTCCCCCCCTTACAGTGAAGGTCCACTCAAAAGGTGAAAAGGATGCAGACATCATGTGATGGAGGAGGAACATGTGTCTGTATCCCACCCTGGACCCAGATTGAAGTCCCCACACATGGCAGTGTTGGCGGTGGTCGTGGTGGCAGTGGTGGAGGCTGTGGTGGTGGTGGCGGTGGTGGTGGTGGCGGTGGTGGTGGTGGAGGTGGTGGTGGCGGTGGTCATGGTGGCGGTGGTGGCGGTAGCCACCAATTTTATTTGAATTAACTCTCTTAGATTGGGCTGAGTGTGATCCTGTGAGCTCGGTTCTTGTCGGTGGTTCTCTGGTCAGGGGGGCATGTACAAAGTTTGAGTGGATCTGGGTGGGATCGTTTGAAACATCCAGCGGTCCCCCCCTTACAGTGAAGCTGCATTTCGAAAGGTGATCAGGATGCAGACATCATGTGAAGGAGGAGGAACATGTGTCTGTATCCCAGCCTTGACCAACAGTGGAGTCCACACACATGGCAGTGTTGGCTGTGGCATTGTTAGTGGTGGTGACGGTGGTGGTGGTGGTGGTGGCGGTGGCGGTGGCGGCGGTAGTGGTGGTGGTGGCGGTGGTGGTGGCGGCGGTGGTGGCAGTGGTGGTGGCGGCGGTGATGGTGGCGGTGGTTGCGGGAGCCACCAACTTTATTTGAATTAACTGTCTTAGATTGGGTTGAGTGTGATTCTGTCATCTCGGTTCTTGTCCGTGGTTCTCTGGTCAGGGGGCCTTGTACAAAGTGTGAGTGGATCTGGGTGGGATCGTTTGAAACATCCAGCGGTCCCCCCCTTACAGTGAAGCTCCACTCAAAAGGTAATCAGGATGCAGACATCATGTGATGGAGGAGGAACATGTGTCTGTATCCCACCCTGGACCCAGAGTGAAGTCCACACACAGGGCAGTGTTGGCGGTGGTGGTGGTGGCGGTCGCGGTGGGGGTGCCTTTGGTGGTGGTGGCGGCGGTGGTGGTGGTGGTGGCGTCGGTGGCGGTAACCACCAATTTTAATTTAATTAACTCTCTTAGATTGGGTTGAGTGTGATTCTGTCAGCTCGGTTCTTGTCGGTGGTTCTCTGGTCAGGGGGGCTTGTACAAACTTTGAGTGGATCTGGGTGGGATCATTTGAAACATCCAGCGGTCCCCCCCTTACAGTGAAGCTCCATTCGAAAGGTGATCAGGATGCAGGCATCATGTGATGGAGGAGGAACATGTGTCTGTATCCCAGCGTGGACCAAAAGTGGAGTCCACACACATGGCAGTGTTGGCGGTGGCATTGTTAGTGGTGGTGACGGTGGTGGTGGTGGCGGTGGCGGCGGGGTGGTGGCGGCGGTGTGGATGGTGACAGCGGTGGCGGTTTTGGTGGTGGTGGTGGCGGTGGTGGTGGCGGCGGTGCTGGTGGCGGTGGTTGCGGTGGCCACCAACTTTATTTGAATTAACTGTCTTAGATTGGGTTGAGTGTGATTCTGTCATCTAGGTTCTTGTCCGTGGTTGTCTGGTCAGGGGGCCTTGTACAAAGTGTGAGTGGATCTGGGTGGGATCGTTTGAAACATCCAGCGGTCCCCCCCTTACAGTGAAGCTCCACTCAAAAGATAATCAGGATGCAGACATCATGTGATGGAGGAGGAACATGTGTCTGTATCCCACCCTGGACCCAGAGTGAAGTCCACACACAGGGCAGTGTTGGCGGTGGTGGTGGTGGCGGTCGCGGTGGGGGTGCCTTTGGTGGTGGTGGCGGCGGTGGTGGTAGTGGTGGCGGCGGTGGCGGCGGTGGCGGTAGCCACCAATTTTATTTGAATTAACTCTCTTAGATTGGGTTGAGTGTGATTCTGTCAGCTCGGTTCTTGTCGGTGGTTCTCTGGTCAGGGGGTCTTGTACAAAGTGTGAGTGGATCTGGGTGGGATCGTTATAAACATCCAGCGGTCTACCCCTTACAGTGAAGCTCCACTCAAAAGGTGAACAGGATGCAGACATCATGTGATGGAGGAGGAACATGTGTCTGTATCCCAGCCTGGACCAACAATGGAGTCCACACACATGGCAGTGTTGGCGGTGGCGGCGTTGGCGGTGGTGATGGTGGCGGCCGTGGTAGTGGTGGTGGTGGTGGTGGGGGGGGGGTTGGTTGTGGTGGGGGGGGGGGGGGGGGGGGGGGGGGGGGGGGGGGGGGGGGGGGGGTGGGGGTGGTGGTGTCGGTGGTGGTGGCAGTGGTGGTGGTGGTGGTGGTGGTGGTAGCCACCAATTTTTTTTGAATTAATTGTCTTAGATTGAGCTAAGTTTGATTCTTTGACCTCGGTTCTTGTCGGTGGTTCACTGCTCAGGGGGTTTGTACAAAGTGTGAGTGGATCTGGGTGGGATCGTTTGAAACATCCAGCGGTCGCCCCCTAACAGTGGAGGTCCACTCAGAAGGTGAAAAGGATGCAGACATCATGTGATGGAGGAGGAACATGTGTCTGTATCCCAGCCTGGACCAACAGTGGAGTCCACACACATGGCAGTGTTGGCGGTGGCATTGTTAGTGGTGGTGGCGGTAGTGGTGGTGGCTGTGTTGATGGTGACGGCGGTGGGGGCGGTGGGGGTGGTGGTGGCGGTGCTGGTGGCGGCGGTGGTGGTGGCGGTGGTGGTGGTGGCGGTGGTGGTGGTGGTGGTGGTGGCGGTGATGGTGGCGGTGGATGCGGTAGCCACCAACTTTATTTGAATTAACTCTTTGATTGGGTGTAGTGTGATTCCTTGAGCTCGGTTCTTGTCGGTGGTTCTCTGGTCAGGGGGTCTTGTAAAAAGTTTGAGTGGATCTGGGAGTGGATCGTCTGAAACATCCAGCTGTCCCCCCCTTACAGTGAAGCTCCATTCGAAAGGTGATCAGGATGCAGACATCATGTGATGGAGGAGGAACATGTGTCTGTATCCCAGCCTGGACCAACAGTGGAGTCCACACACATGGCAGTGTTGGCGGTGGCATTGTTAGTGGTGGTGACGGTGGTGGTGGTGGCGGTGTCGGCGGTGGTGGCGGTGGTGGCGGTGGTGGCGGCGGTGTGGATGGTGACGGCGGTGGAGGTGGTGGTGGCGGCGGTGCTGGTGGCGGTGCTCGTGGCGGCGGTGATGGTGGCGGTGGTTGCCGTAGCCACCAACTTTATTTGAATTAACTGTCTTAGATTGGGTTCAGTGTGATTCTGTGAACTCGGTTCTTGTCAGTGGTTCTCTGGTCAGGGGGCCTTGTACAAAGTGTGAGTGGATCTGGGTGGGATCGTTTGAAACATCCAGCGGTCCCCCCCTTACAGTGAAGCTCCACTCAAAAGGTAATCAGGATGCAGACATCATGTGATGGAGGAGGAACATGTGTCTGTATCCCACCCTGGACCCAGGGTGAAGTCCACACACAGGGCAGTGTTGGCGGTGGTGGTGGTGGCGGTCGCGGTGGGGGTGCCTTTGGTGGTGGTGGCTGCGGTGGTGGTAGTGGTGGCGGCGGTGGCGGCGGTGGCGGTAGCCACCAATTTTATTTGAATTAACTCTCTTAGATTGGGTTGAGTGTGATTCTGTCAGCTCGGTTCTTGTCGGTGGTTCTCTGGTCAGGGGGGCTTGTACAAACTTTGAGTGGATCTGGGTGGGATAATTTGAAACATCCAGCGGTCCCCCCCTTACAGTGAAGCTCCATTCGAAAGGTGATCAGGATGCAGACATCATGTGATGGAGGAGGAACATGTGTCTGTATCCCAGCCTGGACCAACAGTGGAGTCCACACACATGGCAGTGTTGGCGGTGGCATTGTTAGTGGTGGTGACGGTGGTGGTGGTGGTGGTGGCGGTGGCGGCGGTTGTGGCGGTGGTGGCGGCGGTGTGGATGGTGACGGCGGTTGCGGTGGTGGTGGCGGTGGTGGTGGCGGCGGTGCTGGTGGCGGTGCTCGTGGCGGCGGTGATGGTGGCGGTGGTTGCCGTAGCCACCAACTTTATTTGAATTAACTGTCTTAGATTGGGTTGAGTGTGATTCTGTGAACTCGGTTCTTGTCAGTGGTTCTCTGGTCAGGGGGCCTTGTACAAAGTGTGAGTGGATCTGGGTGGGATCGTTTGAAACATCCAGCGGTCCCCCCCTTACAGTGAAGGTCCACTCAAAAGGTGAAAAGGATGCAGACATCATGTGATGGAGGAGGAACATGTGTCTGTATCCCACCCTGGACCCAGATTGAAGTCCCCACACATGGCAGTGTTGGCGGTGGTCGTGGTGGCAGTGGTGGAGGCTGTGGTGGTGGTGGCGGTGGTGGTGGTGGCGGTGGTGGTGGTGGAGGTGGTGGTGGCGGTGGTCATGGTGGCGGTGGTGGCGGTAGCCACCAATTTTATTTGAATTAACTCTCTTAGATTGGGCTGAGTGTGATCCTGTGAGCTCGGTTCTTGTCGGTGGTTCTCTGGTCAGGGGGGCATGTACAAAGTTTGAGTGGATCTGGGTGGGATCGTTTGAAACATCCAGCGGTCCCCCCCTTACAGTGAAGCTGCATTCGAAAGGTGATCAGGATGCAGACATCATGTGAAGGAGGAGGAACATGTGTCTGTATCCCAGCCTTGACCAACAGTGGAGTCCACACACATGGCAGTGTTGGCTGTGGCATTGTTAGTGGTGGTGACGGTGGTGGTGGTGGTGGTGGCGGTGGCGGTGGCGGCGGTAGTGGTGGTGGTGGCGGTGGTGGTGGCGGCGGTGGTGGCAGTGGTGGTGGCGGCGGTGATGGTGGCGGTGGTTGCGGGAGCCACCAACTTTATTTGAATTAACTGTCTTAGATTGGGTTGAGTGTGATTCTGTCATCTCGGTTCTTGTCCGTGGTTCTCTGGTCAGGGGGCCTTGTACAAAGTGTGAGTGGATCTGGGTGGGATCGTTTGAAACATCCAGCGGTCCCCCCCTTACAGTGAAGCTCCACTCAAAAGGTAATCAGGATGCAGACATCATGTGATGGAGGAGGAACATGTGTCTGTATCCCACCCTGGACCCAGAGTGAAGTCCACACACAGGGCAGTGTTGGCGGTGGTGGTGGTGGCGGTCGCGGTGGGGGTGCCTTTGGTGGTGGTGGCGGCGGTGGTGGTGGTGGTGGCGTCGGTGGCGGTAACCACCAATTTTAATTTAATTAACTCTCTTAGATTGGGTTGAGTGTGATTCTGTCAGCTCGGTTCTTGTCGGTGGTTCTCTGGTCAGGGGGGCTTGTACAAACTTTGAGTGGATCTGGGTGGGATCATTTGAAACATCCAGCGGTCCCCCCCTTACAGTGAAGCTCCATTCGAAAGGTGATCAGGATGCAGACATCATGTGATGGAGGAGGAACATGTGTCTGTATCCCAGCCTGGACCAAAAGTGGAGTCCACACACATGGCAGTGTTGGCGGTGGCATTGTTAGTGGTGGTGACGGTGGTGGTGGTGGCGGTGGCGGCGGTGGTGGCGGCGGTGTGGATGGTGACAGCGGTGGCGGTTTTGGTGGTGGTGGTGGCGGTGGTGGTGGCGGCGGTGCTGGTGGCGGTGGTTGCGGTGGCCACCAACTTTATTTGAATTAACTGTCTTAGATTGGGTTGAGTGTGATTCTGTCATCTAGGTTCTTGTCCGTGGTTGTCTGGTCAGGGGGCCTTGTACAAAGTGTGAGTGGATCTGGGTGGGATCGTTTGAAACATCCAGCGGTCCCCCCCTTACAGTGAAGCTCCACTCAAAAGATAATCAGGATGCAGACATCATGTGATGGAGGAGGAACATGTGTCTGTATCCCACCCTGGACCCAGAGTGAAGTCCACACACAGGGCAGTGTTGGCGGTGGTGGTGGTGGCGGTCGCGGTGGGGGTGCCTTTGGTGGTGGTGGCGGCGGTGGTGGTAGTGGTGGCGGCGGTGGCGGCGGTGGCGGTAGCCACCAATTTTATTTGAATTAACTCTCTTAGATTGGGTTGAGTGTGATTCTGTCAGCTCGGTTCTTGTCGGTGGTTCTCTGGTCAGGGGGTCTTGTACAAAGTGTGAGTGGATCTGGGTGGGATCGTTATAAACATCCAGCGGTCTACCCCTTACAGTGAAGCTCCACTCAAAAGGTGAACAGGATGCAGACATCATGTGATGGAGGAGGAACATGTGTCTGTATCCCAGCCTGGACCAACAATGGAGTCCACACACATGGCAGTGTTGGCGGTGGCGGCGTTGGCGGTGGTGATGGTGGCGGCCGTGGTAGTGGTGGTGGTGGTGGTGGTGGTGGCGATGGTAGTGGTGGTGGTGGTGGCGGCGGTGGCGGTGGCGGTGGCGGCGGTGGCGGTGGCGGTGGTGGTGTCGGTGGTGGTGGCAGTGGTGGTGGTGGTGGTGGTGGTGGTAGCCACCAATTTTTTTTGAATTAATTGTCTTAGATTGAGCTAAGTTTGATTCTTTGACCTCGGTTCTTGTCGGTGGTTCACTGCTCAGGGGGTTTGTACAAAGTGTGAGTGGATCTGGGTGGGATCGTTTGAAACATCCAGCGGTCGCCCCCTAACAGTGAAGGTCCACTCAGAAGGTGAAAAGGATGCAGACATCATGTGATGGAGGAGGAACATGTGTCTGTATCCCAGCCTGGACCAACAGTGGAGTCCACACACATGGCAGTGTTGGCGGTGGCATTGTTAGTGGTGGTGGCGGTAGTGGTGGTGGCTGTGTTGATGGTGACGGCGGTGGGGGCGGTGGGGGTGGTGGTGGCGGTGCTGGTGGCGGCGGTGGTGGTGGCGGTGGTGGTGGTGGCGGTGGTGGTGGTGGTGGTGGTGGCGGTGATGGTGGCGGTGGATGCGGTAGCCACCAACTTTATTTGAATTAACTCTTTGATTGGGTGTAGTGTGATTCCTTGAGCTCGGTTCTTGTCGGTGGTTCTCTGGTCAGGGGGTCTTGTAAAAAGTTTGAGTGGATCTGGGTGGGATCGTCTGAAACATCCAGCTGTCCCCCCCTTACAGTGAAGCTCCATTCGAAAGGTGATCAGGATGCAGACATCATGTGATGGAGGAGGAACATGTGTCTGTATCCCAGCCTGGACCAACAGTGGAGTCCACACACATGGCAGTGTTGGCGGTGGCATTGTTAGTGGTGGTGACGGTGGTGGTGGTGGCGGTGTCGGCGGTGGTGGCGGTGGTGGCGGTGGTGGCGGCGGTGTGGATGGTGACGGCGGTGGCGGTGGTGGTGGCGGCGGTGCTGGTGGCGGTGCTCGTGGCGGCGGTGATGGTGGCGGTGGTTGCGGGAGCCACCAACTTTATTTGAATTAACTGTCTTAGATTGGGTTGAGTGTGATTCTGTCATCTCGGTTCTTGTCCGTGGGTCTCTGGTCAGGGGGCCTTGTACAAAGTGTGAGTGGATCTGGGTGGGATCGTTTGAAACATCCAGCGGTCCCCCCCTTACAGTGAAGCTCCACTCAAAAGGTAATCAGGATGCAGACATCATGTGATGGAGGAGGAACATGTGTCTGTATCCCACCCTGGACCCAGAGTGAAGTCCACACACAGGGCAGTGTTGGCGGTGGTGGTGGTGGCGGTCGCGGTGGGGGTGCCTTTGGTGGTGGTGGCGGCGGTGGTGGTGGTGGTGGGGTCGGTGGCGGTAACCACCAATTTTAATTTAATTAACTCTCTTAGATTGGGTTGAGTGTGATTCTGTCAGCTCGGTTCTTGTCGGTGGTTCTCTGGTCAGGGGGGCTTGTACAAACTTTGAGTGGATCTGGGTGGGATCATTTGAAACATCCAGCGGTCCCCCCCTTACAGTGAAGCTCCATTCGAAAGGTGATCAGGATGCAGACATCATGTGATGGAGGAGGAACATGTGTCTGTATCCCAGCCTGGACCAAAAGTGGAGTCCACACACATGGCAGTGTTGGCGGTGGCATTGTTAGTGGTGGTGACGGTGGTGGTGGTGGCGGTGGCGGCGGTGGTGGCGGCGGTGTGGATGGTGACAGCGGTGGCGGTTTTGGTGGTGGTGGTGGCGGTGGTGGTGGCGGCGGTGCTGGTGGCGGTGGTTGCGGTGGCCACCAACTTTATTTGAATTAACTGTCTTAGATTGGGTTGAGTGTGATTCTGTCATCTAGGTTCTTGTCCGTGGTTGTCTGGTCAGGGGGCCTTGTACAAAGTGTGAGTGGATCTGGGTGGGATCGTTTGAAACATCCAGCGGTCCCCCCCTTACAGTGAAGCTCCACTCAAAAGATAATCAGGATGCAGACATCATGTGATGGAGGAGGAACATGTGTCTGTATCCCACCCTGGACCCAGAGTGAAGTCCACACACAGGGCAGTGTTGGCGGTGGTGGTGGTGGCGGTCGCGGTGGGGGTGCCTTTGGTGGTGGTGGCGGCGGTGGTGGTAGTGGTGGCGGCGGTGGCGGCGGTGGCGGTAGCCACCAATTTTATTTGAATTAACTCTCTTAGATTGGGTTGAGTGTGATTCTGTCAGCTCGGTTCTTGTCCGGTGGTTCTCTGGTCAGGGGGTCTTGTACAAAGTGTGAGTGGATCTGGGTGGGATCGTTATAAACATCCAGCGGTCTACCCCTTACAGTGAAGCTCCACTCAAAAGGTGAACAGGATGCAGACATCATGTGATGGAGGAGGAACATGTGTCTGTATCCCAGCCTGGACCAACAATGGAGTCCACACACATGGCAGTGTTGGCGGTGGCGGCGTTGGCGGTGGTGATGGTGGCGGCCGTGGTAGTGGTGGTGGTGGTGGTGGTGGTGGCGATGGTAGTGGTGGTGGTGGTGGCGGCGGTGGCGGTGGCGGTGGCGGCGGTGGCGGTGGCGGTGGTGGTGTCGGTGGTGGTGGCAGTGGTGGTGGTGGTGGTGGTGGTGGTAGCCACCAATTTTTTTTGAATTAATTGTCTTAGATTGAGCTAAGTTTGATTCTTTGACCTCGGTTCTTGTCGGTGGTTCACTGCTCAGGGGGTTTGTACAAAGTGTGAGTGGATCTGGGTGGGATCGTTTGAAACATCCAGCGGTCGCCCCCTAACAGTGAAGGTCCACTCAGAAGGTGAAAAGGATGCAGACATCATGTGATGGAGGAGGAACATGTGTCTGTATCCCAGCCTGGACCAACAGTGGAGTCCACACACATGGCAGTGTTGGCGGTGGCATTGTTAGTGGTGGTGGCGGTAGTGGTGGTGGCTGTGTTGATGGTGACGGCGGTGGGGGCGGTGGGGGTGGTGGTGGCGGTGCTGGTGGCGGCGGTGGTGGTGGCGGTGGTGGTGGTGGCGGTGGTGGTGGTGGTGGTGGTGGCGGTGATGGTGGCGGTGGATGCGGTAGCCACCAACTTTATTTGAATTAACTCTTTGATTGGGTGTAGTGTGATTCCTTGAGCTCGGTTCTTGTCGGTGGTTCTCTGGTCAGGGGGTCTTGTAAAAAGTTTGAGTGGATCTGGGTGGGATCGTCTGAAACATCCAGCTGTCCCCCCCTTACAGTGAAGCTCCATTCGAAAGGTGATCAGGATGCAGACATCATGTGATGGAGGAGGAACATGTGTCTGTATCCCAGCCTGGACCAACAGTGGAGTCCACACACATGGCAGTGTTGGCGGTGGCATTGTTAGTGGTGGTGACGGTGGTGGTGGTGGCGGTGTCGGCGGTGGTGGCGGTGGTGGCGGTGGTGGCGGCGGTGTGGATGGTGACGGCGGTGGCGGTGGTGGTGGCGGCGGTGCTGGTGGCGGTGCTCGTGGCGGCGGTGATGGTGGCGGTGGTTGCCGTAGCCACCAACTTTATTTGAATTAACTGTCTTAGATTGGGTTCAGTGTGATTCTGTGAACTCGGTTCTTGTCAGTGGTTCTCTGGTCAGGGGGCCTTGTACAAAGTGTGAGTGGATCTGGGTGGGATCGTTTGAAACATCCAGCGGTCCCCCCCTTACAGTGAAGGTCCACTCAAAAGGTGAAAAGGATGCAGACATCATGTGATGGAGGAGGAACATGTGTCTGTATCCCACCCTGGACCCAGATTGAAGTCCCCACACATGGCAGTGTTGGCGGTGGTCGTGGTGGCAGTGGTGGAGGCTGTGGTGGTGGTGGCGGTGGTGGTGGTGGCGGTGGTGGTGGTGGCGGTGGTGGTGGCGGTGGTCATGGTGGCGGTGGTGGCGGTAGCCACCAATTTTATTTGAATTAACTCTCTTAGATTGGGCTGAGTGTGATTCTGTCATCTCGGTTCTTGTCCGTGGTTCTCTGGAGAGGGGGCCTTGTACAAAGTGTGAGTGCATCTGGGTGGGATCGTTTGAAACATCCAGCGGTCCCCCCCTTACAGTGAAGCTCCACTCAAAAGGTGATCAGGATGGAGACATCATGTGATGGAGGAGGAACATGTGTCTGTATCCCACCGTGGACCCAGAGTGAAGTCCACACACAGGGCAGTGTTGGCGGTGGTGGTGGTGGCGGTCGCGGTGGTGGTGGCTGTGGTGGTGGTGGCGGCGGTGTTGGCAGTGGTGGCGGTGGGGGCGGCGGTGGCGGGAAGCACCAATTGTATTTGAATTAAATGTCTTAGATTGGGTTGAGTGTGATTCTGTGAGCTCGGTTCTAGTCGGTGGTTCTCTTGTCAGGTCGGCTTGTACAAAGTTTGAGTGGATCTGGGTGGGATCGTTCGAAACATCCAGCGGTCCCCCCCTTACAGTGAAGCTCCATTCGAAAGGTGATCAGGATGCAGACATCATGTGATGGAGGAGGAACATGTGTATCCCAGCCTGGACCAACAGTGGAGTCCACACACATGGCAGTATTGGCGGTGGCATTGTTAGTGGTGGTGGCGGTGGCGGCGGTGGTGGCGGTGGTGGCGGTGGTGGCGGCGGTGTGGATGGTGACAGCGGTGGCGGTTTTGGTGGTGGTGGTGGTGGCGGTGGTGGTGGTCGCGGAGCTGGTGGCGGTGGTTGCGGTGGCCACCAACTTTATTTGAATTAACTGTCTTAGATTGGGTTGAGTGTGATTCTGTCATCTCGGTTCTTGTCCGTGGTTCTCTGGTCAGGGGGCCTTGTACAAAGTGTGAGTGGATCTGGGTGGGATCGTTTGAAACATCCAGCGGTCCCCCCCTTACAGTGAAGCTCCACTCAAAAGGTAATCAGGATGCAGACATCATGTGATGGAGGAGGAACATGTGTCTGTATCCCACCCTGGACCCAGAGTGAAGTCCACACACAGGGCAGTGTTGGCGGTGGTGGCGGTCGCGGTGGTGGTGCCTTTGGTGGTGTTGGCGGCGGTGGTGGTAGTGGTGGCGGCGGTGGCGGCGGTGGCGGTAGCCACCAATTTTATTTGAATTAACTCTCTTAGATTGGGTTGAGTGTGATTCTGTCAGCTCGGTTCTTGTCGGTGGTTCTCTGGTCAGGGGGGCTTGTACAAACTTTGAGTGGATCTGGGTGGGATCATTTGAAACATCCAGCGGTCCCCCCCTTACAGTGAAGCTCCATTCGAAAGGTGATCAGGATGCAGACATCATGTGATGGAGGAGGAACATGTGTCTGTATCCCAGCCTGGACCAACAGTGGAGTCCACACACATGGCAGTGTTGGCGGTGGCATTGTTAGTGGTGGTGACGGTGGTGGTGGTGGCGGTGGCGGCGGTGGTGGTGGTGGTGGCGGCGGTGTGGATGGTGATGGCGGTGGTGGTGGTGGTGGTGGTGGTGGTGGCGGTGGTGGTGGCGGCGGTGCTGGTGGCGGTGCTCGTGGCGGCGGTGATGGTGGCGGTGGTTGCCGTAGCCACCAGCTTTATTTGAATTAACAGTCTTAGATTGGGTTGAGTGTGATTCTGTGAACTCGGTTCTTGTCAGTGGTTCTCTGGTCAGGGGGCCTTGTACAAAGGGTGAGTGGATCTGGGTGGGATCGTTTGAAACATCCAGCGGTCCCCCCCTTACAGTGAAGGTCCACTCAAAAGGTGAAAAGGATGCAGACATCATGTGATGGAGGAGGAAAATGTGTCTGTATCCCACCCTGGACCCAGATTGAAGTCCCCACACATGGCAGTGTTGGCGGTGGTAGTGGTGGCAGTGGTGGAGGCTGTGGTGGTGGTGGCGGTGGTGGTGGTGGCGGTGGTGGTGGCGGTGGTCATGGTGGCGGTGGTGGCGGTAGCCACCAATTTTATTTGAATTAACTCTCTTAGATTGGGTTGAGTGTGATCCTGTGAGCTCGGTTCTTGTCGGTGGTCCTCTGGTCAGGGGGGCTTGTACAAAGTTTGAGTGGATCTGGGTGGGATCGTTTGAAACATCCAGCGGTCCCCCCCTTACAGTGAAGCTCCATTCGAAAGGTGATCAGGATGCAGAAATCATGTGATGGAGGAGGAACATGTGTCTGTATCCCAGCCTGGACCAACAGTGGAGTCCACACACATGGCAGTGTTGGCTGTGGCATTGTTAGTGGTGGTGACGGTGGTGGTGGTGGTGGCGGTGGCGGTGGTGACGGTAGTGGTGGTAGTGGCGGTGGTGGTGGCGGCGGTGGTGGTGGCGGTGGTGGTGGCGGTGTTGGTGGCGGTGGTGGATGCGGCGGTGATGGTGGCGGTGGTTGCGGTAGCCACCAACTTTATTTGAATTAACTGTCTTAGATTGGGTTGAGTGTGATTCTGACATCTCGGTTCTTGTCCGTGGTTCTCTGGTCAGGGGGCCTTGTACAAAGTGTGAGTGCATCTGGGTGGAATCGTTTGAAACATCCAGCGGTCCCCCCCTTACAGTGAAGCTCCACTCAAAAGGTGATCAGGATGCAGACATCATGTGATGGAGGAGGAACATGTGTCTGTATCCCAGCCTGGACCAACAGTGGAGTCCACACACATGGCAGTGTTGGCGGTGGCATTGTTAGTGGTGGTGACGGTGGTGGTGGTGGCGGTGGCGGCGGTGGCGGCGGTGGTGGCGGCGGTGTGGATGGTGACGTCGGTGGTGGTGGTGGTGGTGGTGGTGGTGGCGGTGGTGGTGGCGGCGGTGCTGGTGGCGGTGCTGGTGGCGGCGGTGATGGTGGCGGTGGTTGCCGTAGCCACCAACTTTATTTGAATTAACTGTCTTAGATTGGGTTGAGTGTGATTCTGTGATCTCGGTTCTTGTCCGTGGTTCTCTGGTCAGGGGGCCTTGTACAAACTTTGAGTGGATCTGGCAGGGATCATTTGAAACATCCAGCGGTCCCCCCCTTACAGTGAAGCTCCATTCGAAAGGTGATCAGGATGCAGAAATCATGTGATGGAGGAGGAACATGTGTCTGTATCCCAGCCTGGACCAACAGTGGAGTCCACACACATGGCAGTGTTGGCTGTGGCATTGTTAGTGGTGGTGACGGTGGTGGTGGTGGTGGTGGTGGTGGTGACGGTGGTGGTGGTGGTGGTGGTGGTGGTGGCGGTGGCGGCGGTAGTGGTGGTGGTGGCGGTGGTGGTGGCGGCGGTGGTGGTGGCGGTGGTGGTGGCGGTGGTGGTGGCGGTGGTGGTGGCGGTGTTGGTGGCGGTGGTGGGTGCGGCGGTGATGGTGGCGGTGGTTGCGGTAGCCACCAACTTTATTTGAATGAACTGTCTTAGATTGGGTTGAGTGTGATTCTGTCATCTCGGTTCTTGTCCGTGGTTCTCTGGTCAGGGGGCCTTGTACAAAGTGTGAGTGGATCTGGGTGGGATCATTTTAAACATCCAGCGGTCCCCCCCTTACAGTGAAGCTCCATTCGAAAGGTGATCAGGATGCAGACATCATGTGATGGAGGAGGAACATGTGTCTGTATCCCAGCCTGGACCAACAGTGGAGTCCACACACATGGCAGTGTTGGCTGTGGCATTGTTAGTGGTAGTGACGGTGGTGGTGGTGGTGGTGGTGGTGGTGGTGGCGGTGGCAGTGCCGGTGCCGGCGGTAGTGGTGGTGGTGGTGGTGGCGGCGGTGGTGGTGGCGGTGGTGGTGGCGGTGGTGGTGGCGGTGTTGGTGGCGGTGGTGGGTGCGGCGGTGATGGTGGCGGTGGTTGCGGTAGCCACCAACTTTATTTGAATTAACTGTCTTAGATCGGGTTGAGTGTGATTCTGTCATCTCGGTTCTTGTCCGTGGTTCTCTGGTCAGGGGGCCTTGTACAAAGTGTGAGTGGATCTGGGTGGGATCGTTTGAAACATCCAGCGGTCCCCCCCTTACAGTGAAGCTCCATTCGAAAGGTGATCAGGATGCAGACATCATGTGATGGAGGAGGAACATGTGTCTGTATCCCAGCCTGGACTAACAGTGGAGTCCACACACATGGCAGTGTTGGCTGTGGCATTGTTAGTGGTGGTGACGGTGGTGGTGGTGGTGGCGGTGGCGGTGGCGACGGTAGTGGTGGTGGTGGCGGTGGTGGTGGCGGCGGTGGTGGTGGCGGTGGTGGTGGCGGTGGTGGGTGCGGCGGTGATGGTAGCGGTGTGGATGGTGACGTCGGTGGCGGTGGTGGTGGTGGTGGTGGTGGCGGTGGTGGTGGCGGCGGTGCTGGTGGCGGTGCTGGTGGCGGCGGTGATGGTGGCGGTGGTTGCCGTAGCCACCAACTTTATTTGAATTAACTGTCTTAGATTGGGTTGAGTGTGATTCTGTGATCTCGGTTCTTGTCCGTGGTTCTCTGGTCAGGGGGCCTTGTACAAACTTTGAGTGGATCTGGCAGGGATCATTTGAAACATCCAGCGGTCCCCCCCTTACAGTGAAGCTCCATTCGAAAGGTGATCAGGATGCAGAAATCATGTGATGGAGGAGGAACATGTGTCTGTATCCCAGCCTGGACCAACAGTGGAGTCCACACACATGGCAGTGTTGGCTGTGGCATTGTTAGTGGTGGTGACGGTGGTGGTGGTGATGGTGGTGGTGGTGACGGTGGTGGTGGTGGTGGTGGTGGTGGTGGCGGTGGCGGCGGTAGTGGTGGTGGTGGCGGTGGTGGTGGTGGTGGTGGTGGCGGCGGTGGTGTTGGCGGTGGTGGTGGCGGTGTTGGTGGCGGTGGTTGCGGTAGCCACCAACTTTATTTGAATGAACTGTCTTAGATTGGGTTGAGTGTGATTCTGTCATCTCGGTTCTTGTCGGTGGTTCTCTGGTCAGGGGGGCTTGTACAAACTTTGAGTGGATCTGGGTGGGATCATTTGAAACATCCAGCGGTCCCCCCCTTACAGTGAAGCTCCATTCGAAAGGTGATCAGGATGCAGACATCATGTGATGGAGGAGGAACATGTGTCTGTATCCCAGCCTGGACCAACAGTGGAGTCCACACACATGGCAGTGTTGGCGGTGGCATTGTTAGTGGTGGTGACGGTGGTGGTGGTGGCGGTGGCGGCGGTGGTGGTGGTGGTGGCGGCGGTGTGGATGGTGATGGCGGTGGTGGTGGTGGTGGTGGTGGTGGTGGCGGTGGTGGTGGCGGCGGCGGTGCTGGTGGCGGTGCTCGTGGCGGCGGTGATGGTGGCGGTGGTTGCCGTAGCCACCAACTTTATTTGAATTAACAGTCTTAGATTGGGTTGAGTGTGATTCTGTGAACTCGGTTCTTGTCAGTGGTTCTCTGGTCAGGGGGCCTTGTACAAAGTGTGAGTGGATCTGGGTGGGATCGTTTGAAACATCCAGCGGTCCCCCCCTTACAGTGAAGGTCCACTCAAAAGGTGAAAAGGATGCAGACATCATGTGATGGAGGAGGAACATGTGTCTGTATCCCACCCTGGACCCAGATTGAAGTCCCCACACATGGCAGTGTTGGCGGTGGTAGTGGTGGCAGTGGTGGAGGCTGTGGTGGTGGTGGCGGTGGTGGTGGTGGCGGTGGTGGTGGCGGTGGTCATGGTGGCGGTGGTGGCGGTAGCCACCAATTTTATTTGAATTAACTCTCTTAGATTGGGTTGAGTGTGATCCTGTGAGCTCGGTTCTTGTCGGTGGTCCTCTGGTCAGGGGGGCTTGTACAAAGTTTGAGTGGATCTGGGTGGGATCGTTTGAAACATCCAGCGGTCCCCCCCTTACAGTGAAGCTCCATTCGAAAGGTGATCAGGATGCAGAAATCATGTGATGGAGGAGGAACATGTGTCTGTATCCCAGCCTGGACCAACAGTGGAGTCCACACACATGGCAGTGTTGGCTGTGGCATTGTTAGTGGTGGTGACGGTGGTGGTGGTGGTGGCGGTGGTGACGGTAGTGGTGGTGGTGGCGGTGGTGGTGGCGGCGGTGGTGGTGGCGGTGGTGGTGGCGGTGTTGGTGGCGGTGGTGGGTGCGGCGGTGATGGTGGCGGTGGTTGCGGTAGCCACCAACTTTATTTGAATTAACTGTCTTAGATTGGGTTGAGTGTGATTCTGACATCTCGGTTCTTGTCCGTGGTTCTCTGGTCAGGGGGCCTTGTACAAAGTGTGAGTGCATCTGGGTGGAATCGTTTGAAACATCCAGCGGTCCCCCCCTTACAGTGAAGCTCCACTCAAAAGGTGATCAGGATGCAGACATCATGTGATGGAGGAGGAACATGTGTCTGTATCCCAGCCTGGACCAACAGTGGAGTCCACACACATGGAAGTGTTGGCGGTGGCATTGTTAGTGGTGGTGACGGTGGTGGTGGTGGCGGTGGTGGCGGTGGTGGCGGTGTTGGCGGTAGTGGTGGTGGTGGTGGCGGTGTGGATGGTGACGGCGGTGGTGGTGGTGGTGGTGGTGGCGGTGGTGGTGGCGTCGGTGGTGGTGGCGGTGGTGGTGGCGGCAGTGATGGTGGCGGTGGTTGCGGTAGCCACCAACTTTATTTGAATTAACTGTCTTAGATTGGGTTGAGTGTGATTCTGTGATCTCGGTTCTTGTCCGTGGTTCTCTGGTCAGGGGGCCTTGTACAAAGTGTTAGTGGATCTGGGTGGGATCGTTTGAAACATCCAGCGGTCCCCCCCTTACAGTGAAGCTCCACTCAAAAGGTGATCAGGATGCAGACATCATGTGATGGAGGAGGAACATGTGTCTGTATCCCAGCCTGGACCAACAGTGGAGTCCACACACATGGCAGTGTTGGTGGTGGCATTGTTAGTGGTGGTGACGGTGGTGGTGGTGGCGGTGGCGGCGGTGGTGGCGGCGGTGTGGATGGTGACGTCGGTGGCGGTGGTGGTGGTGGTGGTGGTGGTGGCGGCGGTGCTGGTGGCGGTGCTGGAGGCGGCGGTGATGGTGGCGGTGGTTGCCGTAGCCACCAACTTTATTTGAATTAACTGTCTTAGATTGGGTTGAGTGTGATTCTGTGATCTCGGTTCTTGTCCGTGGTTCTCTGGTCAGGGGGCCTTGTACAAACTTTGAGTGGATCTGGCAGGGATCATTTGAAACATCCAGCGGTCCCCCCCTTACAGTGAAGCTCCATTCGAAAGGTGATCAGGATGCAGAAATCATGTGATGGAGGAGGAACATGTGTCTGTATCCCAGCCTGGACCAACAGTGGAGTCCACACACATGGCAGTGTTGGCTGTGGCATTGTTAGTGGTGGTGACGGTGGTGGTGGTGGTGGTGGTGGTGGTGACGGTGGTGGTGGTGGTGGTGGTGGTGGTGGTGGTGGTGGCGGTGGCGGCGGTAGTGGTGGTGGTGGCGGTGGTGGTGGCGGCGGTGGTGGTAGCGGTGGTGGTGGCGGCGGTGGTGGTGGCGGTGGTGGTGGCGGTGGTGGTGGCGGTGTTGGTGGCGGTGGTGGGTGCGGCGGTGATGGTGGCGGTGGTTGCGGTAGCCACCAACTTTATTTGAATGAACTGTCTTAGATTGGGTTGAGTGTGATTCTGTCATCTCGGTTCTTGTCCGTGGTTCTCTGGTCAGGGGGCCTTGTACAAAGTGTGAGTGGATCTGGGTGGGATCATTTTAAACATCCAGCGGTCCCCCCCTTACAGTGAAGCTCCATTCGAAAGGTGATCAGGATGCAGACATCATGTGATGGAGGAGGAACATGTGTCTGTATCCCAGCCTGGACCAACAGTGGAGTCCACACACATGGCAGTGTTGGCTGTGGCATTGTTAGTGGTAGTGACGGTGGTGGTGGTGGTGGTGGTGGTGGTGGCGGTGGCAGTGCCGGTGCCGGCGGTAGTGGTGGTGGTGGTGGTGGCGGCGGTGGTGGTGGCGGTGGTGGTGGCGGTGGTGGTGGCGGTGTTGGTGGCGGTGGTGGGTGCGGCGGTGATGGTGGCGGTGGTTGCGGTAGCCACCAACTTTATTTGAATTAACTGTCTTAGATCGGGTTGAGTGTGATTCTGTCATCTCGGTTCTTGTCCGTGGTTCTCTGGTCAGGGGGCCTTGTACAAAGTGTGAGTGGATCTGAGTGGGATCGTTTGAAACATCCAGCGGTCCCCCCCTTACAGTGAAGCTCCATTCGAAAGGTGATCAGGATGCAGACATCATGTGATGGAGGAGGAACATGTGTCTGTATCCCAGCCTGGACTAACAGTGGAGTCCACACACATGGCAGTGTTGGCTGTGGCATTGTTAGTGGTGGTGACGGTGGTGGTGGTGGTGGCGGTGGCGGTGGCGGTGGCGACGGTAGTGGTGGTGGTGGCGGTGGTGGTGGCGGCGGTGGTGGTGGCGGTGGTGGTGGCGGTGTTGGTGGCGGTGGTGGGTGCGGCGGTGATGGTGGCGGTGGTTGCGGTAGCCACCAACTTTATTTGAATGAACTGTCTTAGATTGGGTTGAGTGTGATTCTGTCATCTCGGTTCTTGTCCGTGGTTCTCTGGTCAGGGGGCCTTGTACAAAGTGTGAGTGGATCTGGGTGGGATCATTTGAAATATCCAGCGGTCCCCCCCTTACAGTGAAGCTCCATTCGAAAGGTGATCAGGATGCAGACATCATGTGATGGAGGAGGAACATGTGTCTGTATCCCAGCCTGGACCAACAGTGGAGTCCACACACATGGCAGTGTTGGCTGTGGCATTGTTAGTGGTAGTGACGGTGGTGGTGGTGGTGGTGGTGGTGGTGGTGGTGGTGGTGGCGGTGGCGGTGCCGGTGCCGGCGGTAGTGGTGGTGGTGGTGGTGGCGGCGGTGGTGGTGGCGGTGGTGGTGGCGGTGGTGGTGGCGGTGTTGGTGGCGGTGGTGGGTGCGGCGGTGATGGTGGCGGTGGTTGCGGTAGCCACCAACTTTATTTGAATTAACTGTCTTAGATTGGGTTGAGTGTGATTCTGTCATCTCGGTTCTTGTCCGTGGTTCTCTGGTCAGGGGGCCTTGTACAAACTTTGAGTGGATCTGGCAGGGATCGTTTGAAACATCCAGCGGTCCCCCCCTTACAGTGAAGCTCCATTCGAAAGGTGATCAGGATGCAGACATCATGTGATGGAGGAGGAACATGTGTCTGTATCCCAGCCTGGACTAACAGTGGAGTCCACACACATGGCAGTGTTGGCTGTGGCATTGTTAGTGGTGGTGACGGTGGTGGTGGTGGTGGCGGTGGCGGTGGCGACGGTAGTGGTGGTGGTGGCGGTGGTGGTGGCGGCGGTGGTGGTGGCGGTGGTGGTGGCGGTGTTGGTGGCGGTGGTGGGTGCGGCGGTGATGGTGGCGGTGGTTGCGGTAGCCACCAACTTTATTTGAATTAACTGTCTTAGATTGGGTTGAGTGTGATTCTGTCATCTCGGTTCTTGTCCGTGGTTCTCTGGTGAGTAGGCCTTGTACAAAGTGTGAGTGCATCTGGGTGGGATCGTTTGAAACATCCAGCGGTCCCCCCCTTACAGTGAAGCTCCACTCAAAAGGTGATCAGGATGCAGACATCATGTGATGGAGGAGGAACATGTGTCTGTATCCCACCCTGGACCCAGAGTGAAGTCCACACACAGGGCAGTGTTGGCGGTGGTGGTGGTGGCGGTCGCGGTGGTGGTGGCTGTGGTGGTGGTGGCGGCCGTGGTGGCAGTGGTGGCGGTGGTGGCGGCAAGCATCAATTTTATTTGAATTAAATGTCTTAGATTGGGTTGAGTGTGATTCTGTGAGCTCGGTTCTTGTCGGTGGTTCTCTTGTCAGGTCGGCTTGTACAAAGTTTGAGTGGATCTGGGTGGGATCGTTTGAAACATCCAGCGGTCCCCCCCTTACAGTGAAGCTCCATTCGAAAGGTGATCAGGATGCAGACATCATGTGATGGAGGAGGAACATGTGTCTGTATCCCAGCCTGGACCAACAGTAGAGTCCACACACATGGCAGTGTTGGCGGTGGTCGTGGTGGCAGTGGTGGAGGCTGTGGTGGTGGTGGTGGCAGTGGTCATGGTGGCGGTGGTGGCGGTAGCCACCAATTTTATTTGAATTAACTCTCTTAGATTGGGTTGAGTGTGATCCTGTGAGCTCGGTTCTTGTCGGTGGTCCTCTGGTCAGGGGGGCTTGTACAAAGTTTGAGTGGATCTGGGTGGGATCATTTGAAACATCCAGCGGTCCCCCCCTTACAGTGAAGCTCCATTCGAAAGGTGATCAGGATGAAGAAATCATGTGATGGAGGAGGAACATGTGTCTCTATCCCAGCCTGGCCCAACAGTGGAGTCCACACACATGGCAGTGTTGGCTGTGGCATTGTTAGTGGTGGTGACGGTGGTGGTGGTGGTGGTGGTGGCGGTGGCGGTGGCGGCGGTAGTGGTGGTGGTGGCGGTGGTGGTGGCGGCGGTGGTGGTGGCGGTGGTGGTGGCGGTGTTGGTGGCGGTGGTGGGTGCGGCGGTGATGGTGGCGGTGGTTGCGGTAGCCACCAACTTTATTTGAATTAACTGTCTTAGATTGGGTTGAGTGTGATTCTGTCATCTCGGTTCTTGTCCGTGGTTCTCTGGTCAGGGGGCCTTGTACAAAGTGTGAGTGGATCTGGGTGGGATCGTTTGAAACATCCAGCGGTCCCCCCCTTACAGTGAAGGTCCATTCGAAAGGTGATCAGAATGCAGACATCATGTGATGGAGGAGGAACATGTGTCTGTATCCCAGCCTGGACCAACAGTGGAGTCCACACACATGGCAGTGTTGGTGGTGGCATTGTTAGTGGTGGTGACGGTGGTGGTGGTGGCGGTGGTGGCGGTGGTGGCGGTGTTGGCGGTAGTGGTGGTGGTGGTGGCGGTGTGGATGGTGACGGCGGTGGTGGTGGTGGTGGTGGTGGTGGTGGTGGCAGTGGTGGTGGCGGCGGTGGTGGTGGCGGTGCTGGTGGCGGCAGTGATGGTGGTGGTGGTTGCAGTAGCCACCAACTTTATTTGAATTAACTGTCTTAGATTGGATTGAGTGTGATTCTGTCATCTCGGTTCTTGTCCGTGGTTCTCTGGTCAGGGGGCCTTGTACAAAGTGTGAGTGGATCTGGGTGGCATCGTTTGAAACCTCCAGCGGTCCCCCCCTTACAGTGAAGCTCCACTCAAAAGGTGATCAGGTTGCAGACATCATGTGATGGAGGAGGAACATGTGTCTGTATCCCACCCTGGACCCAGAGTTAAGTCCACACACATGGCAGTGTTGGCGGTGGTGGTGGTGGCAGTCGCGGTGGTGATGGCTGTGGTGGTGGTGGCGGCGCTGGTAGTAGTGGTGGCGGCGGTGGCGGTAGCCACCAATTTTATTTGAATTAACTCTCTTAGATTGGGTTGAGTTTGATTCTGTCAGCTCGGTTCTTGTCGGTGGTTCTCTGGTCAGGGGGGCTTGTACAAACTTTGAGTGGATCTGGGTGGGATCATTTGAAACATCCAGCGGTCCCCCCCTTACAGTGAAGCTCCATTCGAAAGGTGATCAGGATGCAGACATCATGTGATGGAGGAGGAACATGTGTCTGTATCCCAGCCTGGACCAACAGTGGAGTCCACACACATGGCAGTGTTGGCGGTGGCATTGTTAGTGGTGGTGACGGTGGTGGTGGTGGCGGTGGCGGCGGTGGTGGCGGCGGTGTGGATGGTGACGGCGGTGGCGGTGGCGGTGGTGGTGGTGGTGGTGGCGGTGGTGGTGGCGGTGGTGGTGGTGGTGGTGGTGGTGGTGGTGGCGGCGGTAGTGGTGGTGGTGGCGGTGGTGGTGGCGGCGGTGGTGGTGGCGGTGTTGGTGGCGGTGGTGGGTGCGGCGGTGATGGTGGCGGTGGTGGTGGTGGCGGTGCTGGTGGCGGCAGTGATGGTGGCGGTGGTTGCGGTAGACACCAACTTTATTTGAATTAACTGTCTTAGATTGGGTTGAGTGTGATTCTGTGATCTCGGTTCTTGTCCGTGGTTCTCTGGTCAGGGGGCCTTGTACAAAGTGTGAGTGGATCTGGGTGGCATCGTTTGAAACATCCAGCGGTCCCCCCCTTACAGTGAAGCTCCACTCAAAAGGTGATCAGGTTGCAGACATCATGTGATGGAGGAGGAACATGTGTCTGTATCCCACCCTGGACCCAGAGTGAAGTCCACACACATGGCAGTGTTGGCGGTGGTGGTGGTGGCAGTCGCGGTGGTGATGGCTGTGGTGGTGGTGGCGGCGGTGGTAGTAGTGGTGGCGGCCGGTGGCGGTAGCCACCAATTTTATTTGAATTCACTCTCTTAGATTGGGTTGAGTGTGATTCTGTCAGCTCGGTTCTTGTCGGTGGTTCTCTGGTCAGGGGGGCTTGTACAAACTTTGAGTGGATCTGGGTGGGATCATTTGAAACATCCGGCGGTCCCCCCCTCCAGTGAAGCTCCATTTGAAAGGTGATCAGGATGCAGACATCATGTGATGGAGGAGGAACATGTGTCTGTATCCCAGCCTGGACCAACAGTGGAGTCCAGACACATGGCAGTGTTGGTGGTGGCACTGTTAGTGGTGGTGACGGTGGTGGTGGTGGCGGTGGCGGCGGTGGTGGCGGTGGTGGCGGCGGTGTGGATGGTGACGGCTGTGGCGGTGGTGGTGGTGGTGGTGGCGGTGCTGGTGGCGGCGGTGATGGTGGCGGTGGTTGCCGTAGCCACCAACTTTATTTGAATTAACTGTCTTTGATTGGGTTGAGTGTGATTCTGTGAACTCGGTTCTTGTCGGTGGTTCTCTGGTCAGGGGGCCTTGTACAAAGTGTGAGTGGATCTGAGTGGGATCGTTTGAAACATCCAGCGGTCCCCCCCTTACAGTGGAAGTCCACTCAAAAGGTGAAAAGGATGCAGACATCATGTGATGGAGGACGAACATGTGTCTGTATCCCAGCCTGGACCAACAGTGGAGTCCACACACATGGCAGTGTTGGTGGTGGCATTGTTAGTGGTGGTGACGGTGGTGGTGGTGGTGGTGGCGGTGGCGGCGGTGGTGGCGGTGGTAGCGGCGGTTTGGATGGTGACGGCTGTGGCGGTGGTGGTGGTGGTGGTGGCGGTGGTGGTGGCGGCAGTGATGGTTGCGGTGGTTGCGGTAGCCACCAACTTTATTTGAATTAACTGTCTTAGATTGGGTTGACTGTGATTCTGTGATCTCAGTTCTTGTCCGTGGTTCTCTGGTCAGGGGGCCTTGTACAAAGTGTGAGTGGATCTGGGTGGGATCGTTTGAAACATCCAGCGGTCCCCCCCTTACAGTGAAGCTCCACTCAAAAGGTAATCAGGATGCAGACATCATGTGATGGAGGAGGAACATGTGTCTGTATCTCACCCTGGACCCAGAGTGAAGTCCACACAAAGGGCAGTGTTGGCGGTGGTGGTGGTGGCGGTCGCGGTGGTGGTGCCTTTGGTGGTGGTGGCGGCGGTGGTGGCAGTGGTGGCGGTGGTGGCGGTGGTGGCGGTAGGCACCAATTTAGTTTGAATTAAATGTCTTAGATTGGGTTGAGTGTGATTCTGTGAGCTCGGTTCTTGTTGGTGGTTCTCTTGTCAGGTCGGCTTGTACAAAGTTTGAGTGGATCTGGGTGGGATCGTTTGAAACATCCAGCGGTCCCCCCCTTACAGTGAAGCTCCATTCGAAAAGTGATCAGGATGCAGACATCATGTGATGGAGGAGGAACATGTGTCTGTATCCCAGCCTGGACCAACAGTGGAGTCCACACACATGGCAGTGTTGGCGGTGGCATTGTTAGTGGTGGTGACGGTGGTGGCGGTGGTGGCGGTGGTGGCGGTGGTGCCGGTGGTGGCGGTGGTGCCGGTGTTGGCGGTAGTGGTGGTGGTGGTGGCGGTGTGGATGGTGACGGCGGTGGTGGTGGTGGTGGTGGTGGTGGTGGTGGTGGCGGTGGTGGTGGCGGCGGTGGTGGTGGCGGTGGTGGTGGCGGCAGTGATGGTGGCGGTGGTTGCGGTAGCCACCAACTTTATTTGAATTAACTGTCTAAGATTGGGTTGAGTGTGATTCTGTGATCTCGGTTCTTGTCCGTGGTTCTCTGGTCAGTAGGCCTTGTACAAAGTGTGAGTGGATCTGGGTGGGATCGTTTGAAAGATCCAGCGGTCCCCCCCTTACAGTGAGGCTCCACTCAAAAGGTGATCAGGATGCAGACATCATGTGATGGAGGAGGAACATGTGTCTGTATCCCACCCTGGACCCAGAGTGAAGTCCACACACATGGCAGTGTTGGCGGTGGTGGTGGTGGAAGTCGCGGTGGTGATGGCTGTGGTGGTGGTGGTGGTGGCGGCGGTGGTGGCGGTGGTGGCGGTGGTGGCGGTGGTGGCGGTGGTGGCGGCGGTGGCGGTAGTGGTGGTGGTGGTGGCGGTGTGGATGGTGACGGCGGTTTTGGCGGTGGTGATGGTGGTGGCCGTGGTGGTGGTGGTGGTGGTGGAGGTGCTGGTGGTGGTGGTGGTGGTGGTGGTGGCGGTGGCGGTGGTGGTGGTGGTGGGGGTGGCGGTGGTGGTGGTAGCTACCAATTTTATTTGAATTAATTGTCTTAGATTGGGCTACGTTTGATTCTTTGACCTCGGTTTTTGTCGGTGGTTCTCTGCTCACGGGGCTTGTACAAAGTTTGAGTGGATCTGGGTGGGATCGTTTGAAACATCCAGCGGTCTACCCCTTACAGTGAAGCTCCATTCGAAAGGTGATCAGGATGCAGACATCATGTGATGGAGGAGGAACATGTGTCTCTATCCCAGCCTGGACCAACAGTGGAGTCCACACACATGGCAGTGTTGGCGGTGGCGGCGTTGGCGGTGGTGATGGTGGTGGCCGTGGTGGTGGTGGTGGTGGTGGTGGTGGTGGCGGTGGTGGTGGTGGTGGTGGTGGAGGTGCTGGTGGTGGCGGTGGCGGTGGCGGTGGCGGCGGTAGTGGTGGCGGTGGTGGTGGCGGCGGTAGTGGTCGTGGCGGTGGTGGCGGTAGCAGTGGTGGTGGCGGTGCCGGTGTGGATGGTGACGGCGGTGGCGGCGGTGGTGGTGGTGGTGGCGGTGGTGGTGGCGGCGGTAGTGGTGGCGGTGGTGGTGGCGGCAGTGATGGTGGCGGTGGTGGTGGCCGCGGTGAAGGTGGCGGTTGTTGCGGTAGCCACCAACTTTATTTGAATTAACTGTCTTAGATTGGGTTGAGTGTGATTCTGTGATCTCGGTTCTTTTCCGTGGTTCTCTGCTCAGGGGGCCTTGTACAAAGTGTGAGTGGATCTGGGTGGGATCGTTATAAACATCCAGCGGTCTACCCCTTACAGTGAAGCTCCACTCAAAAGGTGAACAGGATGCAGACATCATGTGATGGAGGAGGAACATGTGTCTGTATCCCAGCCTGGACCAACAATGGAGTCCACACACATGGCAGTGTTGGCGGTGGCGGCGTTGGCGGTGGTGATGGTGGCGGCCGTGGTAGTGGTGGTGGTGGTGGTGGTGGTGGCGATGGTAGTGGTGGTGGTGGTGGCGGCGGTGGCGGTGGCGGCGGTGGCGGTGGCGGTGGTGGTGTCGGTGGTGGTGGCAGTGGTGGTGGTGGTGGTGGTGGTGGTAGCCACCAATTTTTTTTGAATTAATTGTCTTAGATTGAGCTAAGTTTGATTCTTTGACCTCGGTTCTTGTCGGTGGTTCACTGCTCAGGGGGTTTGTACAAAGTGTGAGTGGATCTGGGTGGGATCGTTTGAAACATCCAGCGGTCGCCCCCTAACAGTGAAGGTCCACTCAGAAGGTGAAAAGGATGCAGACATCATGTGATGGAGGAGGAACATGTGTCTGTATCCCAGCCTGGACCAACAGTGGAGTCCACACACATGGCAGTGTTGGCGGTGGCATTGTTAGTGGTGGTGGCGGTAGTGGTGGTGGCTGTGTTGATGGTGACGGGGGGGGGGGGGGGGGGGGGGGGGGGGGGGGGGGGGGGGGGGGGGGGGGGGGGGGGGGGGGGGGGGGGGGGGGGGGTGGTGGTGGTGGTGGTGGTGGCGGTGATGGTGGCGGTGGATGCGGTAGCCACCAACTTTATTTGAATTAACTCTTTGATTGGGTGTAGTGTGATTCCTTGAGCTCGGTTCTTGTCGGTGGTTCTCTGGTCAGGGGGTCTTGTAAAAAGTTTGAGTGGATCTGGGTGGGATCGTCTGAAACATCCAGCTGTCCCCCCCTTACAGTGAAGCTCCATTCGAAAGGTGATCAGGATGCAGACATCATGTGATGGAGGAGGAACATGTGTCTGTATCCCAGCCTGGACCAACAGTGGAGTCCACACACATGGCAGTGTTGGCGGTGGCATTGTTAGTGGTGGTGACGGTGGTGGTGGTGGCGGTGGTGGCGGTAGTGGTGGTACTGGTGGCGGTGTGGATGGTGACGGCGGTGGTGGTGGTGGTGGTGGTGGTGGTGGTGGTGGTGGCGGCGGTGGTGGCGGCGGTGGCGGGGGTGGGGGCGGCGGCGGCGGTGGTGGCGGTGGTGGCGGGGTGGGGGTAGCCACCAATTTTATTTGAATTAAATGTCTTAGATTGGGTTGAGTGTGATTCCTCTAGCTCGGTTATTGTCGGTGGTGATCTGGTCAGGGGGGCTTGTACAACGTGTGAGTGGATCTGGGGGTTTTCATTTGAAACATCCAGCGGCACCCCCCTTACAGTGAAGCTCCACTCAAAAGGTGATCAGGATGCAGACATCATGCGATGGAGGAGGAACATGTGTCTATATCCCAGCCTGGACCAACAGTGGAGTCCACACACATGGCAGTGTTGGCGGTGGCAATGTTAGTGGTGGTGACGGTGGTGACGGTGGTGGCGGTGGCGGTGGCGGTGGCGGTGGCGGTGGCAGCGGTAGTGGTGTTGGCGGTGGCGGTGGTGGTGGTGGTGGCGGCGGTGGTGTTGGTGGTGGTGGCGGTGGTGGTTGTGGTGGTGGCGGTGGTGGCAGTAGCTACCAATTTTATTTGAATTAACTGTCTCAGACTGGGTTGAGTGTGATTCTCTGAGCTCAGTTCTTGTCGGTGGTTCTCTGCTCAGGGGGCTTGTTAAAAGGGTGAGTGGTTCTGGGTGGCATCGTTTGCAACATCCAGCGTTCCCCCCTCTACAGTGAAGCTCCACTCAAAAGGTCAACAGAATGCAGGCATCATGTGATGGAGGCGGAACATGTGTCTGTATCCCAGCCTGGACCAACAGGGGAGTCCACACACATGGCAGTGTTGGCGGTGGCGGTGTTGGCGGTTGTGATCGTGGTGGTGGTGGTGGCGGTGGTGGTGGCGGCGGTGGTGGTGGTGGCGGCGGTGGTGGTGGTGGCGGTAGTGGGGGTAGCCACCAATTTTATTTGAATTAACTGTCTCACACTGGGATCGTTTGAAATATCCAGCGGTCCCCCCTCTACAGTGAAGCTCCACTCAAAAGGTGAACAGGATGCAGACATCATGTGATGGAGGAGGAACATGTGTCTGTATCCCAGCCTGGACCAACAATGGAGTCCACACACATGGCAGTGTTGGCGGTGGCGGCGTTGGCGGTGGTGATGGTGGCGGCCGTGGTAGTGGTGGTGTTGGTGGTGGTGGTGGCGATGGTAGTGGTGGTGGTTGTGGCGGCGGTAGCGGTGGTGGTGGCGGCGGTGGCGGTGGCGGTGGCGGCGGTGGCGGTGGTGGTGTCGGTGGTGGTGGCAGTGGTGGTGGTGGTGGTGGTGGTGGTAGCCACCAATTTTTTTTGAATTAATTGTCTTAGATTGAGCTAAGTTTGATTCTTTGACCTCGGTTCTTGTCGGTGGTTCACTGCTCAGGGGGCTTGTACAAAGTGTGAGTGGATCTGGGTGGGATCGTTTGAAACATCCAGCGGTCGCCCCCTAACAGTGAAGGTCCACTCAAAAGGTGAAAAGGATGCAGACATCATGTGATGGAGGAGGAACATGTGTCTGTATCCCAGCCTGGACCAACAGTGGAGTCCACACACATGGCAGTGTTGGCGGTGGCATTGTTAGTGGTGGTGGCGGTAGTGGTGGTGGCTGTGTTGATGGTGACGGCGGTGGGGGCGGTGGGGGTGGTGGTGGCGGTGCGTGTGGCGGCGGTGGTGGTGGCGGTGGTGGTGGTGGCGGTGGTGGTGGTGGTGGTGGCGGCGGTGATGGTGGCGGTGGATGCGGTAGCCACCAACTTTATTTGAATTAACTCTCTTTGATTGGGTTGAGTGTGATTCCTTGAGCTCGGTTCTTGTCGGTGGTTCTCTGGTCAGGGGGTCTTGTACAAAGTTTGAGTGGATCTGGGTGGGATCGTCTGAAACATCCAGCTGTCCCCCCCTTACAGTGAAGCTCCATTCGAAAGGTGATCAGGATGCAGACATCATGTGATGGAGGAGGAACATGTGTCTGTATCCCAGCCTGGACCAACAGTGGAGTCCACACACATGGCAGTGTTGGCGGTGGCATTGTTAGTGGTGGTGACGGTGGTGACGGTGGTGGTGGTGGCGGTAGTGGTGGTACTGGTGGCGGTGTGGATGGTGACAGCGGTGGTGGTGGTGGTGGTGGTGGTGGTGGTTGTGGCGGTGGTGGTGGCGGCGGTGGTGGCGGCGGTGGCGGCGGTGGCGGCGGTGGCGGCGGCGGCGGCGGCAGTGGTGGCGGGGTGGCGGTGGTGGCTGTGGTGGTGGTGGCGGCGGTGGTGGACGGCGGTGGGGGTAGCCACCAATTTTATTTGAATTAAATGTCTTAGATTGGGTTGAGTGTGATTCTTTGTGTTCGGTTCTTGTCGGTGGTAATCTGGTCAGGGGGGCTTGTACAAAGTGTGAGTGAGTGTGGGGGGGATTGTTTGAAACATCCAGTGGTCCCCCCCTTACAGTGAAGCTCCACTCAAAAGGTGATCAGGATGCAGACATCATGTGATGGAGGAGGAACATGTGTCTGTATCCCAGCCTGGACCAACAGTGGAGTCCACACACGTGGCAGTGTTGGCGGTGGCATTGTTAGTGGTGGTGACGGTGGTCGCGGTGGCGGTGGCGGTAGCGGTGGCGGCGGTAGTGGTGGCGGTGGTGGCGGTGGTGGTGGTGGTGGTGGTGGTGGCGGTGGTGGTGGTGGTGTTTGCGGTGGCGGCGGTGGTGGTGGTGGCGGTAACCACCAATTTTATTTGAATTAACTGTCCCAGACTGGGTTGAGTGTGATTCTCTGAGCTCGGTTCTTGTCGGTCATTCTCTGGTCAGGGGGCTTCTACAAAGTGTGAGTGGATCTGGGTGGGATCGTTTGAAACATCCAGCGGCCCCCCCTGTACAGTGAAGCTCCACTCAAAAGGTGAATAGGATGCAGGCATCATGTGATGGAGGAGGAACATGTCTCTGTATCCCAGCCTGGAACAACAGTGGAGTCCACACACAAGACAGTGTTGGCGGTGGTTGTGGTGGTGGTGGCGGCGGTGGTGGTGGTGGCGGTGGTGGTGGCGGTGGTGGCGGTGGTGGTGGAGGTGGTGGTGGTAACCACCAATTTTATTTGAATTAACTGTCTCAGACTGGGTTGAGTGTGATTCTCTGAGCTCGGTTCTTGTCGGTGGTTCTCTGGTCAGGGGGCTTGTACAAAGTGTGAGTGGATGTGGCGGGGATCGTTTGAAACATCCAGCGGTCCTCCCCTTACAGTGAAGCTCCACTCAAAAGGTGATCAGGATGCAGACATCATGTGATGGAGGAGGAACATGTATCTGTATCCCAGCCTGGACCAACAGTGGAGTCCACACACATGGCAGTGTTGGCGGTGGCGGCGTTGGCAGGTGGTGATGGTGGTGGCCGTGGTGGTGGTGGTGGCCGTGGTGGTGGTGGTGGCCGTGGTGGTGGTGGTGGCGGTGGTGGTGGTGGTGGTGGTGGTGGCGGTGGTGGTGGCGGTGGTGGCGGTGGCGGTGGTGGTGGCGATGGTGGTAGCCACCAATTTTATTTGAATTAATTGTCTTAGATTGGGGTACGTTTAATTCTTTGACCTCGGTTCTTGTCGGTGGTTCTCTGCTCACGGGGCTTGTACAAAGTGTGAGTGGATCTGGGTGGGATCGTTTGAAACATCCAGCGGTCCCCCCTGTACAGTGAAGCTCCACTCAAAAGGTGAACAGGATGCAGGCATCATGTGATGGAGGAGGAACATGTGTCTGTATCCCAGCCTGGACCAACAGTGGAGTCCACACACATGGCAGTGTTGGCGGTGGCGGTGTTGGCGGTTGTGATGGTTGCGGCCGTGGTGGTGGTGGTGGCGGCGGTGTTGATGGTGGTGGTGGCGGTGGCGGTGTTGGCGGTGGTGATGGTGGCGGCCGTGGTGGTAGTGGTGGTTGTAGTGGTGGTGGTGGTGGTGGTGGCGGCGCTGGTGGTGGTGGTGTTAGTGGTGGCGGCGGTGGTGGTGGCGATGGTGGCGGTAACCACCAATTTAATTTGAATTAACTGTCTCAGACTTCATTGAGAGTGATTCTCTGAGCTCGGTTCTTGTCGGTGGTTCTCTGGTCAGGGGGCTTGTACAAAGTGTGAGTGGATCTGGGTGGGATCGTTTGAAACATCGAGCGGTCCCCTCTGTACAGTGAAGCTCCACTCAAAAGGTGAATGTGATGGAGGAGGAACATGTATCTGTATCCCAGCCTGGACCAACAGTGGAGTCCACACACATGGCAGTGTTGGCGGTGGCGGCGTTGGCGGTGGTGATGGTGGCGGCCATGGTGGCGGTGGTGGTGGTGGTGGTGGCGGTGGTGGTGGTGGTGGTGGCCGTGGTGGTGGAGGTGGTGGTGGTGGTGGCGGTGGTGGCGGCGGTGGTGGTGGTGGTGGCGGTGGTGGTGGTGGTGGTAGCCACCAATTTTCTTTGAATTAATTGTCTTTGATTGGGCGAAGTTTGATTCTTTGACCTCGGTTCTTGTCGGTGGTTCTCTGCCCAGGGGGCTTTTACAAAGTGTGAGTGGATCTGGGTGAGATCGTTTGAAACATCGAGCGGTCCCCCCTGTACAGTGAAGCTCCACTCAAAAGGTGAACAGGATGCAGGCATCATGTGATGGAGGAGGAACATGTGTCTGTATCCCAGCCTGGACCAACAGTGGAGTCCACACACATGGCAGTGTTGGCAGTGTTGGCAGTGTTGGCAGTGGCGGCGTTGGCGGTGGTGATGGTGGCGGCCATGGTGGCGGTGGTGGTGGTGGTGGTGGTGGTGGTGGTGGTGGTGGCGGCGGTGGTGGTGGTGGTGGCGGTGGCGGTTTTGGCGGTGGTGATGGTGGTGGCCGTGGTGGTGGAGGTGGTGGTGGTGGTGGCGGTGGTGGTGGCGGTGGTGGCAGTGGTGGTGGTGGAGGTGGTGGTGGCAGTGGTGGTGGTGGTGGTGGTGGCGGTGGTGGTGGTGGTGGTAGTGGTAGCCACCAATTTTATTTGAATTAATTGTCTTAGATAGGGCGAAGTTTGATTCTTTGACCTCGGTTCTTGTCGGTGGTTCTCTGCTGAGGGGGCTTTTACAAAGTGTGAGTGGATCTGGGTGGGATGGTTTGAAACATCGAGCGGTCCCCCCTGTACAGTGAAGCTCCACTCAAAAGGTGAACAGGATGCAGGCATCATGTGATGGAGGAGGAACATGTGTCTGTATCCCAGCCTGGACCAACAGTGGAGTCCACACACATGGCAGTGTTGGCGGTGGCGGTGTTGGCGGTTGTGATGGTTGCGGCCGTGGTGGTGGTGGTGGTGGCGGTGGTGGTGGTGGCGGCGCTGGTGGTGGTGGTTTTGGCGGTGACCAACAATTTTGTTTGAATTAATTGTCTTAGATTGGGTTGAATGTGATTCTTTGAGCTCGGTTCTTTTCGTTGGTAATCTGGTCAGTTGGACTTGTACAAAGTGTGAGTTGATCTGGGTGGGATCGTTTGAAACCTCCAGCGGCCCCCTCTTACAGTGAAGCTCCACTAAAAAGGTGATCAGGATGCAGACATCATGTGTTGGAGGAGGAACATGTGTCTGTATCCCACCCTGGACCCACAGTGAAGTCCACACACATGACAGTGTTGGTGGTGGTGGTGGCGGTGGTCGTGGTGGTGGTGGTGGTGGTTATGGTGGCGCTGGTGGCGGCAGTGGCATTAGCCATCAATTTTATTTGAATTAATTGTCTTAGATTGGGTTGACTGTGATTCTTTTAGCTCGGCTCGTGTCGGTGGGACTCTGGTCAGGGGGCCTGTACAAAGTGTGACTGGATCTGGGGGGATGGTGATAAACATCCAGTGGTCCCCTCCTTACAGTGAAGCTCCAAAAGGTGAACAGGATTCAGGCATTATGTGACGGAGGAGGAACATGTGTCTGTATCCCACCCTGGACACAGAGTGAAGTCCACACACTTGGCGGTGTTGGCGGTGGCGGTTTTGGCCATGGGGTGGCGGTGGTGGCGGCAGTGAGGGGGCTGGCGGTCGCAGCGGTGGTGGTGGTGGTGGCAGTGGTGGTGGCGGTGGCAGTGGTGACGGTGGCGGTGGTGAGCTCCACTCAAAAGGTGAACAGGATGCAGACATCATGTGACAGAGAAGAAATGTGTCTGTATCCCACCCTGGACCCTGAGTGGTGTCCACAGTGAAAAAGATCAAAGTTCAGGAGAGTCACACTGTGACCTCAGTGGTAGCAGGGGGTTGGGGGTGGGGTTGGGCGATGGGGGGTGAAGGCAGCAGTGGTGGCGGTGGTTTCGGTGGCAGTGGTGGTGGGGAGTTGGCGGTGGCGCCGGTGGTGGTGGCAGCGGTGGCGGCGGTGGTGGTGGTGGTGTTGTTGGTGGTGGCTTTTCACCTTTTTAGTGGAACTTCACTGTAAGGGGGGACCACTGGATGTTTCACACGATCCCCCCAGATCCACTCACTTTGTACAGGCCCCCTGACCAGAGTCCCACCGACAAGAACCGAGCCCAAAGAATCACACTAAACCCAATGTACAACAGTTAATTCAAATAAAGTTGGTGGCCACCGCCACCACCACAGCCACCGCCGCCACCAGCACCGCCAACACCACCAACACCACCAACACCGCCACCACTGCCGCCACCACCACCACCGCCACCACTGCCGCCACCTCCACCACTGCCACCACCGCCACCGCCAACACGGACTCCACCACCTCCACCGCCTCCACCGCCTCCACCGCTGCCTTCACCCCCCAGCACCCAACCCCTCTTCCTCCACGCCCTCCTCTTGGCCTTCTACCCTCCCTCGCGCTCCTCCCCCTGTCCTCCTTGCCCCATCCCCTCCCTCTCCCCTCCCTTCCATTTCCCTCCCCTGCTCTTGCCACCTCCTCTTCCTCGCTCTTCACCACATCCCCCTTGCCCTCTCTCCTCCCTCTCCCTCTTCCTCCACCTCCTCCTCCTTGCCCTCTCCCCTCCCTCCCCCTCCTCCCTCCACTGCTTTCGCCAACATCGCCTTCCTGCACCTCCTCCTCCTGGGCCTGTCCCCTCCCTCCTCCTCCCCTTTGCCCTCTCCCCTCCCTCCCCCTCCTGCCTCCACTGCCCTCTTCCCTCCGTCCCCCTACTGCTTCCCCTGCTCTCACCAACATCCTCTCCCTCTCCCTCCACGTCCTCCTCCTTGCACTCTCCCCTCCGTCCCCCTCCTCCCTCCCCTGCTCTCGCCACCATCCTCTCTCTCCACCTCCTCCTCCTTGCCCTCTCCCCTCCCTCCACCTCCTCCCACCTCTGCTCTCACCACCATCCTCTCCCTCTCCCTCCACGTCCTCCTCTTTGCCCTCTCCCCTCCCTCCCCCTCCTCCTCCACCTCTTCCTACTTCCCCTCTTCCTCCTTCCCCTCTCCCCTCCGTCCCACTCCTCCCTCCCCTTCTTTCGCCGCCATCCACTCCCTCTCCCTCCACCTCCTCCTCCTCCTTGCCCTCTCCCCTCTCTTCCTCTACCTCCTCCTCTTGGCCCTCTCTCCTCCGTCTCTGCCTCCTTCTCCTTGTTCTCTCCCCCACCTCCAACTCCTTGTTCCCCTCTCCCCTCCTTAACACTCCTCCCTCCCCTGCTCTTGCCACATCCTCTCCCTCAACCTCCTCCTCCTTGCCCTCTCCCCTCCCTCCTCCTCCCCTTTTCCCTCTCTCCTCCCTCCACCACCTCCTCCTTCCCTTCACCCCTCCATCCCCCTCTTCCCTCCCCTGCTTTCGCCACCCTCCTCTCCTTGTCCCCCCACCTCCTCCTCCTTGCCCTCTCACCTCCCTCCCCTGCTCTAGCCACATCCTCTCCCTCTTGCTCCACCTCCTCCTTCTTACCCCTTCCTCCCTCCCCCTCCTACTCCACCTCCTTCTCCTTGCCCTTTCCCCTCCCTCTCCCCTCCCTCCACCTCCTCTTCCTTGCCCTCTCCCCTCCGTGCCCCTCCTCCCTCCCCCGGTCTCGCCACCATCCCGTCATCCTGACCTCTCTCTCCCCCCCTCCCTCCCTTGCTCTCGACACCCTCCTCTCCCTCTCTCTCCACCTCCTCCTCCTTGCCCTCTCCCCTCCATCCCTCTCCTCCCTCCCCTGCCCTCTCCTCTCCCTCCCCCTTCTCCTCCTCCTCCTTCCCCTCTCCTCTCCGGCCCCCTCCTCCTGCCCCTCCTCTCGCCATCATCCTCTCCCTCTTCCTCCATCCCCTCCTCTCACCATCATCCTCTCCCTCTTCCTCCATCTCCTCCTCCTTGCCCTCTTCCCTCCCTCCCCTGCCTCCCTCCCCTGCCCTCTCCCCTCCTTCCCTCTTCTCCTCCTCCTCCTTCCCCTCTCCTCTCCATCCCCCTCCTCCTTCCCCTGCTCTCCCCATCCTCCTCTCCCACTCCCTCCACCTCCTCCTCCTTACCCTCTCCCGTCCCTCCTCCTCCCCTTTTCTCTCTCCCCTCTCTCCCCCTCCTCCCCCCTTCTCCTTGCCATCTCCCCTCCCTTCCCCCTCCTCCCTCGCCTCCTCTCGCCACACTCCTCTCCCTCTTCCTCCACCTCCTCCACTTTGCCCTCTCCCCTCTCTCCCTCGTCCTCCATCTCCACCTCCTGGCCCTCTCCCCTCCCCTCCCTCCACCACCCCCACCACCACCACCCGGCCCTCTGCCCTCCCTCACGCCTCCCCACCCTCCCCTCCCTCCTCCTCCTCCACCTCCTCCTCCTTGCCCTCTGCCCTCCCTCACGCCTCCCCACCCTCCCCTCCCTCCTCCTCCTCCACCTCCTCCTCCTTGCCCTCTGCCCTCCCTCACGCCTCCCCACCCTCCCCTCCCTCGTCCTCCACCTCCTCCTCCTTGCCCTCTGCCCTCCCTCCCCCTCCTCTCCCTCTCCCGCCACCTCCTTGCCCTCTCCCCTCCCGCCCCCCCCACCCTCCTCTCCCTCTTCCTCAGCTCCTACTTGTTTCCTCCCTTCCTTCCTCTCTCCTCCCACCCTCCTCTCCCTCTTCCTCCACCTCCTTTCTTCCCCCACCTCAATCTAAGGTGTCAGGTAATTAATGTATTTATTATAATTGTTTTAGATGTCAGGGGATGAAGGAGTTTTAAATTTGGAGTTGAGGAGGCGAAACATTCATTCTTTCAAGAAAACAACTAATGTTTCCTCAAGTTGCATTTAGAAACAAATTCTCCTTGGTGTGTCAGCCAGCTTGTTCTTATTTCCACTCATCTTTCAGACCAGCCAGACCTTCAGCTTCTCTGTCTCCCAAGACCTTCAGCCAGGCTCCATGCTCTCCTCCCACCTGCCTGCTGTCCATCACCAGTCTAAGCTTCCACCTTTACCACCTCAGACTCACAGCAGCATCAGGAAACTCGACCTCCACCACTTTCCCTCCTCCTAGAAACTCATTCATCAGAATAAATCTATAACCTTTTTTTAAGTGTCAGTGTTCAGCTTTCGGGTATATGTACACTCTATAAGAAGTAGTTTATTCAGTTGTGGCCATCACTCTTTATGTGAGAAGTAGACACTGCCTAAACAGTTTCATATCATCTGCTTTTTGTCATTGCTGTTTAGAAAATACACAGCAGTTACACAAGTTGTTGCAGTTTACTGACCAGTCATCAAGTCCTCTCATATGAGAGAAAATGAAATGACTTGCAGTAGAAATCCTGAAGACAGATGTCATTAATGATTCTTGTATCTTAATATTTTGGTTGACACATCCTCTTATCAGTTTAAGTTCTCCTGGGCTACAGAGGTGATGAGCAGTGTGAGAATAACATGTTTCTTTCCGCTGCAGGAACTCAGGGCAGGCAATAGGTGTCACAAATGTTTGCAGCAAGTCTGATAGTTCCTGTTAATTTAGCTCTGTCACTTCACAGCTGGAAAGTTCTAGCTCAGAGTCTCTGGGTTCTTTCTATGTGGAGTCTGCATGTTCTCCCTGTTATGGGAGTCCTAGTTTCCTCCCACAGCTCAAAGACGTGTCAGGATATTATGTGATTGTAAATTGGTTTTGATTGTGCAGTCTTACACTACAAATAACCTGTTAGTTATTAATCTCTTCACATCAGTTTGACTTTCAAATCATCCTTATAGCTGATCTGCATGATGACCTGATTTCTTCATTGTAGTTCACATTAGTCCATCTGCTGGAAGCAGTTAATCAGCTGGAACAGATCAACATAATTACTGTTGCATCAACTTTATCAGTCCAGGGAATCTGTCAGCATTTACTGTCACCTAATCTCATACAACTACTACATAAAGTAACTTCATACAGAGTGAAGATAAATTCAGACGATCACTACATGTAATAGAACATGAGGGAGAATATGACAGAATCACCTCTGTCTAGCACAGATATCCAAAATGTGTATGTGTTTGGGTTACATAGTAAGAAATTATTTTTTAAAAATCAACAAACCAAAAAAAAAAAAATGTAGCTTCTCACATAGTAGGGAGGTTAAGTGACTTTTGACTTCAAGTCATGATGCAAAGGTCCCCTTTGGTGTGGAAGTACCTTGGGGTCATACAAGTAAATTTATCCTAAGACACAAATGAGCTCACGCTTTGGCGGACATTTTTAAAATGGCCGCCAAAGCGTGATCCTTGAGAGGCCCATATCTTTGCTTCTGTTATAGCTACAATGGCAAACTTGGTGTCAAAGTGTAGATTTTTGGGGTCAAGGAATCCAATAAAAAAGGTTTCAAGACTAAAAAAAGAATGATATTCTCCTCACCATGACAACTGAAGGCAAAATATGCAATTTATTAAAAAAAAAACACATACCAAAAAACACAGTCGATTCACAACTCAATAATTTAATAAATAACTTAAAGTGTTGAATATGTGTATTATGGATTCAAAGAAACTGAGTAGTGAGACAACAAGTTCATAAGTACAATCATGGAAAAAATTATTAGACCACCCTTGTTTTCTTCAGTTTATTGTTCATTTTAATGCCTGGCACCACTAAAGGTATATTACCTGAAGAATACAATGAACATGACAAAAAATGCAGCTGATTCCATAATACTTTATGTCCTATCTGACATCCTTCAGCTTCATTGTATCCCAGGGTATATAAGAGGACATTTCATGTCATCAGCAGCACTGCACATGCAAAGGCCTAGAGTGGTTTCCTGCTTACATTCAAGCTGTAGCACAACTCAGAAGTTGTCAGCTCTCACATAATGCCTAATGCAAACTAATTATGTGAAGCCACAAAGGCAGCCATCTTGGTACTGCTGGAAATTGGCATGTGTGAGAGACAGGCAGCGAAAAAACTGAAGATCTCCAAGACACCCGTTCATTACACCAAGAAAAAACAAGTCCAACATGGTTCTACCAAACAGCTAGCTGGTAGTGACAGGAAGCGTCTTTCTACCCACCAGATGACCGTCACTCATCCATTTCTGTGTCAGGAATCATCATCAGACCTCCAGAGACCTTAAAAATGAGTGAGCACTGTGGAGAAATGTGACTTGACTGTTGATTATTGGACTAAGGTTCTCTTCATGGATGACTCCAATTTTCAGTTGATGCCCACTCCAGCCACATTACTGGTTAGAAGGAAGCCTGGAGAAGCTACAAACCAGACTGTGCCCCTACAGTAAAACATGGGGGTGGATCAGTGACCATCTGGGGTTGTTTCAGTTTGGGTGGAACAGGGCAAATGAACCAGGTCATATACAGGACTACTCTTGTAAACAGTTTTCTTCCATCAGCTGGAAAACTCTGTCTTGCCTCCAGTGACTAGATTTTCCAACAAGACAATGCCAGCATTTCTGCAGCTTTTGTGCCACATGACAGGATTTTGACTCATCAGCTGCACTACATCCTGACTTGCACCACTACTGTCCACTATAAACTCAGGCAGATCCCCAAATACCTTCAGGAGGATCCTGAATGTTATCTACAGCTCTTTCTTTTAACATGATTGCAGTAACTGTCATCTTCCTCCTGGACAGAGCTCTGTCCCACCTGGAGAAGCCTGCAAGCACTGTGAGAATCATGTTCTTTGATTTTTCCAGCGCTTTTAACACGATTCAGCTGGTTCTCCTGAGGGACAAGCTGGAGGTCACAAGGGTGGATAACCACCTCTCTGGCTGGATAATGGACTACCTCACAGACAGACCACAGTTTGTGAGGACACGGGACTGTGAGTCTGACATGGTGGTCTGCAGCACAGAGGTCTTGGCTTTGTTTCTTTTCACCCGGTACACTGCAGACTTCATGGACCACTCAGCAAGCTGTCACCTGTAGAAGTTCTCTGATGACTCTGTGATCGTCAGTCTCATCTCAGATGATGATGATCGGGTGTACAGAGGACTTAACCAGGACTTTGTGGACTGGTGGCAGTGGAACTGCCTCCAGACCAACTCAGGAAAGACCAAAGAACTGGTAGAGAACTTTCACAGGCACAGTCACACATCCCCACCATCGGTGAACATCCAGGGCGTGGACATGGAGAGAGTGGACTCATACAAGTACCTGGGTGTTCACCTGAACAATAAACTGGACTGGTCAGACGACACACTAGCACTCTACAAGAGGGGTCAAACCAGACTCTGTCTACTGAGCAGACTTCGGTGTTTTGGGGTGCAGGGGGAACTCCTGAAGACTTTTAATGACTCTGTGGTGGCATCAGCCATCTTCTATGGAGTGGTCTGCTGGGGCAGCAGCATCTCAGCTGTTGACAAAAGGAAACTTGATTGGCTGATCAAGATGGACTGCTCTGTCCTGGGGAGCCCCCTGGATCCAGTGTAGGTTGTGGGAGAAATGAGGATGTTAGCCAAGCTAGCATCCTTGCTGGACAGTGTCTCCCAACCCATGCATGACACTCTGACAGCACTAGACAGCTCCTTTAGTGACAGACTGCATGACTCCAGGTGTGTGAAGGAGCATTACTGCAGGTCCTTCCTTCATGCTGGTATCAGACTTTATAATCGGCTTCCAACAGACCACACACTCACTTAATGACAGTTAGCAAACTGTCATGTGCAATAACCTAAAGTGAAATTCATTTGTTCATTCATTTCAGCTAACTAAATAGCTAGCACAATGTAGGCTATGTGCTTGCTTCAATAATAATGAAGCTAATTAGTTAGTAGCTAGCTAGTTATAATGTAGCTAACTATTTACTAGCTAACTAGTTATTAATTATCTAACATTAAAAAACTTTTTCTATTCAATGAGAAAGTCATACGAACCTCAAAGTGTCCACCTGTCACCTTTGACCTTCAACAGCTGCTACAGCTGTTACAGCCCCTGGTGCATCTAGGCATATGGTACTCCTGACTAGTTGAAATCTCATGCTACTTAGGACAAATGTAATGTACAGAAGTAGCTGCATTGCTTAAATACAAAACTTTTTGAGGGAAAAGATAAGTAAAGTCACTCTGATGACACATTTTTGTATATGAAATGTGCATATTTACCCCCAGTTGTCATGGTAAGTGGGAAAGCTGTTGGTATTTTAAACTTGAAACCTATTTTATTGGATTCCTTGACCCCAAAAATGTACACTTTGACACCAAATTTGTCATTATACCTATAACAAAAGCAAAGATATGGGCTCTAGAGTATTTTTCGGCGCATTGGCGGCCATTTTTGAAAAAAATTGTTTATTTCCAATACAAAGGGTGATCTCACTTGTGTCTTAGGACAAATTTATTTGTATGACCCTAAGGTACTTCCATACCAAAGGGGACCTTTGCATCATGACTTGAAATCAAAAGCCTATTTTTTGGGCTTAACCTCCCTACTAACAAATACTTGTTTGATTAGAAGAGCTTTTGATTAATTTTTGGCGTCTCGACATCAGGACATTGTTGCAAATATTTTGAGGAAAAACAAGGGAAAGAGCATTTAACTGAATGAAATAAATGAATTACGGTTTATTACACAGTGGTGTGTGACTAACTAGGTCAAGGGTGAACTCAGTTACATTGTTTGCTGCACTTTCTGTCCCTAAAACCCCATAAGACCCACTGTTGCAATTTTTTTTCAATTGTCTCTTTATTATATATATATATATATATATATATATATATATATATATATATATATATATATATATATATATATATATATATATATATATATAAATAATTTTTGCTCATTTTTTTCTATGATTGGGTCTTACAGGTCTACAGTCTGTGCTGTATTGCACTCAGAGAAAACCCACGCATGCACAGGGAGAACATGTAAACTCTATGCAGAAAGATCCCAGGCTATGGCCGAGATGCGAACCGGGGATTTTCTAGCTGCAAGGCAGAAGTGCTAACCACCAAGCCACTGTGCAGCCCTGTTCACATACATACACTACCATTCAAAAGTTTGGGGTCACCCAGACAATTGCATGTTTTCCATGAAAACTCACACTTTTATTCATGTGCTAACATAAATGCACAAGGGTTTTCTAATCATCAATTAGCCTTTCAACACCATTAGCTAACACAATGTAGCATTAGAACACAGGAGTGATGGTTACTGGAAATGTTCCTCTGTACCTGTATGTACATATTCCATTAAAAATCCGCCGTTTCAGCTAGAATAGTCATTTACCACATTAACAATGTCTAGACTGTACTTCTGATTCATTTAATGCTATCTTAATTGAAAAAAAATGCTTTTCTTACAAAAATATAAAAATTTCTAAGTGACCCCAAACTTTTGAACAGTAGTGTATGCGTGAAAAACAATAAAACTGAACACACACGCCAACTGTTGGGGAGTGTGTGCTGCTTTGAATATGATTAGTCTGTAAATGTTGTAAAATCATATTTACAGGGAAACATTTTTCATAACTATCAGGAGCTGGACTCAGATATTTTAACTTGCATGTCAGTGAGGTTGTGAAAAGATTGAAATGCAACACAGCGAATTCCAAATGACATTATGATGTCTTGAGAGGTCTCTGATGGATTATGGTCATTTTACCATCAGCACTGAGAGACACAAGAACACACTGAAGGAGAAAAGCACTTGCTTTCAATTGAAGATCCTCATCCACATTGTGTCAAACCATACTCAGAACTCTGACCAAAAAATGTCATCTCGGTGGAGCTTAGGTGCCTCTGGATCGGCTTTAGATAGATAAAGTGAATGTATCTGCTCTGACAGCAGAGTGGATAAAGCTGTGAATCTAACTGTAAAACTGTTCCTTAAATGCAGAACAGGACAGATGAGCTGTGTCACATTCTGTCCAAGTTTTCATTACAACAAACGATAAATAAATAGACAAAAATCTTGATACAGACCTTATCAGTGTTTGTTATTTGAGGCCAGGGTTGGTTTTAACAGTGATCAGATCTCAGATCTCTTTTCAAATCTGTTTTCCTCAATAAGTGCATTCAGTCAAAGTCTGGGAGGTCATGAGTGTATTTCTAGTTGATGTTCATGAACCATCTGACTCCTGACAGAGTTTTCTGGAGTCTCTTTCCTGGACCTCTGTTTCCTCGATGACTGTTTCCTGCTTTTCATCCCTCTATGGAGGACAGACTCTACTGACTTTTTTTTATTTCACTATATTTTAATTACTTTAATTACTTTTACTTTGTTTCATCAGCTGTTGAGTTACTTTTACTTTCCTCGTTTTACTTTGTCACATTAGACTTAAAGTTATTTTTACTTCAATGGTCTTACTTTATTTTGTTGTTACATTTGTTTTACTTTATTAATTTTACTTTGTTTTACTTTTTACATTACTTTTATTTAGTTACATTAGGTGATATGTTACTTATACTTTCGTAGTTTATTTTACTTGTTACATTAGTTTTACTTCATTACTTTGACTTTATTTTGTGGTTGTATTAGTTTTACTCATAGACTGTAAAGTCTATGGTTTTACTTCATAAGTTTTACTTTGCTGTTTTACTTCCTACGTTATTTTATTTCATTAATTTTAATTTGTTTTTTATTTTCATAGGTTTTATTTCATTAGTTCTACCTTTTATTTGTTTCATTAGTTTTACTTTATTTTACTTGTTTCATTAGTTTTACTTCAATCGTTTTCCTTTGTTACATGTTGCAGACAAACTGTTTCCCTAATTAGTTGTTACTGTTTACATTTTGCAAATCAATCATTTGTTTCATTAAACTACAGAACAATGCCTCAGAATAGGTTCATTACTGGCCTGTAGCCAGAAGATCCATGGAAAGATTAGCTGATTTCATGTGAAAAGCTAAAATTACTATTTAATTAAAGAACTGAGTGAATCTGACCAGGTTTAAGCAGAAGAGTTAAGAGTTACCTAAAAGTAAAGGATAGGTAGTGGAAATAGACAACTGTAGCGACGATGACCACACAACCAATGTTATTTGGTGAATTGGTAGAGCATATGATCAGTATACTATAAGTGAATATTTAGTTTGTGTAGGCTTATTAATAGCCTACATTAGGTAGAGGCAACACTTGATGTGACTTATTTTCTAAATGACAAAAAGAAAAAGTAGCTTTCCTGAAAACATCTTCATAGATGGTAAGGTTGTTTTTTATCAGCATAGTAGAATGAGCAACAACCTTTTTGCTGAAGCCATCAACAGCTAAAACATGGGTGACTCCAAACATAGCCAGTTTTTCATTTTGGTCCATATGAATCTTGTGTCCCATGTATTCAGCGTGATATGTTACGGGGTTGAGATTGCTGGCACCCTAAAGAGAGAAAAATTTAACTACTTCACAGTATACAAAAATCCCATTAATCATATACTGCATCAGTTAAAAGTTTTATAAATGTAACCATGTCTATTTGTATTATCTCTGTCAAAATGAAAATTAAAAAAAAATTAAGGCCCTTGATCTGGTTATACTATAAAACCATAATTTTTTTAAATCTTGTGCTACATGACTGCAGCTAAACAAGCATCAAAACACACACAAGATCATAGACATAAATTACACAAGTCTGATTATGTAAAATATGAAGGCTGAGACAGTAACATGCCTGACGCCTTGCTTCATGGTAAGGCTGATGCATAGTTCTGAGCACTGATCCAATCTGTGACTTTGCAGCATGCACTCCTTTCATGGCGAGGTACCCCTTCATCATTCTTCTCCCATATGTGGGTCCTGTCTTGAAGACAACAAATTACCATGATTTCCACATTCCAGAATCACACCTGCTGATATATGTTAATCATGACATTAGACACTGCAGTTTGTGTGTGTGGTTTGTGGAGTGTAATAAGGTTTACATGTATGTTGACTAATTACTTACAAGTGATGGTAGGCTGAGGCTCTTTATTGTGATTTATTAACTACTTGTGATTATAATCTTGCATAATCCGTGCATAATGTTAGATGCGGACATAGTGTGTGTGTTTGTATGCATAAACACGTTCGCTCTCACACGCTCTCATTTCTCTCTCTCTCTCTCTCTCACACACACACACACACACACAGAGAGAGAGAGAGAGAAAGAGAGAGAGAGAGAGAGAGAGAGAGAAAGAAACAAATCTAAGTCGTGAAGCAAAGATGCATACCTCGGTTATAGCTTTTGCCACATCTAACTCCGAATGTGTGTGGGAGAGTCCCATTAATCTGCAGCCATGGTCAGCACAAAATTTTCCTCACATTTCTTGCAGAAAATCCTCTTCCACCCCCACTTTCTTGCGAAATACGTGCAGATATTTCTGCGGATGACAGGCCCTCTTTTGCCATGTCAAAAATAATTTCAGAGTAGGGTTCCAAAGACATTTTACCTAGAGTTTTCCACTAGCCTTGAATCCGACCAGACTGATCACACCTGCACACATTTGGCGCTCTTGCCGATGACCACTTCCGGTCTCAGAAAATGAAAAAACGTACCTTTTTTCGTCTCTGTCTCTTCCACGTATGATGAAAATAAAGCTATTCTATTCTAAACATGCGAATCAATCCTCCAACTTCCATACCGGATCGGTCAAAGTCCGGATTAACAACGGCCACCATCGGTGCTATTGAGCCACAGGGCACCGGTGGAAACTGGGCTACTGTTGGTTGAAGGAGGAAGGTGTGTTCATAGGCAGAGAGAGAAGAGGAAGGTCAAGAGTATAGGACTGAGAGTAGGGACATTGAATGTTGGGACTATGACAGGAAAAGCTAGAGAGTTGATTGACATGATGCAGAGGAAAAAGTTGGATATACTGTGTGGTCAGGAGATGAGACGGAATGGTAGCAAGGCAATAAGTTTAGGAGCAGGGTTCAAGCTGTTCTATCATGGCATGGACAGGAAGAGAAATGGAGTAGGATTTATCTTGAAGAGTTTGTTAGGAATGTTCTGGAGATAAAAAGAGTGTCAGAGTGCTGAGTCTGAAGCTGGACATTGAAGGTATGATGTTCAATATTGCTAGAGGTCATCCCCCACAGGTAGGATGTGAGCTTGAAGAGAAGGACAAATTCTGGAGGGAGTTTGATGAAGTGATGTAGAGTACCTCCAGAAGTGAGACAGTGGTGATTGGTGCAGACTTCAGTGGACGTGTTGGTGCAGGAAACAGAGGTGATGAGGAAGTGATGGGCAGGTATGGTATCCAGGATAACAACGCAGGAGGACAGATGGTGGTAGACTTTGCAAAAAGGATGGAAATGGCTGTAGTGAATACTTTACCAAAGAGGCAGGAACATGGGGTGACTTATAAGAGTGGAGGCTGGGGCACACAGACTACATCTTGTATTGACTGAAGGAGATCAGTGACAGCAATTTTGTGTCTTGTAAAAACATGTCATAATAACATGAAAAATGTCTTAAAATGGGAGACAGATGCCATGCGTGTCATAACATAGTCTTTTTAACTTTGCGCTAGAGTTGCTAAATGTGTGTCATCTACAGTGAAAAACAGTCATACAGTCAAATACCACTCAGAATGGCTGCAATAAGAAATGGTTTAATACTTTGAAGTTACAGACAATGTGCAATACAGTTATCTACTACCCGACAGATGGTGGGGCTTTTTTTAAGCCATTTGGCCATCTGACATGCAGTTTCGACAGGCCATAAAGCCACACTTTTCACAGTGTAGCTGCAGTGGAAGGCGATCAATAATGAGGAGAGCTTTGGAAACACAGGCAGGAAGCAAAGAAGACAAAGTTAAAACAGAACTATGACCTGGAAGAGGATAGAAATAGTGGTCCCATTTACATCAGTTGCTGACTGATGTGTTTAGAAACATCTGGTGGTCTGGATGCATCTGATCTGTCCGTGCCCTCAAGGCTTCTTCAAGAGATCTAGAAGCAGCCAAATCAGATAGCCACAGAAAAGCACCCATTCTGTAAGCAGTTTACAGCTGTTGCTCTTCCTCACATAACCAGTCGAAGGAGGCCTTTCCTGTCCAGCTCGACTAAAGAGAGGTGTTGCAGGATCTTCAGCTTGGCATCACTTGGCTTCATTTTCAACTGCTTCATCTCATGCAAACTGAGCGACCCACTCCAGGGGACAAGAGAAAACAGAAAGGCAATCAGTGATGCTACACAGTATCCCATTACACACTGACAGTAGTCTACGCAAGTTAAGCATTTTTCAGAAAGAACTACTGTACTGTAGCACAGGTCTTGATTTCTATGCTCAAGTAGCCAAAACTTAAACAGTTTCAGTGGATCATCTGGTTTCTAAAATTAGGGAACATCACTTTGTAAAAGGTAGTTCCTTTAAAGACACACTATCTGCAAAAAACTGTAGGGAGTACAGGTGTACAATACAAGCATATACACCAGTGGTTGTCAATTTTTTTCTGCCAGGCCCCTGTTTTTACATTAAAACGTGAATATGCAGGACTGTGTTATTTTATCTGATTCCATTTTGTTTTCCACAGTAAAGATCAGGGGTGTCAAACTCAGTCCAGGGGCTACATTCAACCAAGTTTGATTGCTAGTGGACCGAACCAGTAAAATCAGAGCAATAACAACCTATAAATAACCACAACTCCAAGTTTTTTCCCTTTTAGTTCAAAAAATACATTTTGATAATGTTCACATTTAATGAACTATCTTTTTACAAAACATTATGAACACCCTGAAATTTCTTTAGAAAAGCAAGTTCAGTTTCAAAAATATTATGCCTCAGTTGATCATTTACACGTGCATTACAACTTACAGATCAAAGTTTATCTACAAAGGAACACAACATTTAGTCACAGGTATTTGGAACTGAACAATGTAGTATTTTTCTTTATGATCAAAACAACTTGTCAAGGTCTAGAAATTATTTAAAATTTACAGTTTTACAAATTTACAGTTAATGTCTTCTTTGTAATTTTTACCCTTTGTAAAGTCATCTCGCGGGCTGAAATGGACCATCTGGCCGACCGGTTTTGGACCGCGGGCCGCATGTTTGACACCCCTGGTAGAAATAATCGGAGCAGATGAGACGAGGTGGTGACGTGATCAAGTACGCCGGTGTTCTAATTACATATTAAGGATGCGTTCTCCTGTTCTCGGGAGCCCGTATTTGCCAAGTAAGCAAGTACGGACATGCACAACGGCCAGCGCCGTTTGTGCGCAGCGAAAAACAGGCCGACGTTAAAACAGTAGTTCACATAATTAGTTGCGCGTAGACGGACCTTTTCCTCCCAGTCGCCTGCGCCCCCCCGTCATGCCTCTGTGCCCCCCAGGGGGGCGCGCCTCACTATTTGAGAAGCACTGATATACACTAATAAACCACAACATTAAAACCACCTGGCTAATTTTGCGTAGGTCACCCTTTTATCCAAATAGCTTTGAAACATTCTTGCATGGACATAGGATCTCTGGGATTGTTCTCTGGTGTCTGGCATTAGCACATTGGCAGTGGATCCTAGATATCCAGTGGATCAGGCCTGTTACTTTTTATTTGGTTACATGGGTTTTGATCTTGATGAACATAGGAGTCCAGAGTGTTTTTCGGAAAAATGTTCAGTACAACAGAAAGTTCTATAAATATGCTACTTTCAGAGCAACACAGTCAGGTCCATAAATGTTTGGACATTGACACAGTTCTCAGCATGCTCAGCTCTGTATACCACCCAATGGATTTGAAATGGAAGTGCGAAGTGCAGACTTTCTGCTTTAATTTGTGGGTATTTACATCCAAATCATGTGAATGGTGGAGGAATTACAACACATTTTAGATATGCCATCAACCTTTTCAAGGGAGCAAAAGTAATTGAACAATTGGCTGCTCAGCTGTTCCATGGCCAGGTGCATGTAATTCCCTCATTATTTCATTCATAAGGAGCAGATAAAAGGTCGAGATTTCATTTCAAATGTGGTATTTGCGTTCGGAATCTGTTGAGGTCAACTCTCAATATGAAGTCCAAAGACCTGTCACTATCAGTGAAGCAAGCCATCATTAGGCTGAAAAATCAAAACAAATCCATCAGAGAAAAAGCAAAAACAGGCCAGAATGATGGGAAGAGAAGAGTATGGAGAACAGAAGGAACTGCTTCTGATCCAAAACATACCATCTCATCAGTGAAGCATGGTGGTGATAGTGTAATGGTGTGGGCATGTATGGCTGCCAAAAGAATAAGTTCTCTTATATTTACTGATCATGTGACTGCTGACAAAAGCAGCAGGATGAATTCTGAAGTGTGCAATATTATTTACACATATTCAGCCAAATACTTCAGAACTCTTTGGACGGCGCTTCACAGTGCAGATGGACAATGACCCCAATCATATTGTGAAAGCAACTGAAGAGCACCACCAAGCTACTCTGCAGCCCCCAACTAAAGAGTAAAAGTGACAATTTGACTTATCATTATGTTTGTTTAATTACTTTTAGTCCCTTAAAAAGGTGGAAAGCACATATAAAATGTGTTGTAATTCCTACACTGTTCCCCTGATTTGGATGTAAATACACTCAAATTAAAGCTGAAAGTCTGCACTTAAAGCACATCTTCATTGTTTCATTTCAAATCCACTGTGGTGGTGTACAAAGCTGAAATGCTGAAAATGTTATCAATGTTCAAATATTTATGGACCTGACTGTAACTCTGTGAATCCACTGTCATAATTACTCAGACTCTTCGACAAGTTCAATCGAAAAGATTATAACTGAGAATTATGTAGTCTAGTGTAATCATGTTCACTGGTTTTACTCTTCAGTAATCTTTCTGATTGTAGGTGCAGGCACACTGCAGTTGGTCTCAAACCTGTTGCTTCTGTTAAGATGCTCCTGAAGCTGTTTGTAGAATGCATTGAGGTCAGTCAGCTCAATATTGGAGCGTATGCTGGGCGGAACCGTGTCCAACATGGATACACTCAGCTCCTCATAATCACAGCCTGGGGACACACAGACATGTCAGGGTCACAGTTCAATTCATTTCCCTGATGGCAAAATGCAGGAACTGAAGAAGTATGGTGGTCTGAAGCTGGAACTGATCTAAAAGGCAACAAAATATGCTGTAATTAAGGGTTAGAGCTTACAAAATGATGCACAACTATATCATCTTATATAAACTGTATTCACTTTAAGATGGCAATCAAAGACATATTTTTCAGCGACTATTGAAAATGGAAGTGCCAAAACAGAAGCTCAGAGCAACAAAAGTGAATACAAACATGATCACACGAGTTAGAAAATCTACTATCGGTTAAAAAAAAAAAAAAAAAAAAAAGACTACACTATGCAGCAGCAATCACAGAAAGAGCCATACTACTACTACTCAAAGCCACAGTAGCTACACGTCCAGAAGAAAGCCATGGAGAGTGTCTTATTTCCTCTCAAAAATAGACAGGCAAGTGGGGACTTCCAGTGGCGCAGTGAACAGCATGGCAGCTTAGAACCTTGAGGCTCTGGGCACCAGCTTTTAATCTCCCTTAATTCAGCTGGCAACAGGTCTCGAAACAAGCAAAAAACAATTCAACAATGAGTGGGGACAAAGTTAAGAAAGGAGGATACGGACAAGGAAACAATAATGAACGAGAAACTGAGAAAGAAGCAACCGCAGGTGAGGACCCAGCCACGGAAAACCGACCGCAAAGAAAAGGAAACTTTAGACTTAATTAGAAAGACAGTTAGTGAAGCTTTGACTGTAGGGATGGCAACACTCCAGGCCGAATTAAAAAGAGACCTCACAGAACTCCGTACTTGTTTCCTGGAGGACATTGATTTAAAAAAAAACTTGATGAGCGAACGACAGCCATGAACTGTAAAATATAGGATACAAAGGGCCAGATTGAAGGAGCAGTGGAACGTTTAGGCGAGATGGAAGGACACATGGCCGACATGGAGAGATGGGACATCAATGTGAAGGAGGCCCTCACCCAGCTACTCATTAACCAGCAGGCCCTAAAGGAGAAGGTGACTGACATGGAAGGCTGGGCGCAACGTAACAACATCAGGATTTATGGCGTCTCAGAGGGTTTAGAGGGCACCTCGGCGGCGGCATTCATTGAAAACTCTGTCAAGTCAGAGTTGGGGGTAGAGTTTGGACCTGACCTCGAATGAGTGTTTTTTGAATCTGGCACCATCATGTATAACGGCGCTGCACAAGCAGCAGATGACCTGAGGAAATGTGGATTCACGGTAGGTGAGACCCCCCGCAGGACCAGGAGTAAGGGCGTAACTGGGATCCGACACAACGGAAGACGGCGCCAGTTCCAGAACCAGATTCGAGACAGGCTGAAGACGTACCGGAGAGGGAGCCGGGGGGGAGCGTGAGAAGCACGGGCCCATTCTTTATTCTCTATGTTACGACATGGAGACTCGGTTTTTCTTTCACAACATGGACACGGAATACACCACTCAGCAGACTAGAATAAGGTAATTTCACAGAACTGGGTCAAATCTCTCCTTTATTTTCTTTAATAAATGGCACGGCTAGTGCCTACAGACTAAGGACTGAGAGCAAAAATTTTTTTTTTCCTTCTCTTTTTCATCCGAGGGGTCCCACCTGGTGGGCACCCCTTCACTGGCCAAAGCGACATGACAGCTTTGTTGTTGGAAGCACAGTTCTTGCATTTTAGTTCTTTACATTGTTTTATTTATTTATTTTATGCTGCCTTTTCAAAGCAGCAATTCTGGATCAGAGGTTTCGGCAATGGGCTCATTGTGGAATTACAGCCATGTGCAAGATTGTTTAAAAAGGAAATTTTTCTTGCTTCATTAATTTATGTAAGATGTATGGCTTGGGCAAACAGGATCTCTTTAGGTACTTACAGCTATGAGATTATTTTTGTAAAACCATAAAAGGATGCAGCCCATCTGCAATCACTCAAACATTCATGGACGCTTATAACTCTGGCAACAATAAAGGACTTGTAAGCAAGCTATACCACGGCATTCCCTCTCCGAAGATGGACACCACGGAATATGTGAAACATAGATGGAAGAGAGAGCTGAACATAGAAATAACACAGGACATGTGGCTGAGTGCCCGTAAAACACAGGTATCCTCCAACAACTCAAAGACTCAGAGGACTTTTGTTGGAAGAACCTAATCCGATTCTTTATCATCCCTAAACAGAAATCAAAACAAACTGGAACCCAACACAACTGCTGGAGGGAATGTGGAGAGGTCATGGCTGATCACACTCATACTTTGGTCTTGCCCCATTATCCAGGGTTAGGGTTAGGGTTATCCTAGGTTTTAGTATTAGCATGACATTTACAACTCTTTATTTTGGGATCATTCCTGATGGTATGGATTAGGGCTGCAACTAACAATTATTTCAATAATCGATTAATCAATCGATTATTTTTTCAATTAATCGATGAATCGGATAAAAAAAAACACATTTTTAATTTCCGCCTCTTTATTCAGAAATAGAAGATTTGGACTGACAGAGCAAATAAGATCATTGTAGTGAAGCCTTCATCTTCAACCATTGAAAGAGGCCTCATGTCAGTGATGATCATGTTGAGGATGCTCTCAGTCAGGACAGCTGCTTGCTGTGGTGGACATGATGTCTTTATCATCATGAAGCCTGTCAATGCAATTCATCCTGCCTCACTCCAACACAGACCAGTGTCTTCACTCCGACTTTGTCAGAAAATTAAAACTTGAGGCTTAATCTTCAAATTATTACCACCATTGTGTGAAGTTACGTTTATTTATAATGCATATTCAAACCCTGCTTAAGCTGATTAAAGTGAAATAAAAAGTATCTCTCACACACACATGCCCTATCACTGTCATTAATCAGCTAACAAGCAAATGCTAGCATCAGGCGAGCTACCAGAGAGACTAACGTTACGTTTCCTCACTTTAAAACGGAACAAACGTAGGATAATGTAGTGACTTAAGGTGCATGTCCACTAGATGCAACACACCATGTGGCATGCTGGTCCGGTTGCGGTGCGTTTCCAGCTGCAATCTGGTGTGCAGGCATGGCAACAGCAAATTTTGATTTCAGCTGAAAATGTTCGGTATACAATCTTCAGGGGGGGTCCAGGGGGGTGCAGCCCCCCTGAAGCTGAGAGGTTTTCAGTAAAATAGAGGTGATTTAGAATGAAAAACATGCATAGAATTACAGAAGACTAGATTGTAATGAATAAGTTAATTTAATGAAAAGTTAACTTACTTTTTCTTCAATGTCTCACTGCATTTAGTCCTACAATTTTTACAGTTCTATAGGTCTTTTAACACTATTTACACTGGAGTTCTACACTGGTCACAAAGTCACTTCTAATTAGGGTTGCCACCTTTCAGAAATGAAAATAAAGGACGTCCACCACGTCTCCTCGGGGCCACAGTTCAGTAAAGTTGGAAAGATATTCACAGATTCGGACTTCCAGCATCAATAACTCATTAGATATATGTTGTGAAAACATAAATGATGCCTCTTTTCCAACATTATAAGGTACACAATGTGCTACTTGATAAAACTGGGCTTGTAGCATATTGTGTACCTACAGAGAACAAGATTGAAGTTATTGAATATTTGTGTCTCTCTTTGCTGTTGCAGCGGTTTTGCAGACAGACGTCACACAGCCGGCTGCACATAGACATCAATGTTATTTCTGCAGCTTGAAAGACAGCTACTGTTGATTAAACTGGGCTTGTAGCACATTGTCTGCCTTACAACAATGGGAAAGAGGCACCATTTATGTTTTGACAACCTATATCTAATGAGTCATTGATGCCGGAAGTCCAAATCTGTGAATATCTTTCCAACTTTACTGAACTTGGGGCCACTACCACCTAAGGAGTGATATATTTAATTCTGAAAAAAGCATTTAGCCATACTTAAAGCTTTAAGTGCTTTATTAACATGAAACTAAGAGTTTTGTATTGTTTTATGATCACAGATTCTGCCTGAACAGAAGTGGCATCATTTTAAACAGGGAAACCATCCTAATAAAATGTAATGAGCAACCAGTGAGCAATACTGGATTCTGCAAAAACATAAACAACTGAATGCAGAATACTGGACAAAGAAATTCTCTACAGACATTTTTTCCCATCTAAATCTTATCTTAACACAGTTAATGTATTAACTTATTTCTGTGTGTATGCATGTATTTATTGATTTATTTAGTGCTGTTAGCATATCAGAGTTCTGAGTGAGTTTTTCTTTAGATAGGCAAAGGCCATTTATTGATTACATATTGGCTATTATATAAATGTTTATTAAAAACTAAAAGGCATTAAAAAAAAATTCTAAACAACTTAGGCATTTATTGAGTCACTAAAATACTGTGGAGTCTATGACCACATCAGCATGATTATAAGCATCCTCTGGTAAATTAACAACCAGATACTGATGTCTCTCACCATATGGACTTCAGGAGATGATTAGATGATGATAAACTGTGACCTGCTGGTTGGGTTCTCTCTGTTCTCATGTTTCTTACATGTTGGTCTCCTGATGCTGCTTTACTTCAGCTAATCCATGAGCAACAGAAAACACAGTTTGCCTTGTTCTCATTGCCAGGGGTTCCACTCTTCCCACTCACGTCTGTACATTTGCAAAAGTTTTTGGTTCTGTGGACGTGGTGGAGTTTCTGGTGTAAACATTTTTAAACACGCGGGTGCAGCGTGATCTGCTGGACCTCGCATCGGGTCCTCGCTACGTGGGTCCTACGAAGTTTAAATTGGCTGCCCTTAGTATTTCCTGTGTTTTATTTTGTTCCTTATGCAGTTTTGATGGCTGTGTGACAGACGTGTACGGGGCGTTTACGGGGCGTTTATGAAAATACGGAACAATTTGCGTCCCGATTCAATACAGGACGCGACAATTAATTGTCAAATAAAGGACGGATCCGTATTTTAAGGGACGCGTGGCAACCCTACTTCTAAAGTCAGCTCATGATTCCACCGAAAGCGATCCCAATAGCTCAAAATTCCAACACGAACATGCCGCCATGAATTGTAACAAGAATGCATCGAGCAATTTGATTGGTCCAATCGTTGGCAGCTAACCAATTTCGACCAATCGCAAGGCCTTTTACAATGCAGCAGGAGCTAGACTGGTTCTCTTCGTCTGTTACGCTGCAGGAGAAACGCCGAGCGCTTCTCAAAAACCGGGAGCAAGAGTAACAAAAACATACCTCACCCCCTCTCAACGGATTTGGACCATTCACAGAAATGATCAATTTGAAAATTAAAACGGCGGATTTCCGCGGAACGGCGGAAAATAGCCATGCCTGGGTGTGTTTACCTGGAGCAGGCCACAGCTCATTTGCATAAAGTAGACTTGACTTCTACTTTATGCAAATTCGATGGGGCATGCGGAGATCCCACGCATCGTGAAACTGTCCTCAAACATCTAAACTAGCCGCCGGTGACCTAAAACGAAGACAGATTCAGCTACTGCACAGCTTATTTCTCGCCTCAAATACTTTCAGAAATATTTTTCGCTGAAGTGTTTTCTAAATGAAAAGGAAAGTTTTCTGCCGAGCCGCTGTGTTTATCTGACTTGTCTGCCGGACCATCAAGCTGAAAGCTTGGTCACGTGACTACATAGTGGTCTGCTGAAGCTCGAGCGGTGTCACGTGACAATGTTGTGGCTGCTAATAACTGCCTGCCGTCCATGCGATTTTCAGATGTGTGCGTTGCCGTGCGGGAAAATCGCATGTAGTGGACACGCGGCCTGTTTTTTGTTTTGTGAAGCGTGAAATGCTCCAACACTTTTGAGGACTTCGGTCAAACTGTTCTCTCCGTGCCGGTCAGGTTTCATTTGTTGAATTTACTCTTCATTTGAAAATACCACCTCTGCTCTGCCTCCACCTCCCTCTGTTCAACTCGCTCTGCGGGTAGTTTTTTGTTTTGTTTTGGTTTTTTTTTTTAAACTTTATTTCAGTCAACCAGCATTGACGAAGCTCTGCAGGTGAAGTAGACGACTCCGCGACATGGCGAGTGATGCATGAATCGCACAACACAACGAATCGATAATGAAATTCGTTGCCAACACTTTTAATAATCGATTTTAATTGATTCATTGTTGCAGCCCTAGTATGAATGCAAATGACGTTTATCTCCTTAAGATTTTGCTGGTAGCAAGTAAAAAACCATCATAAAACATTGGCTCCAGAAAAACTGCCCTACCACAGCCCTCTTTGTCAGCATTGTTAAGCAGAGGTATACAACTATACCTCAATATTGACATTACAACAATGTCTGCTTTCATGGTGAAACATTGAAATAAGAAAAGTGAAAATTTTCTATCACAAACATGTTTAGATGAAAATGACCAAATTTGAAGAAGGCTCTGGATCACTCAAGCCCTTATCATTTTAGATTTAGGTAATATTCCAGTGGGACGTACTCAATTCTGCTGTACATGCCTCATATTCCCTTCTGGTTTACTAGTATTTGTCCAAGTTTTGAGGTATCTTTTTGCTGAATGGAGGTAAGCAATATTTAAAAAACTCAACAGCTACAAATCTTCCAGATGCAGTAGTCACAGACTCTGAACAGTCCAAAGAGGCAAATACTTGTAAAAACAGACAAGTAAACCAAATTACCAGTATGGCACACACCAGAGGGAAGTGGAGGGAATGCCTTTTAATTTTAATAAATGGAATTATTATTATTGACCTGTAAATATTTGACTATACACTTTAAACTACAAAATTTGAAACCTACAGACTACTAGTCTACTAGCTACTAGTCTGTTTATCCTAGATGAATAAGACACCCGGGAAAAAAAAAATATATATATATATACCAAGATGATTTTAAATTATGTGTTAGCAAGACTAAGGCAGGCATACTAGCAACTCTGTGAGGATGTATTGCAGACACAATAGTGCTCAAAATAATAATGCTATCATGCTGATGTAAACTAGGTTAAATGCTTACATGTTATAAAAGCCTGAAAATATATTGCAGTTTATCCTGAAGGGGACAGCTTCTAAAGGTTTCATGGCAATATGTTCAGCAACTGATGAAATATTTCAGTCTGGATGACAGTGATGACTACTAAACAGGCAGACCACCAGGCAGTTAACAGACAAAAACTCATTGCAATTTCTGGGATATTATGAGCAGAGTAGGAGTCCTGAATGAAACAGACTTACTGTGTGACTGCTGTTTACGAGAAGCTGCTACACCGGAGGACTCCTGCAAGAAAACATTTAGTAAGTGAGGCGTCTGCAAACGTTAGTGTAACACATGCCTGCGGCAAGTAACTAACACACAGCCACAACTTTATAACCTCCGACAGGTAAAGTGCAGTCTATCGCAATGCAATGTTCTGCTGGGAACCCCTGGGCATTGGCATTCATGTGGATGACACTTTGACATGTACAGCCCATGTAAACACTAATGCAGACCAAGCACACTGCATGGCCACAGCAATTCCCAATGTCGGCGACCTCCCCCAGCAGGACAATGTGCTTTGCCAGACTGCAAAAATTGTTTAGGAGTGACTCGAGGGATACTACTAAGAGCTTCAGATGTGTACTCTGTCTAAACTGTTCAGATCCAAATCAGATCAAGCATCCAAAAGAAGCACAGGAACAAGTGTGATCCAAAGAGGACCTGCTGTGCAACCTACAAGACCCAAAAAATGCACTGCCAAAGTCCAGGTGTCAAATACCACAGGATTCCCCCAGAGGTCCAATGTCCATGCCCTGACAGGTCAGGGCTGTTTTAACAACACAAAGTGGACCTGCACATATTAGGCACATGGTTTTAATGCTGGGGCTGATAGGTGTATGACCTCAAACAGTGGTCACTTCAAACAAAAACTGTCATTTTGCCTGTCAGAATGTATCATGTAAATGAAATTCATTTGTAAGCAGACCATCCACAGCAGAAAGGTAAAAAATGTGTGACTGTTATTTGTCACATTGTGGCAGATTTACAGGCTCAATCACTCCCACTCCAGTCCCCCCATCTCCCCTCCCACTCCCCATGTGCTCCTGCACAAGTACTAACGTGCACACTGAAATAGGTGCTTGCTTGCCTGCCATCAGAAGAAACTTTGGGTTCAGTGTCTTGCCCAAGGACACTGTGACATGTGTAGTGGTAGGGGACCAAACATTGCTAAGACCAACTACTAATTAAATGATCATTGATTAAGAGAGAGTGTCTTACCTCTGATGTGTTGTGACAGACAGCTGAACCCAGTAGTGCTGCTGAATTAGTCTCTGACACGGTCAGTGCCTCAACCTGTAGCAGGAAAATAAGGACATATTAAAAAAATGGAAACCAGAGCTGTAATAAGCTGCTGCTGTGTCATGACATACCACAGCAACTTGTTCCTGTAGTATCTTTTTCAAACCTTATAGTCAATATATACAATTTGCGGTTTTTAGCCATTTTCATATGTGAAATGAGAGCTCAATAGCCAAGAAAGTGAAAATCTAATATATTCTAGACTTATTATGCATAAAGTAAAATGTTTTTAAGCATTTTTTTCATTTTAAGAAATTCTCAAAAAAGTAAAGAGATATCTAAAATTATTAGAATAGTCCATTTCGAGTTTGAGTAAATTATTCACACAATATACATACCAAAATCATGGGGAAAAAAAATCACTGACTTCAAAGTTGTCCAGAAGACAATCACTGGACTGAGGCTGGTGTTAGTCTATCAAGAGTCACCAAGTACAGATGTCTTCAATAAAGAGGTTACAACTGTTGCATTCCTAATATCAAGTTACTACTGAGTCAGAGACAATGCCAGGTGCAGCTTATGTGGGCTACGGAGAAAAAAAACTGGACTATTCAGCTCAGTGGTCCAAAGTCCTCTGTTCAGATGAAAGTAAATTTTGTATGTATTTGGAAATCAAGGTTCTAGAATCTGGAGGAAGAAGAGGCACGAAACCCGAAGTGTTTTCAGACATCATGTCATCTGCTGAAGTTCATACAATCTGTTTTATCAAGTCCAAAGTTAATGTAGACATCTACCAGAAAATGCTGGAGCATGTCATGCTTCCATCTGCTGACAAGCGTTGGAAATGTCAATTTCCTTTTCCAACAGGACTTAGCAACTGCCCGCAGAGCTAAAACTACAACCAAATGGTTTGCTGATCACATTACTTTGCTTGATTGGTCATCAAACTCACCTGACCTGAATCCCATATGTGGTATTGTCAAGAGGAAGATAAGAAACACCCGATCTAAAAATACAGACAAGCTGAAGGCTGCTATCAAAGCATTCACCGTTGTCAACAGGGCCACAGGCTGATCCCTGCCTTAACACTGTGAATTGATGCAGTTATTTGTGGTTAAGGAGCCTCAACCAAGTATTGAGTGTATAAATGCTAATACCTTTTGACATTGACATCTGTATTGTAAATCAGATTCTAGATTTCTGATTTTCATTTGCTATAAGCCATAATCATCAAAATTTTAAAAATATTTCAAGTTTTTCAATTTACGTGTATGAATATAGAATACATGAAAATTTACCCATTTGAATAAAATTTTGAAAGAACAGAATATATTCCAATTGTTTGAGATGCAGCACTATATATCTGCAATGGCTGTACAATACCTGGCACACAGAGGTCATGGAATATGCAAATGGCAATTTGCAGCAAAATGTAATTTCCTGTCAACTACATTATTGAGGCATGTCCCAAATGAAAACAAACACCGCACTTATGTTCTATGCACATAAATGCATATAAAAACCCTGTAGGGCAATGTCTGATCAGTAGCCGATGTTCATGACAATCCTTTGTGAAATCTTGAATATGATTCCACTCACTTTTTATGTGAGTAGTGCATGCAAATGGCTTTTGTGAAACAGGCCCTACAAGAAGGAGGGATTAAAATTAGGAAGGATTTGAAGAATGGTCGCAGGCTACATCCCGAATATTAAAACTTACTTTGTTGTTGAATATCTGAATGACCACAAAGTGAAAGAGACTCTCACATGCTCCTTCTCATACAATTTAGTAACCACGTCATCATTTTATCCGTGTTACTATTTTGCAGACAGTCTATAGAATTTTGCTGCTTGGAAACTATGATCTACAGGTGCATCTCATGTGATTACAACATTGTGAAAAAAGTTTTGTATTTTTCATCAGACTGTTAATGTGAAAAATGTTTTAATTTTATATATATATATATATATATATATATATATATATATATATATATATATATATATATATATATATATATATATATATATATATATATATATTTGAGGCGAATTACACAAACTGAAACATGTAAAGCTTTTATTTGAACTTTGACCCAATGTTTTTACCCAAAATCAATCTCAAAACAATTTTCAAAAGATGAACAAAGATCAACTGAAAAACAGATTTATAACGCAGAAATACCCAAAGTTCACGTATGCTCTGTCAGAACTTGGTCAGGGAACTAGAACAGTTAGATTGTAACCAGATCAAAATCTCTGACCTTCCCTTTATCACTTCTGCCCTTAAACATCACTCCTGCTTCAAGAACCCTATGATCGCTTCCACCTTGTCTGCTTGGTGGAAAGCACTGGAAACCACAGGCTCCCAATTAAAACCCAGTATACTCTCCCCAATCTGGCACAACCCTGATTTTGCAAACAACAAAATAGCTCTTTATTTCAGCACATGGGCAGAGAGAGGAGTCACTCACCTCCATCACCTTCTGGATGATAACACATTTAGGACATATATAAACTTATTCCAAACATTTGAAATAAGAAATGGAAATTTTCTTCAGTACCTACAGGTAAAGAAGACTATTACAAGTAGAATTCCATCGCTTCAGACTACTTTACAGCCAACGGATTTACAGCCACCTGAATTTGTCGACTACATTGTGAAACTCTCTCCAAGAAATAAGAAGAATCTCTCAAAAATTTATGGTTTACTCTCAAAGACACACTCTATACACCTACCAACTCAAAAATGGGAAAAAGACGTATCCAAATCTTTTGACTCTGATTTTTGGACCCAAATCTGTGAAAACACATTTAAAATGACTAAAAACACCAACTTACAATTGATCCAATTTAAGGTGCTTCACAGAACGCATATAACGCAATATAAACTGTATAAAATGGGCTTCTCACGCTCAGACACATGTACGCAATGCACCCAAAACATGACTGACACTTACTTTCACGCTCTGTGGCTTTGTACACCCGTCTATCAATTCTGGGTAACAATCACGCAGAAACTCTCCAATATTTTGGACTGCGGGATTCCACATTCCCCTAACGTTTGCCTAATTGGTGATCTAACGCAAACAGCCCTTCCAGACATTCATATCCAACCCACACTTGCAGCTATCGCCATTGCCAAAAAGACAATTTTAGTTAACTGGAAAGATAAGAAAGCCCTCAACATCACCCATTGGCTGAACCTCCTCACAGAACACATTTCACTAGAGAGAATATCTGCTATCAGAAAAAACCATTTGGACTCCTTCAAAGAAAAATGGTCTCCATTTATTAAATCAATAAATATTAATCTATAGCCTCCGCTTGTATGTGGGCGTATGCCATTTCCCTCATAAAATTGTAATTATTATTCTGTCTGTGTGTATGGTCTGACTTCTCTCTGCTTTATCTCAGCTTATTAACCCTCTACCTTTTTAAGTAGGATGGCACCATGGACTTCAAGGCTGTGTGCATACACTGGTGGTGTCCCTTCCCTATTGCTCTTGGGGTTGCTCTCTGGCTCTGCGGGGCCTGCGTGGCTCGGGCCCCTCTGCCTGGGGGTGGGTGTCCCCGGTGTCTCTCCCTTTGAGTCCTGGGTCTGCTGGGTTTGTGCGCTCTCCTGGGGCCTTGGGGGTGGCGGCGGCTGGTCTCTTCTGGGGCGCCCTGGCTGGCCCTGGGGTTTGGGGTGGGTCGGCCCTCCGGTCGCTCCCCTGTCCTTTCCTGCTCTGCTTCCCTCCTCCTCCCTCCTCTCCTGCCTGGCCGCTCGTCCTCGTCCCTCTCCCTCCCCTGGGGGGGCTGGGGGCCCTCCGCTGCCTGGGGGTCTGGCATGGGGGCCGGGTGGTCTCTCTGGGGGGGTGGCTCTGGCTCATCTGGGCACAGGCCTTGGTACTTGCCTGTGTGCCGCCACTGGAGATAAATTTCTGCTGGCTGGGGGCTTCTGTCCGGGCCCGGTGCTGTCCTGGGGAGTGGTGGGGTGGGTGGGGTCTCGGTGGTGCTGCGGAGTGGGCGCCCTGCATCCTGGACGTGCCGGCTCCGGGGTGGGCGTGGGGGCTCATGGCCCTTGCTTCCTAGTGGTGCGGCCTGGTCCTCCCTCCGGGGCGGGGTGCTGCATGCGGCTGGCCCGTGGTGGGGCTGTGGCGCCTACCGGGGCGCTGCTCTAGCGCTGCGACTTCTGGGGGTTTCGGTGCTGGCCGTGCCGGTCGGGTTCGTGTGGGCTCACCTTGGCCTCTTGCCTCTGGGCTCTGGGGGCCCTCTGCATCAGTACCGGTGGTCTTACTACCTGTCTCCCCCGCTGCTCTCTCCTCATGGGCCGGATCCACACCAGACTGCCTCTTACTGTGCACTTCACACACTCCACACGTCACTGTATATAGTTAGTCTTAGGCACATATAGGGACACAACAGCTAGGGCCCCGAGAGCAGGTGGGGGCAGGAATGATGGGCTCTGTGGTGGGGCGGATGGCAGGGCTCTACGGCCTTGTCTCTTCCCCATCACCCTCTTGCTTGCCTCCCCTGCTCTCTAATTTCTTTTTAATGCACCACATACACTCACAGCTTGGGGGTAGGTCTGGGACGGCTCGGGGAACTTGGGCCAGGGTAGGCTGCAGAGTAGCCATCCTCTGTGGTCCTCTGGCCCGCCCCCTGGACGCCTCGCCCAGCCTCCCCACTTTTAATGCACCACATGACACTCAGGGTTACACTATCACGGTGCAGGGATAATGTCTCCAGTCTGGGATCGGGAGACATATTAACAGGGAGTAATGGGGGGTTCTCACTAATATGGCCTCACTGGTGGGACCCGGCCCCCTTATAGCTATGGTGTGGCGGGGGTGGACCATCATCCGTGTTGCTGTGGCTGGGGGGTCCCCGGGGCCTGGGGGCTGTGGTCGGGGGGGGTTCTCCTGCGTGCCCGACGGGTCCGGGCAGGTGCGATGGCTCTTGGTGGGCTGCGGGGGCTGGATTGGCCGTCCTGGTGGGTGCTGTAGCTGTACTGCGGGCTGGTGGCATGTGGTGGCTCTGTCCTGGTGGGTTGTCAGGGCGCATTGCGGGGAGTGGGGGCCCTGGGTGTACTGCGCTCACCTGGGGCCTGGTGCGGGGGGTATGCGGGGTGCCTCCCTGTCGGCGTCGCCGGGCCCCACCACACTGTCCATTTTTACCCTCTGGACTCACATCGGGTCCCGGCTCCGATTTCCTCTGGCCGGCTCCCGGTGGTGGCCTGCCTTGTGATGGGCTGGTTGCCATCCCTTCGGTGGGCCGCTCGGCCCCTGTGTCTGGCTTCCTGGCTGTGTGGGGCCGTTGGCCCCCTCGGGGGAGGGAGGGGGGGTGGGGGTGGGCGGGTCGGGTGGTGGGGTGGGGGGTTTGGTGGGGACTGGGGTGGGCGGGGTTAGGGTTTGGGTGGCGGGTGGGTCCTCGTGCCCCGGGCCACCTGGGTCGGTCTGGGCGCGCAGGGGGTGTCAGTAGCTGCTCCCTCTTGTTCTCCGGGTTCGCGTCGTTCACGGTGGCCCCGGTGGCTCTCTGGGGGTGCCACCCTGTGGCTCCTACGGCCCGGGGGGAGGGGTGCCCTGTTGACTTGGCCCTGCCTTGCCGTGACTGCTGTTCTGGGCTTCGGGGTTCTTCACACTTGCATGTTTGATCAGGTCTTGCCAGCTACTGCCGAGTCCCATTTCAGCGATTGATGGGTCCCGCCAGAATGTGCTGAGAATTTCTCCAGTCTCTACCCTAAACTCATTCTCTCTCGCACTAGTATCCTTTTCTGGCCTATTCTATTCTATTCTATACTATCAAGACACCCACAATTATGGTGCTCAGTACCATTTGTTCATTTATTATTGAATCTCTTTTTCTTTTGTGTTGGTTTGGTTTTCTTTTCTTTTTTCAAATTTTTATTTATTTATTTATTTTTTTTTATTGATGGGCAATTAGTAGTTGGGCATAACACACCACCTTACAATCTTTAATTGCAATAGCAACGCCTGTTATTTTCTATCCCTGTTCATCCTGTTCGTCCTGTTCGTCCTGTCCAGTCTTTGTTTCCCCCACACATCACTGAGGTGTAGCACTGCCCTCCCTGGCTCATAATAGGGAATTCTAATAAAGAATATCTGCTTAGCTTTCAGGGAGGGCCGGTGATGGTCACACACATGCACTAAATATTAAAATATTTGGCTGCAAGACTAAAATATGCATCAATCTCATAAAATGTTGACTCCCCTTTTGTGGAGTTAAACAATGAGAACAAATGCAGACAAAAAAAAAAAAAAAAAAAAAAAAAAAAAAAAAAAAAAGAACTTGGTCAGGGCTCCTTTTGCTTGAATTACTGCAGTGATGTGGTGTGGCATGAAGGCCATCAGACTGTGGCCCTGCTGAGGTGTAATGGATGTCCAGGTTGACTTGGTAGCTTCCTCCAGCTCTTCTTTGTTGTTGGGTCTGGTTTGTCCCATCCTCCTCTTGAGAATAGACCACAGATTTTCTATGGGCTTCAAATTTGGCTGGCCATTCTAGCACTGTAATGCCACGATCCATGAACCATTTTTGAGTGATTTTGGCTGTGTGGAGAGGCCAAGTCCTGCCTGCTGGAAAACAAAATCTGCATCTCCAAAAAGCTCCAGTAGTAGCTTAGTGGATGGAAGCATCTACTGCTCCAAAATCATCCGGTAAATGGCTGTGTTGATTTTGGACTGGATTATGCAGGTAGATCAATACCAGCACATGAAATGGCCCAAATTATCACTGACGGTGGAGATTTCACACTGGATTCAAAGAGTCTTTGATCCTGTGCCTCTCCTCCATGCATTGTGAACTTGATTTCAAAAAAAAAATCTAAATTTACTTTTATCTGAAAAGAGGACTTTGGACTATTCAGCAGTGGTCTAGTTCTTTTTCTCCTCTGTCCAGGTAAGACACTGCAGACATTGCATAAAAGTGACTTATTCGATTTTTCAGTCATGTGCCAGAAATTGACATTGTTAATCAACAAGTCACATTCGTGCCCCTATTTTGACAAGCTCTACCTATTATCTGTGATTTAAAGTAAAATGTGGTTTCTTATTTCCACCTTTCAGTTCTGACAGGAGTGTGACAGAGGCCCACAATGGCACCATAATCACAGTGAAAGACTATTAAATAACTATCTGACATCAACAATAGCTTTAGAATATAATGTACCTCCTGCAATGCTGTCCTTGTATACTGTATGTATTCATGAGGTGGTGTTAAAGGTGTAAGTACAGGGGGTCCTCGGTTTACCACGTCATCGACCTACAGCGTTTTGCCATTATGTCGGGTCTGCTTATGTGGATTTTTGCCATAACGCGATGCACGTAACGGCTTTGTTTACATTTTCTTCAGAGTTCCAACTTATGCTTAAAATTGATGTACGTAGACCAATAGGAACGGAACTTTGACGTAAGTCGGGAACCCCCTGTATACGGTTTGTGTGGGAACCTTCACATCAGTAGTCTGTTGGAAGTGTTGGATCAGCTCCATGGCACTGTTGAGGTTGTTTCTGATTGAGTCCATGGATTCTTTCTGTGCAGCAGCAATGTCCTTGACCTGAGCGCACAGCGCAGAGTGCTTGGCCTTGATAACCTTCAAGTTCTCCAGCATCACCACCGGGTTTTCCTGTAGGCACAGTGTCAATTATCAGTCTGTAGACTTCATTTTCAAGCATCTAGCTTCACTTGCTAATTTTGCGTTTCTCATTTTCTATTCAGTTCAATTCAATTTCATTTATCTTGAGACAATTTAAACTGTAATTGGCGCTATATTAGTGCCAGTTACAGTTTAAATTGTCTCAAGATGCTTTACAGAACCCATTTTCTGGTTTGTTTATCTGGTTTGTTATTTATTCCCAATATACATTCTTTGACTCACCTGGACTTAGTGGTAGATTAGGTAAATCTTAAGTTGCCTATAACAAATATCTAAACTGTGCCCTTATCTTAGTGGAGAAACCTCCAGGCTTTGGAGTATAGATGTTATAAAAAAAAAAAATCAATCTTGATGTCCTTGTGTTCTGTATTATTAATATTTATAATCTTCCTAAAACCAAGAAATATTTATATCAGGAACATGTGCTTTTTAGTGCTGGGCAACGATTAAATTTTAGTCTTGATTATTCACATGATTTTCTGCGATTAATTGTGATTTAATCGCATTGTTATTCATAAAATTAAATAACGAATTTAAAAGTAGCATATTCTGCACTTTTATTTTAAAAATGCTTTTATATGAACAAAAATGCAGTTAAAACATTTTTTGTAAATCTCAAACTAAACATTAATGTAATCAAATCAAACCCAAACTATTTGCCATGGCAAAGGCATTGACATTTTATCTGGTTTGTTATAGAAAAACAAGTTACCCTCGTATTCCAGAGCCATGATCATATTATAACAGGAATCTTCCCAGCGAACACCAGTAGAATTTTTTTTTTTTAATCAGCCTATAATAAATCCATGGACTCGCGGGGGGTGGTCTGGAATATAACCCCCATAATAGACAAGGGACCACTGTATTGCCAAAGTCAAACCAATGCTAATCCAATGCTAGTTGAACAACATATCCATACTCTCATTTCCTCCCATTCACCCCTGCCTTGCCTAAATGATGCAGCAGCTAACTGCATTTTCTCTGTCTGTTTTGAGAATGTTTCATTTTGTCAGATTTTCACTAATGATGATAACATTTATTGAAATAGTACTCATTCTTAACAAAGTTATAAAGATTAAATCTAATTTAAGAGCAATGTTGAAAGTTAAAAAAACAGTGTGGAGTCAGACACAATTCATGTTAATGTAGTACTGCTTCCAGTGACATTATTGTGAAAGAGTACCAGCAGTACTGTAAACGTGTAACAAAATCACAGTCTCTATAACATAACTAATATTAAATTAACAGTTAAAAAAACAAAAAAACAATACTTATACATAGCATACAATGGCCATCCCAAAAAAAAGTTGCACACTAAAATTTTGTTGACTGCCTTTAGCCTTGAGTATGGCACACATTCACTGTGGCATCGTTTCGATAAGCTTCTGCAATGTCACAGCATTTATTTCTGTTTAATTATCTGCCAAGATCTTGTATTGATGATGGGAGAGTTGGAACGCTGCACAAAGTCTTCTCCAGAGCATCCCAAAGATTCTCAATTAGAATCAGGTCTGGATTCTGTGGGGGTCAATCCATGTGTGAAAATTATGTCTCATGCTCCCTGATCCGCTCATTCTCAATGTGAGCCCCATGAATCCTGGCATTGTCATCTTGGAATATGCCCGTGCCATCAGGGAAGAAAAACTCCATTGATGGAAAGACCTGGTCATTCAGTGTATTCAGGTAGTCAGCTGACCTCATTCTTCAGGCACATGACGTTGCTGAACCTGGACCTGACCAACTGCAGCGACCCCAGATCATAATACTGCCACCACAGGCTTGTACAGTAGGCACTAGGCATGATGAGTGCATCACTTCATCCACCTCTGTTCTTACCCTGATGGGCCCATCACCTTGGAACATGATAAATCTGGATTCATTAAATCACATGACCTTCTTCCATTGCTCCAGAGTCCAATCTTTATGCTCTATAGCAAACTGAATTCATTTTCTCTCATTAGCCTCACTGATAAGTGGTTTTCTTAGGGCTACACAGCTGATTAGTCCCAATCCCTTGAGTTCCCTTCGCATTCTGTGTAGAAATGCTCTTACCTTCACTATTAAACATAGCCATGAGTTCTACTGTTGATTTCCTATATGATTTCACCAAACATTTAAGTGATCTCCCATCACGATCATCCAAGAGTTTGTTCCAACCACATTTGTTCCTCAATGATGATGGTTTACCACTATCCTACCAGGTTTTAATGATGCGTTGGACGGTTTTTAACCTGACTGTAGTAGCTTCAGAAATCTACTTAGCTGTTTTCTTTGCTTGACACAGGCCAATAATTTGATCCTTCTGAGGCAGATTACCATCCTTTCCATGACCACAGGATGTGTCTTCCGACATGGTTGTTTAAGAAATGAGAAGCTACTCACTGCATCTGCTAGGATTAAATAAGTTGTTGCCTGCTGAAACATATTCATCACTGCAGTAATAATCCAATGGAAGACTCTTACTTATTTGCTTAGTTAAATCCAGGTGGCAACTTTTTTTCTGGACAGGCAGTGTACAGAACAATAATACTGAACAATGACTGTTGTACCCTGAACATGTATAGTCTGTGACCAACCAGCAGTGAAGATTGACTGCTAGCTTGTGGTTATGATGCTTTATGGGACAACTTTGTTGAATAGAACTGCTAAATGATAAAGCGGTTGCTTATTTACAGTTGGTCCAAAACACACCAACAAGAATCCTAACGAACACTTGACACAGGAAACAATGACACATTACTCTAGAGCTACCTTAACCCTAACTCATTTGCTATTGTAATCTGATATAGATTATACAGAGATTTAAAACAGAATCTTAATTATGCTCCAGTTTACGTCTCCAAACTATGAACCCTTGACTCTGTGCCTAGACCCCTTGGATAAGAGAATCTGTTAAAAGTTCCGCGTTCTGGGCTTAAACAAAGAGGGGCCACACCTGTTTGCACAAGTTCCCCTTTACTATCAGTACAAATATCCAATTAACTTTGTGTTATAAATTGATATGTTTCAAAACAGAAATGGTGGGACTTGCCAGCATGTCTTCAATGACCTGTGTTTACACTGTTTACACTTACAATGATTAGCAGCTACGTAAGATTCTATAGGCTGCAGATGGCATTAAATTGCTCACATCTTTTGCTGTTAGTAGAAAGAACAGGTGTTAAATGAGTTATCACCTCAACTGGACATCCATTCTCTGCAGTGTTCATGAAGTCCAACTTCAGCCACTTCTCAATGTAATCCAGGTCTGCCTCTGACTTCAGGAACTGTAAAAACACTCAGCATTACATTTCAGCAGTAAATTGGCAAATGTACCCTGCGTCCTTCTGCGTAGAAGAAGGGCTGGGTTTTTCATAATGTTACTAAACAATCTCTTAAGTGATGCTAGTACTCATACGGTACATCAGTTTTAGAACCAAGATAAAATCCTTGCTGATCATTCTGCAAAAGTTAAATGACAAATGTCAAACTTCAGAAATAATAAATGCTGAAGCACTACCAACTATAAAATAAGAGATTTAAAATGTTGTAAAAGTAATAAAAATGCCAAAAACATAATGTCCAGCTGCCAAAATAGTGGATATTCACTGTCTCTGGGAAGGACTGAATGTTGGTGCAAGCACAGGTAAAAGGTTAGAACTGTAAAAGTAGTTGGTGTAGCTGTTTCTTGCAGCTTTCAGATGCTTTGACAATACTATTGCACTACTAGCTGTCTGATACAGTAGTGCAATGAAGTCAGAGCGTCTGCTAACAGCCGAACATTTGAAGGTTGGAAACCTTGCCCATACTCGCACCTCTTCCTGACCAATTGCTGTTTTTTTTTTTCTTTTTTGGGATTTATAGCAGGGTCATCACAAGTACAATGTAAAATGGACACAAGATAGACTGCTATAGCTCAACTAAAGCCTGGACTGCAGAACAATAAAGTACCTCCAAAACTTGACCATAATTACTATGTCTGTTTTGAGTACACTTCATTTTGTCAGATTTGCCAAAATAATAATGATTAAATGTAACAATATTAGTATGCATGGATTCGGGATATGGTGAAAAGGATGCTGTTGAAAGCTCCAGAGAGACACTTTGGAGTTAAGACTAAAGCCCTCTATGTTCCCGAAATTCATTACCGAGAGTACGCGTTACTATAAAAAAAATAGTATAAAATAACAGTCTCAGTAATAAAACTGTCATTTAAATTAACAGTAATAATAATGAAATCAATAATGGCAATGGCGGTTGTCCCCTGATGTATGCAGGCTTGACTGCTAGCTTTATGGGACGATTCTGTTGAACCGTACAGCTCCTCACGTTTTAACGGGATCATGTTCCTAAAAATAGCGGACAGCAGGAAGAACAAATATGAGCGAATTATCCTGAGGCTGGACACGTTCTTGTTATAGTTCTAGTGAGGGTTAACAACGAGCCTGCAGTATTTGGTGCTGTACAGGAGCCAGACAGGCCTGCTGAATGGCGCAAAAGAGTTTGAATTGTTTTTTTTTCTACAAACAGAATAAGACTGCCGTAAGTGGCAGCCCTTGTGTGAAACGCATCGGTAATTAACCAGTTGTTGACTTTCTCTGCGATCGTTCAGTAAGGATGGCATCAGTTTCTGATAAACAGTATTACAGAAAATAAAACCGTTTTACGCCGAGCTTACCATCGCTTCGAGCTTTTCGACTGTTGTCTCCATGTTGAATAGTTTTCAGCCTGATGCCGCTCTGTGATTGGCCAGCTGTCAGAAATAGAAGAAGCCAATTGGTTGTGTGCGCGACATATTGCGCCCCGTCTTTTTTCGGAGTGGCTACAGAAAAAAAAAAAACTAATGAAAAAACTTTATGTGTCACTGAAGCATTACCATAAACTATACAGTTTCTTTTCTTATACAGTCTATGAGCATTACACACAACTATACAGTACAGGAACACTGTAAGTAACTTAAAAAATGCAAAATGTACGTTGGTGATAATTTCGTACTTTTTAAATAATTATCTATTTTTTATTTTTTTTAATAACCATTTGGTTTTTAACTGGCATGTACATCCCTGTCAGTGTTATGCTTTTTTTGTTTGTATTGATGTTACTCCTTACTCTGCTAAGATTGCTGCAGTCTTCAACACAGAAGAACTTTGGAATGTAAAGTTCCAGCCAGGCTGAGTTATGCTACAGTACTTCTTCTGTTGGATCAGATCACGTGTATGCACCAATCAGCTTGGGATGCCCTTGTCCCTGTTGCCTGTTCAGCAGTTGCCCTTGGACCACTTTTAGGTTCGAACCATTGCATACTGGGAACGTGCCACAAGACCTGCTGTATTGGCACCATAGACTGTATATATATACATATATATATATATATATATATATATATATATATATATATATATATATATATATATATATATATATATATATATATATATATATATATGTGTGTATATATATGTGTGTATATATATGTGTGTATATATGTATATATATATATATATATATATATATATATATATATATATATATATATATATATATATATATATATATATAAATATATATACAGACTATGATTGGTGCCGCCTGACCATTTTGTATAATCATCACAATTTGGCCCTTATAGAAGTTGCTCAGATCCTTTTACTGGCTTTTTTTCCCCAGCTCCAACACCTCAGCTTCAACGGCTGACCGTACATTTGCTGCCTAATACACTGCTCAAAAAAATTAAAGGAACACTTTGAAAAAACATCGTATTTCAATGGGGAGAAAAAAACTAACTGGATATTTACACTGACATGGACTGGATAATGTGCTAGGAATGAAAAGATGCCACAATGTTTGATGGAAATGAAAATTAGCAACCTACAGAGGGCTGAATTCAAGACACCCCAAAACTCAAAGTGAAAAACTACTGTGGCAGGCTAGTCCATCTTGCTGAAATTCCATGGCAGCAACTCAAAATGGTACTCAATAGTTTGTTTGGCCTCCACATGCTTGTATGCATGCCTGACAACATTGGAGCATGCTCCGAATGAGACGATGGATGGTGTCCTGAGGTATCTCCTCCTAGATCTGGACCAGGGCATCACTGAGCTCCTGGCAGAGGTGGGTAGTAACGAGTTACATTTACTCCGTTACATTAACTTGAGTAACTTTTTGAAAAAAATGTACTTCTGAGAGTTCTTTGACTCTGCCATACTGTTTACTTTTACTTGAGTAGATTTGTGAAGAAGAAACGCTACTCTTACTCCGTTACACTTGGCTACACTCGACTTGTTACTTTTTTATTTACCACATTAGATATGCTTTATTTTGCCAGAGAGATGCCCCCAGTGGATCTACCACATGACTGTGTTTCACCAATCAGACAAAGCAACAATAATCACGTGACTCCGTTTCACCAGACGTCATCCTGCAGTTACATGACCACATATGAACTGTGGCGACATAGGCACAAACTCTACACATGTAGCAGACGGGATGAAAAAAACGGGGGCATTTTTGAGAAGTTCGATCTTGCTTCAGAGTCCGACAACATTAGCATAGCATTAGCATGGATATGTCCATCGTCGGCTTTTGTCTTCTGTTTACTAACACAGGCGAAGTGAAGCGTGACGTCAGGCTCGGTAACCCTGCGTGATACAGCAAGGGGTTACCGAGGTGACTGAGCCTGTGCCATTTGGAGGGAAGTGAAATACAGTAAGTCTTGTCACTGGAAGTAGTTTGCACTGTTCAAACATACAAACGTTACTTACTCCAGATATTTGCTTTAAAAGCTTTATGTTGTGAAAAACCAAGATTTGGAAATTTGTGTTTCTTGTGCCTTAACTTGCCATTTTGTAAAGATGTTATTTATTTTTGCTGTTTTTTAAAATTTTATTATTTGGAAATACCAGAATTTGCACATTATTTTACATTTTTGTCTGTCTGACATCATTTCTAAAAAATAAATCGAACATTACAATCAAACAGTTACTCAGTACTTGAGTAGTCTTTTCACCAAATACTTTTTTACTCTTACGTGAGTAATTTTTTGGATGACTACTTTTTACTTCTACTTGAGTGATATTATTTTGAAGTAACGTTACTCTTACTTGAGTACAATTTTTGGCTACTCTACCCACCTCTGGCTCCTGGGCAGTCTGAGGAGCAACCTGGTGGTGTCGGATGGACCAAAACATAATGTTCCCAAGGTGTTCTATTGGATTTAGGTCAGGGGAGCGTGGGGGCCAGTCAATGGTATCAGTTCCTTCATCCTCAAGGAACTGTCTGCATTTTCTTGCCACATGAGGCCAGGCATTGTCGCGCACCAGAAGGAATCCAGGACCACTGCACCAGCGTAGGGTCTGACAATGGGTCCAAGGATTTCCTCCAGATATCTAATGGCAGTCAGAGTGCCACTGTCTAGCCTGTAGAGGTCTATGCGTGCCTCCATTGATATGTCTCCCCAGACCATTACTGACTTACCACCAAACCAGTCATGCTGAACAATGTTACAGGCAGCATAACGTTCTCCACGGCTTCTCCAGACCCTTCCATGTCCGTCACATGTGCTCAGGGTGAACCTTCTCTCATCTGTGAAAAGCACAGGGCACCAGTGGCGGACCTACCAATTCCCGTGTGCTCTGGCAAATGCTGTCCGAGCTCTACGGTGCCGGGCAGTGAGCACAGAGCCCAGAGGACATCTGGCCCTAAGACCACCCTCATTACAACTGTTTCTGATTGTTTGGTCAGAGACATTCATACCAGTGGCTTGCTGGATGTCATTTTGTATGGCTCCGGCAGTACTCATCCAGTTCCTCCTTGCATAAAGGAGCAGATACTTGTCCTGCTGATGGGTTGAGGACTTTCTACAGTCCTGTCCAGCTCTCATAGACTATCTGCCTGTCTCCTGAAATCTCCTCTATGCTCTTGAGACTGTGCTCGGAGACACAGCAAACCTTCTGGCAATGACACATATTGATGTGCTATCCTGGAGAAGTTGGACTGCCTGTGCAACCTCTGTAGAGTCCAGGTATTGCCTCATGCTACCAGCAGTGACACTGACCCTAGCCAAATGTAAAACTAGTGAAAAACAGTCAGAAAACATTAGGAGGGAAAACATGTCAGTGTCCTTCACCTGTAAACTCATTCCTGTTTTGGCAGTTGTCTCACTGTTACCCCTCTAGTGCACCTTTTATTAATTTCATGAACACCAACGCAGCTGAAACTGATTAAAAACCACCTTTGTTACTTACTTGGCCAGATCAGTATCCCAGATGTTTAATTGATTTGATGCAATACTTCGATTAAGATGCCTTCCTTTAATTTTTTTGAGCAGTGTACATCTCACCTCTTAACATGTGCCATTAGAACTGTATAATCCTGTTATATTATTATGAACCTGAGTTATTTATACGACAGATGAAACATACAGCCATGTAAAAAATGGAAAGTGTTTTTTGACATTTGGAGTACGGTGTGTACAGATAAAGGTGATGTACTTCAACATGACAAAAACGAGATTTTCAAAGGATAAAAAAAAGAGGGTGGCATCGTTGTTCACTTTCCTTCTATGCACCTGAATGGTTTCTCCCTTAAACACAAAGACTTAACTTCATAACTGTGTGCTTTAAAAGGACTCAGGCTAATTCACACGGATGACCACATCCTTAACTAATACACATCACTAAATGCGGTTTGGCTACACACCAAACAAGCCTAGAGTCTGCAGACTTCAATAGTTGTTTTTACAATCACGATATTCAAAGACCAAAACCACCACAGCTTAGTCTGTCTCTCAATACCCTGACTTTCATGTCTTTAACCCTTAGCTGTAAGTGCACTTACTGAAGACAGAAGCCTTACACAACACCTCACAAAACAACTGCATTTTCAAGTTGAAGTTTTTAAGTGTCTCAGTCATTTCCCACAGCAAAACTATAGTTTTGAGTAAATTTCACACAAATAGTAAAATTACTTTCTGTGAGACTTAGTCAAAACAAAATAGTCTGTGGTCATGGTGAAAAAGGAACAAATCACCCTGTGCAAGAGTAGCAATTTTTATTCTTTCTTTGTGGGTATACATACATTGAGGGGAATCCTGCTGGATGATTAAATCAGTGCATTTATGTATAATCCCCCCTCTGACTAAACAAATTAAGCGGATTACAAGTCCTTGTTTTTACTTCAATCCATCATATTTTCTCTGAGCTCACTGCTGATGTTGTGCAACAAACAAATCACAGGGTGATCATCAAAAAAAACCCAAAAAACATGAAGATTAAATTTGATGTGTGGATTTGGGTTAAACGTTGGATTCATTTAAATAATTGCTGATGGTAGTATTTTGCACAATGGTGTTTTAATGGTAGTACAGCTGTAAAAAAAACATCCTTAACATTCCTCAAAAGAAAACAAGAATCCAACACAATAAACACAAGTTGCATACTAGTTAGAATTACACTAGATTTATTTGGCCATATGGTAGGCTTTTACATAGATTCTAGAGGTGTTTGAACTGCAAATGCAAAAAGGCTTTTTTGCCTTCCATAAGTCACCGTAAAAAATACACTTAATATCCATCCAGGGTTCATCCTGGACAGGTCACCAACGTATCGCAGGGATACACCTAACATATTTACATGAAAGCTTGATCCTGTCTTTAGAAAATGCAGTGCTGCTTTGTGTAACTTTTTTTTTTTTTTTTTTTTTTACCAGATAAATACCAGTCAAGTTTCATAAAACAAAATCAGGTCAAATATGAACGAAGCCAGAATTACATAAAAGTATTTATATAACCAAGGTTAAACCTTCTACTATATTACAGTGCTCCTAACTGAACTGTGAAAACACTGAATCTGTCAAAAGTCAGGCTGCAGAGTTCTAAGCACATAATCACAGTCGTCACATATAAAAACTATTCCTGTACAGATATATGAAGGTGTAGCAAATGTTTTTTTTTCTTTTATGTTACTGTAAGATTAAGGATGGGGTGTAAGACGAGTATTTCTGTTTATCATCATGCAACACATAAATGTGGACCTTATAGTGTACTGGTCACTGAACGCCTTCATTAACAGCTGCCTGAGGCAGCATTATAGGAAGTTCCAGCTTCTCACACTCAGTCAGCTTCAGTGTCAGGTGCTGGGCGATGTCATTAGGATCAGTGAACAGTGCAGCTGGAACATTCTGAAGAAGAGAGTAACATCTGTATAAAAATCACAATTAATACAGCATATCACAGGATACTTCAAAATCTTAATTGTTTGGAGTTTAAATTCACATTCTTTACACTTCTTTTTTACATATACATATGTATAGCTTTATTTTAAAAATACCATTTATATAACTAAACAAAATGGTGGTTTCAGATAAATACATAGTGGTATACATGTTTTTATGCTACATCTGCATCATAGGTACATTTGTATTCTCTAGTTTTATTCTTTTAAAAACAAACAAAACAGAAAAAACAGAAAAAAGACTGTGACAGCAATGACACTAAAATGTATTCAATCAAAATAAAATAAAAAATAAATACTGACACCATAAAGAAAAGATACCCAAAAAAAGACAATATAGTCATAAAATAACTTCTTTAACTTCACTACAGAAGGTCGGATCAGACCTAAATGGTCAATTCAACTGTCCGTCCATGCTCCATAATTCTGAGTAAAATACTACACAAATAGTATAAATACCATGTATCACTCAGTGTAGTTCAGTACACACAACCACAGTCACTAACTTGACAGTTGTCCAGAAAACACTGACAGTGATCATCAACACCCTCCACATGAAAGGAGATAATTGCTGAAAAGGCTGGCTGTTGGCAGAGTGCTGTATTAAAGCATAATAAGGGACAATGCGCAAGCAACAGGAGTAAACAGAGCCTTGAGGGAATTTTCCAAAAGAAAAAGCCAATTCACGAACTTGGGAAAGCTGCACAGGGAGTGGACAAGGGCTGGTATCAGTGCATCAAGAGGCAAAAAGGAGAGACATCTTCAGGAAAGAGGCCACAACTGTCATCCATCCATTTCTTCCACTTATCTGGCATTGGGTTGCAGAGACAGACAAAGCAGGTCATTCCAGATGTCCCTCTACCCAGCAACTCCCCAGTTCCCTGGCCAGACACAAAACATAATCTCTCCAGTGAGTTCTGGGATTACTGTGTGGTCTTCTCCCAGGCACACATGCTCAGAAAACCCCCAAAAGAAGTCTCCCAGGAGGCCTCTGAATTAGTTGTCCGAACCACCTCAATTGGCTCCTTTCGACGCGAAGGAGCAGCAACACCACACCAAGCTCCCTCCAGATGAGTGATCTTCTCCCCTGTCTTTAAAGGCTAAGCTCAGCCACCTTACAGAGGAAACTCAATTTGGCTGCTTGTACCCACGATCTCGTTCTTTTGGTCACTACCAACCACCAAGCTGCCTCCCATGCTTCATTTTCTCATCACTCATGAACAGACCCCAAGATATTTAAACTCCTTCACTTGGGGAAGCAGCTGTCTCTCAACCTGGAGGGAACAATTCACCAGATTCTGGCAGAGACACGTGGCCTCAGACTTGGAGGTGCAGATTTGCATTGCAGCCACTTCACACTGAAACTGCTGCAAACCACTCGAATACGTGCTGAAGGTCACAGTCTGATGACCATGTCACCTGCATAAGCAGAGACGTGATCCTGAGGTCACCAGACACCCTCCTTCTGCTGGCTGCACCTTGAGATCCTGTGCATGAACACTACAGAGAGGATCAGAGACAAGGGTCAGCCCTGGTGGAGTCCAACACCCACCAGAAACGACTGGACTTTGTGCTGAGTATGCAAACACAATTTTCACTTGGGTTGTATAGGGACTGGTTTGCCAGAACTTCCTAGAAGCCAACCGAAAGTCCTTCTCCATAGCCTCACCAAACTCCTCCCACACCTTTAAGCTTTGCCAACCCCGAGACAACCAGGCCCAAAAAGTGTCCTGCTTCAGCCTGATGGCCTCCTTCACTGCTGGTGTCCACCAACGGCTTTTCAGGTTACTGCCTTGACAAGCACCAGTGACCTTCTGGCTGCAGTTTCTGACAGCCACTTCTGCAGCAAAGGCTTTAAACCTGTTTGATTTCATGTCCTCAACCTCCCCTGGAATTCAGGAGAAATTCTTCCCAAGGTGGGTATTGAAAACCCCACAGACAGGGACCTCCGCCAGATGTTCCCAATTCATCCTCATGACATGTTTAGGTTTACCAGATCTGTTTGGGAGCCTTCCTCGCCATCAGATTCAGTCATCAGCTGATTGTTGTGCTCTTCTCTTCACCCGAGTGTCCAAAACATACTAAAGGAACCTGAGAGTCAACAACACCTCAGCAGTGCTGATTGCCTCCATGGCACACAGCACTGATAGGGTAATTCATGGTTAAAGCACTCCGACCAAGTACTGAGTGTTTAAATTAACACACTTTTAAGAAGTTGGACATTTTCATCTGGAAATCCTAGTTTGGATTGATCAGAAAATAAATTCTAATAATTTGAGACATGGGATTTCAGATTTTCATGACCAAAAACCCATAATAATCAAAACTCTAACACAAAAAGGCTTGAAATATTTCACTTCACATGAAACAAATACAGATTATATAAAAGTTTAACTTTGAATGGAACTACGAAAAACAATCTTTTTCACAATATTCTGATTGTTTTAGACGTATGAATATATCTATAAACTTCACCTTAATTTTTATGTCAGCTATACACCTGTAAAGTTTTGTGACTGCATCTTGTATGGTTTTGATGTCATCCATCCTGTACAGGGCAGCAGGGACACTGGAGTCTATTTTGGCTGACAAAGGGTAAACAATTTGTGCTGCCATTGTGATGATATTGTGTTGATAAAATCTGTCTGCAGACAAACACACGCTTGTCAGCCACCATATTAAAATCGCATGCCTAATGTTGTGTATGTCCCCTTTGTGCGACCTAAAGAGTTCTGGTAAAATGTGCCATGTACACAGGACTTCTGGTGTTGTCCTGTGCAGGGAAGGGTATTTGTATGACATCAATGGTATTACTACTCTTATTTGTACTGCTTTTTGACCTGGTACTGGTAAAAGAATTCATCATGAATTTCTAGTAGCAGAAATACTTGTGACGACTTGTCAAGACTATCACAGGAGCAGTTCCCCACTGAAGGGGACAGAGTTCGGGACAGCTATTAGCAGCTAACCCTGTTGTCATCTCCACACCACCAACCACTCAACCATCACTAGGCAACGTATACTAGCCCTGGCTGGACATGTAGTGAGACACAACGAAGCAGCTGGTCAAGTACTGTTATTGAAACCTGATGCTATCAAAATGGTTGGCAGGCCGAGCACAACATTAAGGACGGTTCTAGAAAAATTCACCGGTCTGGAAGGCAAAGAACTTTTGACTGCAATGCTGGACAGAATGAGCTGAAGAACTTTAGTCATGTCACCAATTTCGTCGGATGCAATTGACTGACTGGTAAAAGAAAACAAAGACTTTGTTTATGACAGTATTTTTACTGTGCAATATTCTTATTTTTTTATATTTTTATATTCATATTTCTACTATTCATAAAACCAAATTTCAGTTCAAGAAAGTGTGAAAATATACCCAGACAAGTTTGTCTGTAGCACCCAAATCACTAAATTGATCCTGCTGACACTGAAACTGAAGGTCTGACAAACAATTCAGTTGATGCTCTGATCATTTCAGATTTAATTTATAAGCATACACAACTAAACAATGAGCTGGCTAGTACTTTGGATTATGAATCCATGTCAATATGAATTAGTCAATTGCATGTGCAGGCTCTAGGTCGTCGGTGTACTAACAGTGTACTTCAAAAAGTTCTCGGCCTCACCAGAAAACGTCATGGGAGAAATAATGCTTTTGCATTATTTTCAACATAGGTCACCTTTAACCAATGAACTTGGTCAACCAAACCTTTAATTTCCGCTATACCTTTTTAGAAGGTCACGTCGAGCCTCCAGATACTTCCTCAACATCATGGATGACTTCATCATCACTCTGAAAATGGTGTAAGGGTGATGTAAGGGTTTATAGTATACAGTTAGGGCCAAAAATGGGGGGTTATGCCTCTTGTTTCCAAGTGTGGCCAAGAACCTTTTGAAGCAACATAGCTGAGACAAGGAAAGATGAACAAAAACTTATACAATGGAAAGCTGTATATGATGAGCGTACTATTACATGCAAAAGATTTGTTGCATTTGTGGCAAGCTGCACTGTCAGTACTGACTCAAGTAAAAGGATAACCATGCCTTTGAACATTGACTTCTCTCCGAGGCTGTCATCTACATTGTGTGTGTGTGATGTCATCTTAAATTAATTTGGAAAAAATATTCAAGATAACATTTATGTATCAGAACAGTATTTTAAAAATTTGATCCAGATATGCAGAGTTTGGAGGCTGAATTACGGTCTTGGCGCTTGGTCTGCTGTATAGGTATGTATGTATCAAATAAGGTCAAAACCCATGGTTTCCTAGCAAAACATTGCATTGTAATGAGATTATCAATGTTATTGGCTTCACCCATCTGTGGTTTTAATGGTGTGGCTGAGCAGTGCATGCCAAAATACTCTAAGATGCCTTTGTGGTAGTTCCTGCTACAGTAGTCTTTTTCTGTACCACATTTTGCCATGTGACAAATGTGCATGCACACAAAGACAGACTCAAAAAGTGAAAACAATACCAACTACACTATCATGACTAGTAAAGAGTAGCTGTGATTGACATGCAGTTTCTGATGTGTTCCTTCAACTACAATGAATTACTTAACCAAGACTGTTTCTAAAACAGCAGACCAAAAAATATTGAAAAGCAAACACTTCATTTTCTTCCCCAGTTAACTTTTAAAAGCAAAACACTCCAGTTTTGAAAGCACGTATGTGAGCAGCCCAGCAGTGAATAAAAAAATTTGGAGTCATTATTCTGCAGACTGCCTCTCTGCATCTGTGGCTAGTAGCTTGTTATGTGATGTGTCATAGCTCACCTTCAGTTCTGCTACTTTGCTTTCCCTTGTGCTGAATTCTCGTAGCATGTAATCCTTTCCAGCCTGGAATCAAAAAGTAGCATTATCTTTCATTACTCGTTGGCGCCTTTACCAGAGTAAAGGCTGATTCCTGGTTTCTGCAGATCCCTATATGCCAACCACTGTGGATTTTAAACAAACAGCAGACCTGGACACAGTTCAAGTCGTACTAAAATATAAGGTATATAGGGTGCTATGCAGACGGTTGTTTTGCCGACCATCAAACACGGGAAAACACTTGGACTTGAAAAACACATGATTTACTTTTGAAAGGCAACCGAAGCCAAGTGCTATGGAATAGCCTGCTGCTGGAGTTTGTTGCCTTCCTATTCCAAATACAGTGAACAGGCACAGCACAAGATCTCTGGAGAGTTTATAACTTTCCACTGTGTAATGGTGAATCTCCTCATACGGACATCCTCAAAACAAGCATCAGCTGTGAACACTATTGTTTTGTTGGCACATGAGCAGTCAGCACGTTTACTGCATGTTTGTCCTAGAAATTCTTTTCTGTGGGGCTAAAATGAAATACTTGCTGGTGAAACTGAGGAAAATATGGTTCTTTTGCCAGAAAAAAAAACATCACACTGCTTTTGTGTTTACATATATGTATACCTTGCATCTCTACAGCAAGTGTTAATGTGCAGTTGTGAACATAAGTTAAAATACACTTGTAAAGACCATGTATATCATGGTAAATGGTCTGTCATTATGCAGCACCTTATAACCCTAGCTAGGTTCTTCAAAACGCTTTACAATTAATTTGTCATTTACCCACTCACACACATACACCAACTGTGAAGCATCCGTGCAACTTGGGGTTTAGTGTCTTTCCCAAGCATACTTTGGCACATGGAGGGGCTGGGAATCAACCTGTCAACCTTGTGATTACCTCTACCACCTGAGGCATGGCAGTCTTCAATTTCCAGTGACCCCTATGACTTTTCATTTTCTATGATGGAATCATTAAACACATCTTTATCACAAAAACAATCATGCATTTTGGTTCTTTCATAGATTTATTATAGGTCTTCTACATAAAGTCAAAATTTGCTGGATCAAAATTATAAATACAACAATTAATTAGTTTTGGTGATGTAGCAAGTTTTGTAAATCAAATTTACTTAGTGGCATGGCCTCTTAATAGCTGCGTACTTATCTGAACAAATATAAATAGGGCCCATTTGATACACTCAGATTCAGCCACAAACCCGACAGTGGGAAACTGAGGAGCTCAGTGAAGATCTGAAAAAGGTTGCATATGCTGCTGGGAAACTATTTATTAGGATGGTCAAGAGTCAACCAAGAATCACCAAAAAGCAGGTCTGCAATAAATTAAAAGCTGTGGAACACAGATGTCAGTGCCCATATTCAAGGGTGTTTTACATCACAATGGACTGGCAAGCTCCCATGCAAGAAGGAAGTGCTTCCTCTAGAAGCGACACCTTAAAGCTTGACTGAAGTTTTCTATTGGTCACATGGACAGTGGAACTGACATTTTACAGAAATTAAATTGAAAAATTAAGGAGGAGGATTACCTCCACATTCTTCAGGAAAATCTAAAATCATCAGCCAGAAGATTGGGTCTTGGACACGGACGGGTGTTCCAGCAAGACAATGACACCAACACACATCAAAGAAGGGAAATAAATGATTATATTAGGCTTGAATTCCGGTTTCAGAAGAACCTGTGGAGTGTAATGAAGAAACAAACACTAATTCTGTCAAGAGGAGTGGTCAAAGACAAACCAGAAATATTAACATATTAACACTGCTATATGTGTATTGTTGATCCAGCAAATTTTTTTCATATTTCTAGAAAACCTAAATTAAATCTATGAAGCAACTAAAATGCACAACTTTTTGTTGTGAAAAAGACACATGGGTTTTAATGATTCCAAAACAGAAAATTATGAGTCATAATATTCACTGGCGACTCAGAACTGCCATGACAGACATGGTTATTACAAGTGTATGTACATGTTTGTACATTTAGAACAAATATTTAGATTTAGTACACTTTCGGTAGCAGTACTGTGCGAACACAGGGCAGTCCAATACAGCTGAGAAATCTATCACAGACAATTTTTTAAATGATCTATTTTAAATAAACGCCAGGAGAAGAAAAGGTTTACTTTTAATGTAACCACTTTGGCTATTTATTAAGCTGCACGTAGGTAATAATTAAAATTTTAACACAATAAAAAAATTTAAAAAAGAGTATTAAAAATATACACAGATCAGGCATAACATTACAATCACTGACAAGTGAAGTAACACTGATTATCACTTCACCATGACACCTGTTAGTGGGTTGGATATATTAGGCAGCAAGGGAACATTCTGTCCTTAAAGGTGATGAGTTAGAAGCAGGAAAAATGGGCAAGGATAAAGATTTGAGCCAGTTTGACAAGGGCCAAATTGAGATGGCTAGATGACTGGGTCGGACCATCTCCAAAATCGCAGCTCTTGTGGGGTGTTCCCAGTCTGCTGTGGTCAGTATTTATCAGAAGCGGTCCAAATAAGGAACAGTGGTGAACTGGTGACAGGGTCACAGGTGCCCAAGGCTCACTGATGCATGTGGGGAGCGAAGGCTGGCCCGTGTGGTCCGATCCAACAGACGAGCTGCTGTTTTTCAAATTGCTGAAGAAGGTACTGCTGGTTCTGATAGAAAGGTGTCAGAATACACAGACATCGCAGTTTCTTGCGTATGGGGCTGCATATCTGCAGACAAGTCAGGGTGCCCATGCTGACACCTGTGCACCGCCAAAAGCACCAACAATGGGCACATGAGCATCAGAACTGAACCATGGAGCAACGGAAGAAGGTGGTGTGGTCTGATGAATCTTGTTTTCTTAAACATCACGTGGATGGGGTGCACTGACCTGGGGAACAGATGGCATCAGGTAGCACTATGGGAAGAAGGCAAGCAGGCGGAGGCAGTGTAATGCTTTGGCCAATGTTCTGCTGGGAAACCTTGGGTCCTGCCATCCACATGGATGTTGCGTTGACATGTACCACCTACCGAAGCATTGTTGCAGACCATGTACACCCTTTCATGGAAAGACTATTCCTTGATGGCTGTGACCTTTTTCAGCAGGACAATGTGCCGAGCCATAAAGCAAAAATGGTTCAGAAATGGTTTGATGAGCACGAGTTTGAGGTGTTGACTTTGCCTCCAAATTCCCCAGATCTCAATCCAATTGAGCATCTGTTGGATGTGCTGGACAAACAAGTCCAACCCATGTAGGCCCCACCTCGCAACTTTACACGACTTAAAGGATCTGCTGCGAACATCTTGGTGCCAGATACCACAGCACACCTTCAGGAGTCTAGTGAAGTCCACGCCTCGACAGATCAGGGCTGTTTTGGCAGCAAAGGGGGGACCAACACAATATTAGGCAGGTGGTCAAAATGTTATGCCTGATCAGTGTATAAATATAAAAGAATGATCTCACCTTCATACAAATAAAATAAAGAAAGCAAGGCACGCAATGGACAACGAGGTCTAAGGCGCTGCACTCCAGAGAGGTTGAGGTTTTAAGTGGCTTAAATGTATTTAAGTTGGACTATCGAACATTTTATCACATTTTTTGTAGCTATTTATGAAGTGTTCATCACTGGTACCATATCCCATCATAAAATTAGACAATAAACTATGGTCCAGGCCTTGTAAACATCACATTCATTCATCACACTATTACATGCAAAAAAAGTGTGAGACGATGTTAAGTAAAATTAAAATACTCCAAATTCTCTGAGTAATCTAAAAAAATGTGTTACAAATTACATCTGAGGACATGCATTCTGTAATTAGTTGTGAAATACATTACTAAAGTAACACCCAAAACATGGGGATTAACCTCGACAACATTTAAATTCTATAGTTGATGTAAAGTAACTTGCCTCATAATACAGTCGCGTGTCATTTATTCTAATCAGCACTCCATCCACTCGCAGGAAGAAACGAAGCAACAAGAAGAAACTGGTGGGCATAACCCTCTGTATAATCAAAAAACATAGCTCATTACTCTCTCAGAACCTTTGGAAACAGACAGTCTGAATGCAATACTATGTCATCATAGAAAGTGCATGTTGCAAGGAGTGAGTTTTCAAATCAGTTCGGATCACAAAATTATCATTTATTTTTCTCTGAGCCTTGTGAACTTAAATTAACCCTCCCACCACTGAATTTTGTCTGAGCTCTCACTCACTTCCACAACACAGTAGAGGTATTGATTGCAGGATGACTGCATCATGGAAAGCTTCACAGTATAAATATGTGTAACTGTGTGAACATGCTTCCTGCTAGATATCTAGGCTTTTGCTGAAACTTCCCTTGACAAATGGCTTTTCTAAAATAATTTGTTGCTTCAATAAATTAGGTACTGATTACATATATAATGTGGCAAACAAAGTCTGTCTTCAGTTATAAATCTGGTCTTCAATTTGAACAATACTACCAGTTCAACAGAAAGACAGCACTCACAATTTTGACACTGATCATGGAGACTCCATGGTCATGCAGTTCATCTTCAAACAGCAGTACTTCGTCAAAAAACATGATGTGTTCCCGAGCCTTCAATTTCTCCATATTAATACGTTCTGTTGTCTCAGTCACCTTCATATGAACAACAGGCAGAAATTAAACACAAGATACAACATCCGTCTTCTTTTAGACTCATGACAGCACACTTAGAAAAGGTGTCGATAGTGTCCTCCATTCCATCACTGAAAATGACCCACCTTTATCTGCATACTGTCTCCTATCAAGGTGCCTCTATAGTCTGTGGTGTAAGTCCAGTCATAAGGTCTCAGCACCTCTTTGGAGTGCTCAGTATCCGCTCTAGAAAGAGATTAAATTGTTAGTGGACAGTACGATTTATTCTGGCACTGGGGAATAAGCTGCACCAAAACTATTGTTAATGTTACTGTTCACATTATACATGCTTCCCTTAGGCAATATTATTAGGAAGCACCGTATTAACTTCCATTGTTATGCTGACGACACTCAGTTGTATTTCTCTATGAAGCCAGAGGAAACTAATTAGCTAGCCAGACTGCAAGATTGTCTTAAAGGCACCAAGACCTGGATGACCTGCAATTTCCTACTACTAAATTCAGACGAGACTGAAGTCATTGTATTTGGCCCCAAACATTTCAGAAACTCGCTTTCAAAGCATAGAGTTACTCCAGATGGCATTACTTCAGCCTCCAGTACTACTGTGAGGAACCTGGGAGTTATTTTTGACCAGGACATGTCCTTTAACTCACTAAAACAGAGATTCTCAACTTTTTTCTGCCAGGCCCCTCTTTGGAGGACAAAAAGCTTCCGCACCCCCCCGCACCCGCCCCCCGGCAATAACTTTGCATATGTGTGTGTGTGTATGTGTGTGTGTACATATATATATATATATATATATATATATATATATATATATATATATATATATATATATATATATACATATACACACACTGTTTTTACATTAAAACGTGAACATGCAGGACTGTGTTATTTTACCCAATTCAATTTTGTTTTCCACAGTAAAGACCAGGGGTGTCAAACTCATTTCAGTCCAGGGGCTACATTTAGCCCAGTTTGATTGCCAGTGGCCCGGACCAGTAAAATCAGAGCAATAACAACTTATAAATAACCACAACTCCAAGTTTTTTCCCTTTGTTTTAGTTCAAAAAACTACATTCTGAAAATGTTCACATTTAATGAACTATCTTTTTACAAAACATGAACACCCCGAAATTTCTTTAGAAAAGCAAGTTCAGTTTCAACAATATTATGCCTCAGTTGATCATTTACACGTGCATTGAAACTTACAGATCACAGTTTATCTACAAAGGAACACATTTAGTCACAGGTATTTAGAACTGAACAATGTAGTATTTTACTTCATGATCAAAACAACTTGTCAAGGTCTAGAAATAATTAAAAATTTACAGTTTTACAAATTTACAGTTAATGTCTTCTTTGTAATTTTTACCCTTTGTAAAGTCATCCCGCGGGCTGAAATGGACCATCTGGCCGGCCGATTTTGGACCGCGGGCCGCATGTTTGACAGCCCTGGTAGAAATAATCGGAGCAGATGAGACGAGGTGGTGACGTGATCAAGTACGCCGTTGTTCTAACTGCATATTAACGATACGTTCTCGGGAGTCCGTATTTACCGAGTAAGCAAGTACGGACATGCACAATGGCCAAACAAAGTTTGTGCGCCGCTTAGCAGTAGTGACCAAAGTAAACACAACATTTCAGTGTTAACACATTATAGTGATCATCTTGCCTGCTCTCCTGCCATTCTTGAGCACAGGCCACCTTAACAGCGTCCTCCATGTTGTTGACTCTCTTAATGGCATCAATAGCGTTGAATTCAATGCCATAGCCATCTGTGTGCTGGATGCGCAGGACATTGTCCCCAAACATCATCTCTGGAAGAGAGGGCATGTTCATATCCTCTGCTAACCTGAAAAGGCAAACAGTAAACAGCTGGTAACACTTACAGCACATCTTTCTGGAAAACAACAAAAATGACAGTTCTGCATTACAGTACTGCAAATAAAGCTCAGCTTCGCCAATTCTTCATCAAGTTTCAAAATCTTCAGCATCCACAGTCATATACTATTATAGATGATATTCCAGTTTCAAAGGGAAAAGAGCTTGATGTGTTTTTCATCTGCTGCACTAAGTTTCCTTGGCCAACCATTGCATCTAGGATCCTCAACGTTGTCCATTTCCTTGTGATTTTTCAAAAGCTTGAATAGCACATCTTGAAACTCCAGACTGCTTTGAAAACTGTCTGGGAGAGACCTTGCTGATGCAGTGTAACTACCTTGTGTCTTGTTGCTGTGCTCAGTCTTGCCATGGTGTATGACCTGTGACATGAAACTGTCTTCCACAATCTCGCCATGGTAGCAGAGTGTGGCTGTTCCTCACCCCATTTCAAGCCTCCTACACAGCTGTTTCTGTTTCAGTTTATGACTGTGTTTCAACCTACATGTGAAATTGATGATCATTAGCACTTGCTTAGTACACTGTGTACACTGTACACTAACAGTCAAAAGTTTGGACACACCTTCTCATTTCATGGTTTTTCTTTATTTCATGACTATTTACATTGTAGATTCTCACTAATGGCATCAAAGCTATGAATGAACACGTATGGAATTACGTAGTAAACAAAAGTGGGAAATAAGTCAAAACATGTTTTATATTTCAGAATCTTCAAAACAGCCACCCTTGGCTCTGATTACTGCTTTTGCACACTCTTGGCATTCTCTGGATGAGCTTCATGAAGTAGTCCCTTTAAATGGTTTTCCAACAGTCTTGAAGGCGTTACCAGAGATACTGAGTACTTGTTGCCACATTTGCCTTCACTCTGCGGTCCATCTCATCCCAAACCATCTCCATTGGATTTAGATCAGGTGACTGTGGAGGCCAGGTCATCTGACGTAGCACTCCATCACTCTCTTTCTTGGCCAAATAGCCCTTACACAGTCTGGAGGTGTGTTTGGGGTCATTGTCCTGTTGAAAAATAAATGATGGGCCAACTAAACGCAAACTTGACGGGATGTCGCTGCAGGATGCTGTGGTAGCCATGCTGGTTCAGTGTGCCTTCAATTTTGAATAAATCCCCAAGGGTCACCAGCAAAGCACCCCCACACCATCACACCATCACACCTCCTCCTCTATATGCTTCACGGTGGGAATCATGGATGTAGAGACCATCCATTCACCTTTTCTGTGTCGCACTAAGACACTGCGGGTGGAACCAAAGATCTCAAATTTGGACTCATCAGACCAAAGCACAGATTTCCACTGGTCGAATGTCCATTCCTTGTGTTTCTTGGCCCAAACAAATCTCTTCTGCTTGTTGCTTTTCTTTAGTAGTGGTTTCTTAGCAGCTATTTGACCATAAAGGCCTGATTCATGAAGTCTCCTCTGAACAGTTGATGTAGAAATGTGTCTGCTCTGTGTGGCATTTATCTGAGCTCTTATCTGAAGTGCTGTTAATTGCGATTTCTGAGGCTGGTGACTCGGATAAACTTATCCTCAGCAGAAGAGGTGGTCTTCCTTTCCTGGGGCGGTCCTCGTGAGCCAGTTTCATCGTCGCGCTTGATGGTTTTTGCGACTGCACTTTGGAATACATTCAAAGATTTTGCAATTTTGTGGACTGACTGACATTCAGTTCTTGAAGTAATGATGGACCGTTATTTCTCTTTACTTAGCTGATTGGTTCTTGCCATAATATGGATTCTAACAGTTGTCAAATAGGACTGTCAACTGTGTACCAACCTGACTTCTGCACAACACAACTGATGGTCCCAACTCCATTAAGAAGGCAAGAAATTACACAAATTGATACATACACATACACACACACACACACACATATATACATACATACATATTACCTTTTCCTGGACCCAGGTTATGTAGAATTGCTACAACCTCATCCACCAAAGAGGGCAGCAGAATTTAACAGGTAAAAGTTAGAAAAAAATCTCACCGTTCAATGTCTTTGGATTTCATGATGTGGTTTTTGGCAGCGGTCACTTTCCATGGTCCAAAAGTGAAGTCCTGCTTACTGCTCTTGAAACCATGTGACATCATCATGGACAGAGAGGCCAACATCAACTACAAGACATATCATCAGAATGTTTTCCAAACAGACTAGACAGACAGATCCTGACAAAAGGGCATATGGATATTGCGTAACATTGATTTCACCGGGATGCTACTTTGTTGTGACTCCTTACATAATTATGACTTTTGGAAGGACCCAGCCAGATTTGACATTTTGGGTCAAGCTGAATAGAAGTCTAAATTAGGTTTAAATGTTTTTGATGTTGTGCTGTTTAAAAAAAAAAAAAAAAAAACTCTTAGTGGTTAACATTATCTTGTTCTGCTTGTTTCTCTCAAAGACATGTTTAACTTTGAGAATACAAGGGGCTGTCTGTTATCAGTCTGTCATCACTATCAGCTGCTTTTATACTGTTTTAAAGAAACACTAACTGACTGGCTGACTTGTGGTCAGGCCAGCCAAGTTCCTCCACACCAAACTAGAAAAACTATTTCTCTGTGGAGCTAGTTTTGTGCACAAAGGCATTGGTACACTGGAACAAAGAGGGGTATTCTCTGTTAATTTTGCATAAGCTGCACGCAAAATTCAGAATTGAAAGAAAATAACAAAGTTTTGTGGTTTAGGATTTGCAAAGAGCCAGCATCCACAAAAACACAGACATTTATTTTCTCAATACTGGCTTTTCTATTTTTGCTTCCAGTCATTTTAACGACTGAAAGAAAAAATAGAAAAGAAACTTAGTCACACAAGCTCACACACCAACCCAGATTCACCTGTATCATCTTCTACTGCACATAAATACCTTTGCTGCTCAACACCGTGTTATACTGCGCTGTGTCCGTATGAGTTCGTTAACTTGCCCGGTTGTAATTTCTGCTGCTCTCCACTGGTGCATATGTGTAGTCTTGGATGCAAAATTAACACATTATTTTTGTGTGTCACCTGGATATGCGGTAATGCAAAAAACGGTCATTTTAGCGGTCTACAAATTTTGATTCAATTTACATTGCCATCAGGATTTTAAACCTGCATGCCTTATATTTAGCCCGTAGTTACTTTTTTAAAATCACCGATTATCACACATATCTTTTCAAATACCGATAATTTTGCTTTTTTGCGTTGATACACTAATCCCCTCTAAGGTAATCCGAACATGAATTTCGTATTTTCGTAAAAGGCATATGTGTTACAGCTGACAGCAGCAGTAGCCCGGTTCGCTCCTCTCATCTAACATTTCAGCGGTGTTTGGCTTTGCTCTGTCTCACAGTCCGCAGTACTTCTGGATGCTGGTTGAACATTATAAACTGCCGTTCATGATGAGAAAACCCGTGAGTCAGTATAACTGCGTGTAACAACTTACACAAGGAAAAAAAAAAAGACACTTACTTTAGTGTAATGTTCAACCTGTCATGGAGGATATTTGGGAGCGTCGGTGAAAACTGTCCGGTCCTGTTTTCGACTGCTACGCTGTAGTTCCACTTCATTATTTTTTCTTCTTACAAGAGCTTTATTTACAGGGAACTCCTGTACAAAAGGTATTCAAACATAATTATTTTTTCAACTATAACCAAAAATGAAAAAATGGACATTTTTTTAACTGTCCATTAATATTAAAAAATCAAGCGGAGCAAAATGAAGAAACTGCTCGTTTTTCGTTTAGTCTAATTTCTATTTGTCAATTTTACCTCATGAAGTAAAAAACACAAATGTAATTGTGTGACCTGAAAGTAACGTCAAACCGTCAAAATAAAAGTGAAACGTATGGCAGGGGTCACTCACTAGCGGACCGCGGTCCGGATCCGGACCCAGACGCCGTCATATATGGACCCGGACCTGTAATCACTAAATTGCAACGGGATTTTAAATTTGACAGTCGCTTCTATTTTACCGGCGCAGCTTTTCCAGTGTTTACGGCATTGGTTATCAGCTCAGGAACACACAGACCAATTACTTACGAGGTCAGCCATCCCGCGTGACGCTACTCAGCCAATGAAATCTCTGCATTGCAAGGCGCTACACATCACAGTTGAGAATAGTGATGGCGAGACGAAGCTTCATGAAGCATTGAGGCTTTCCATCCAATTGGTTCACTCATGGTTCGAAGCTTCATGGTGCTCCAGTTGCTCTACTGCGCCATCAACTGGACAAATAAAAGTAAAACAGGCAGAGTGCCTATAATGCAGGGATGTCAAAGTCAAATACACAGAGGGCCAAAAAACCAAATTTGCTACAAGCCGAGGGCCGGACTGGTTCAATGTCTATTAAAACATATTGAAATGATTGCACATAGCCTATTGAACCAAGACCTAACACAGTGTATATTATTTAATGATTAAATGAATAATCCAATATTTTTTTATGGCTTTGTCAGTAATTTCAAGGGAAAACATTTTCAACAGGCAAACAGCAAAAAAGTAAGTGTCCTTCAAAATCAAAATATGTTCCTTAATATCAAGATAAATGCATAAATGAAATTGCATGCAATATAAACTGAAAATGCAATATTGTGCTGCTCTATGATCTTACCAGTTACTGCTTTCAAATAGTAAGAGAAAAAAAAATCAAATCAGTTGTATTCTTTCTCATGGCTTTTATCTGCAATTTTCCCTGAGTCCATTAACTGAAAAATAAATATAAATACATAAATAAAATACAATAAAATAAAATACAAAAATCTATTGCACACAGACAAAACAATACTTCCTTCAAAGAAAAATCACGTCTTGTAGAAACAAATGTAAAAATGTAACTGAATTAAAAACTAAAAATACCTTAATGCTCTGTGATGCTCACTTGTCTGAGGCTGAGCCTGATACTTGGTGGTGTCTCATCTTTTGTACAAGTTCATCAATGTTCGGGGTCAGGCTCTGAGCTGAGGAAATCCTCAGGATTGAGTGAAGGTTTTTATCAGTAAGACGGCTCCTGTGTGATGTTTTGTTTAGCTTCATCAAAGAGAACAGTTGTTCACACAGGTATGTGCTGCCAAACATAGAGAGCGTCTGAGCAGCTTGGATGCGCAGCTGGGTGATTGTGTCGGGGATGAAACGTGCAAACTCAGCAGCACTCGCTCTCTCATATTTTTCCTTCAGTGTGTCATTGCACTGGAGCTCAATCAACTCCATTTGTAGGTTTGGTGGTGCGCTTTCCACGTCAGCTGCAAAAGGATTGCCGAGCAGTTCAAACCTGCTTTTTTGGGCTTCAAAGTCAGCAAATCGGCGGCGGAAGTCGGCGGCAAGTATGTTGAGTTTATCAGCAAACTGTGCTCTCGGGAACACAGCGGTAGAGAGCTTCTCTTTCATGGTCTGGCAGCTGGAAAAGTGGCTCAAGTTTTCTTTCCGCGTCTCCAACAGACTCAGCTTGGTTTTAAACGCCTTCACTGTACTGTACATATCAGAGATACCGTTGCATTGTGGGGAATGTAGTATTGGTGCGTGCAAAACACCAGCGGGCGGCTGCGGCCTGCGGGCCGGTTCTAATACTAATTAAATATCATCCGGGGGGCCATAGATAATTCATTCGCGGGCCGGATCTGGCCCGCGGGCCTTGACTTTGACATATGTGTGCTAATACATCGGGAGGACGCGATGTTATCCAGGAGGGGCAGAGGGCAGCCGATGCTTTTCTCAGCAGTCCTGGTGACCCTCTGCAGAGCCTTCCTGTCTGTGGCGGAGCAGGCTGTGAACCAGGCAGTTACACAGTATGTCAGCACCAACTCTATGGTGGCCCGGTGGGACACCTGCAGTCTTTCCTCCAGGTGGTTCCTCTTCAGCATTCGAAAGAAGTCGAGTCTCTGCTGTGCCATTTTAACCAGTGCTGCTGTGCTGGCTGTCCAGGTGAGGTCCTCAGATAAGTGAGTCCCCAGGAACTTGGAAGGAGACGACTCTCCACACAAACCCCTTGGAGGGATAGTGGAGCATGGTCCCCTGTATGGCTCCTGAAATCAATAATAGGATAATAGCTTAGGTTTTATTCGATTACATTAATGTTTAAGTTGAGATTTACAAGAAATATGTTAACTGCTACAGTGTAAAGGGAAGACTGCTGTTAAAAAAAAACACTTTTTGTTTCAAGTGTTTGGAAACCAGATGTTACTGTTGTTACGAGCCAAACGCTGTGACTCATATGCAGGGCAATGGAACACAGTAGGCAGGCATAAAAAACAATAAATACATCGGAATCTTACAAAGGAAATGGCTCCAGATTACAACTGGAACTAGGACTTCTTCATGGAACTAATGTACTTCAGAGCCCATAGGGGGCTGGCGGGTAAAATACTCTAGAGAAATACGGAAACTCAAACTGGGAATTACCACCACTAAATGGCGCACTGAGCTAGCGAAAGAGGCTTGACTGAATCGAGAGTTACAAAACAATCAGACAACACTGCACTGTGCAAAAAAACTGGCCTCAGAGTGGGTAACTTTGCTGATACAGACTGACAAGGAATAGGGAACAGGGAATGGAGCATAGCAGGCTGAGGGTGGCACCCAGATGACCTACCATGCCCCCTCCCCCCCACTTTACATTTCAATTTCTGTTTTGAATCCAAATTTGAATTTATTGTTTATGAATTAAGTACTAACAGCACTTAATCTGGTATTTACACATGTAACAATAATATAGTTCCATAAACAAGCACCAAAATTGGCACACAGTCCTTGGGAATTACTCTTTTGATAAAACCCATTAGCCACCTAAAGATTCAAGATGGTGGCCACTTTTCAAGATGGCCGCCATTGAATAGACAGAAATATTGCATTTCTCAATAAAATCACAGAGACTTGTCCTATTTGAATGATCTTGGTGTCAAATCATACATTTTTGACTATGTTGAATCAGAATTTGGAACCATGTAACTACTCACTGGCTTCCTGGTACCATAATATCAGTCCTGGAATCCTAATATCCTGCTAAATTTGTTATGATCCTTGCTCCAGCTCCTGCCTTTCCTCTTCGTCCTTCTTTTTCTTTCTTTCTGGTATCGTTCCTCATGTGTTTATCTGCTTTGACCTGTCTGTCTCTTTGGCTCCCTCTGTCTGTCATCTCTCCCTCCTGTGTTTCTTTCCATGTTCACTCGCCCTCTTGCTCTCCCTGCTTCACCTGCCTGCACTCTGCTCCCTGCTGATTACTGCAATGTGTCACCTACAGTAATCAGCTCACTCAGGATACCTGCCACTACCTCACCTCCAGCTATTTAAACCCGGTTCATTCAGTCACTCCCTATCGGACCATAGATTGTCACTTCCCTGCTTTCCTCCAGTCTCAGTTCCCACATGGATTCTGTTTTCCCCACCGAGCCCTGCGTCCCTCTTGACAGCTTCAGCCCCCATGGACTCTGATCTTCACCCATCCCTGGATAACTGCTGGTTCCCTCTGTCTCCAGCCTTCTGTCTGCCAGTCTTGTCCCTCCGCCAGCTTCCGGATTCCCCATGCCAGTCTACCTTGCCCCTGAGTTCTGTTTCCCTCCTGGGTTTGTGAGTACACTGTCTGTTGACTTAGTTTAGTTTTCTGCTTGCGTTTTCCTAGTGTTCCTGTGTTGAGTGTAGTTAGTTTTATTTGAGTTTTGTTGTCTTGCATATTTTGTAATGGGTCTGGTTTAGTTTCTCCCCTCCAGCTTTGTTTCCTGTTTCTTCCTTGAATTTAGTTGTTTTTGCAATAGAATAAATTTCCTAAAAACCATCCGTTTGTCTCCATCTGTGTCTGCACCTGGGTTCTCCGATCCCCCCCCCCCCCCCCCCCCCCCCCCCCCCGGTAACAAAATTAGAGGTTCATGTTACGTCTGACTGGGCTAAAAGCGTGGTAGTGTATATCATAGTGTTAAAGGTTTAGTATGTGTAGCGTCTTACTGTACAAGGCTTCCAAACCGGACATGACACGATGCGGTGGGGGACGCTGAGAGACTTGCAGCAGAAGGTGTAGAGTAGTAGCTCAACAGAGCGGATGGCAACGAACAGCCAGTGCGCACTGGTGGCACCACTGCTGTGAAACTCAGCATGGGGTTCAGTATCATGACATGTTTCAACCACATCTGCAGTCTTCCTCAGAGTGTCAACTGATGTGTGATGTGTCATTTTTATCAGGTGACCGGCCTGACAGATCTGTGAGAATCTGGAACTGGGATGAGGGGGTTCAACACGATCATCCCAGATCTCTTCCTGCCCAAACCCAGCTGTTGGAGGCAGTTTCCACCTGTTAGTGGATCTCCAGCTTTATGACAGACAGCAGCTTGTGAGGTTGTGCATCTTCACATCCAGCACCCGCATCATCAGCACCAGTGCCCCCAGGGATGTGTGCTCTCCCCACTGTTCTTCTCTCTGTACACAAACGACTGCACCTCCTCACACCCCAATGTGAAGCTCCTGAAGTTTGCAGACGACACTACTGTTGTTGATTTCATCCACAACAATCTGGAGCTCAACACACTCAAAACAGTGGAGTGTGTGCGAGCTCACTTTGCAATAAAGGCATTCTGATACATTTTTTTTGATAGGTAGGTAGGTAGGCTGCTACTAACGACAAATCAACGAATCACTTGAGCACGATACGTCATCAAAAGCGGAAGTGAGCGCGAAATGCAACAGAAATCACCGTCCGAGCAGAGCGCAGAACACGCACGGACATCCGCGCTGTATCGTGCATATATAATATATGTGTGTATATATATGTCTGTGCGTGTTCCGTGCTCTGCTCGGACGGTGATTTCTGTTGCTCACTTCCGCTTTTGATAACGTATCATGCTCAATCGATTCGTCGCTAGTAGTAGCCCCGATGGATGGATGCTGTCAAAATTAGCACGCTAACGCCGATTAATCCAGTACCATGATTAATCAGATTAAAAATTTTAACGCATCTGTAGCACAGAATGACTCAAACTCCCTGCAATGTCTTTGGCAACACATTTCGGGTATTTTAAATTTGATGAGTTGCTTCTATTTTACCGGCGCAGCTTTTCCAGTGTTTACGGCATTAGTTTATCAGCTCTGGCTGCTATATCTGGCAATGGAAAATCTTTAAGAAATCCGTGGATCCAGACTATAAGCGGCATCACTGCCAAAATCCATTCAGACCACAATTCAAAATACTGGCAGCTCAATTCTCCCATTAAGCAGCAGGGATATAAGGGGAGTGATATAAGACAGAAAAAAATGTAAAAGTCTTCAATTGTTTACATTTTTTGAGATTTAGCTATTGTTAAAAATGTATATAATTTGGTTCAGGTTGTTCAGTCATTATTTTTCACTTTACTTTCCGATTACAGTTATATCAAAAGTTATTTATTAATAAATGTTGTCAAAATGTTTTTGAACAATACTGAATTTATTTGATTTGACAGTCAGTTAGTGATTACATGCAGACACTAATAAAACTATTAGGTTACATCAACATATATCACACTATTTCAAGTTCGATATTAAGATTTTCTGGACCGTTGTTTTAATACATTTTCTCTGACTGGACCTCTTAGAATTTTAGTTGAATACCCCTGCGCTAAACAGCATGTTGGCCTTTACAGTGCAAACACTAACAATTTGAAGGAGCCCATCCTTGACACCCTGACAGAACCATGACCAGCCACTATGAAGCACTTCATAGCTATTAATGTCATGTCAAAGAGTATGACTTTTAGACAGACATTTTTATGGAAACTCATAGAAGTTTGGAACTTGAAGGGAACAGACATCTCATATCCATCATCATTTCTCCCTGTTGAGCACATTGCTGCAAGATGTGTGATAAATATATCCACTGTGCATTTAAGCAGCATAAGAGAAAAGGTGACTGTAGTTTTGCCGCTCTGCACAATGTCTGAGATTTAGAGTATTGAAAGTGTTGAAAGTGCCTGCGATGCACTTAGATTTTACTTTAATAAAAGCTGTATGAACCCTGAGTAAAAGTGTAAATTGTATGGTTTTGTTTGTGTGTCCTTATTCTCTTAAAAAAACAGTCCTGGACACCCAGATAGCTCAGCTGGCTAGGCAGGCAACCTGTGAACAGGGGCTATAGTCCCTGACACAGTGGTCGTGGGTTCGAATCCAGCTTGTGGTCATTTACTGCATGTCATCCCCCCACTTTTGTACCCATGTTTCCTGTCTCTCTCTCTCACTGTCCTATCTAATAAAGGCAAAAATGCCCCCCCTCCAAAAAAAATAAATAAAAAATAAAAAATGCTAGTGAAAAGTCACTTCCTCCACGCACGCACGCACGCACGCACGCACGCACGCACGCACGCACGCACGCACGCACGCACGCACGCACGCACGCACGCCACTGATTTGCATTTGTATAACTCACAGCATTTTCATTGACACTGGAAAGCTTCCCCTGTCTTAGGGGCTGGGAGACAGCCGTCCACATCAGTCTGTTGGAGAAAATGAGAATGCTGTAAAGCAGTGGTTCCCAACCTGCTTGGCTTGGAGCCCCCCTATAACCTGCTCCCCAGCCCCAGCCAAACGTAAGGTAACTCTCGAGGTATAGCCGGAGTTTTTTTTAGGTACTGATGAATCTTCACCCGTTTTGTGTTTTTCAAACATCGTTCCCGTCAGTAATTTTCTAACTGCACACAAACTAATGAATCAGGATGAACTAGTGAGCCAACCTGAAGAAAACGTGGACAGAAGTTGAAAGGTCAAGGAGGTGTGGCCATCGAAACAGCAAAGAATTTTTGAGGAAAGAGCAAATATATGTGTTTTAAAAAATGTTTTATAGGTAGACTTGTGATGACACAGTGAGTCTGTGTGTGTGTGTCGTGTTCCCCCCCGCCCGATCTCTGGACCCCAGGTTGGGAACCACTGCTGTAGAGGTAAGATGCACTGACACAAAATGAAGGGGGACTTCAACATTCACATGAGCAATGATGGAGAAACTTGGAGGTGGGTGACTGGGAAAGAACGGCCTGCCTGAGATGAACCCGTGCGGTGCTGTTATTGGACTTCTGTGCTGTTAAGAGATTGGCCATGAGAAACACTATGTTTGAACATAATGGCTCATAAGTGTTGTTAGCACCAGAGCACCTTAGGCCAAAGGTCATTGACCAAATTTATAGTCGTGCCCTTGCTGGACTCTGGATTCCCCAAGCCTGCCTGCCCCCCTTTAGTGTAGTTTCCTGCCTAATGAGTTGCCCATTTTGCTATCTTAGATTAGTTTATTCTTCTGTGGTTTTGTAAGATTTCCCCTTTGAGATTAGTTAAGAGTTTCTTGTAGGTTTTGGTAGTTTACCTTCTATTGAATGAGGTGTGGTTCCGTTTTTCCCATTAGCTTAGCTTCCCCTTATTAACTGGTTTGAGTTTTTCTTTTGTAAAATACATTTTTTTAATCCTCCATCTGTCTCTGCCTCATCTGCGTCTGCACCTGGATTCCCAGAACGTCCCATGACACCTGTCCCATTAAGTTTCTCAGGGAGGGTTTCTTGTGCATCACGGGGGATAATGGGGCTATAGAATCCAAGTGGGCTATTGTCGTTGTTTCTCTGATGTCCGTGATGTGCAGGTGGAGAAGAAACGCCCGTTGACACTGACTTTCTTAATAAGAACTTTATTAAAAGAAAGAACAGTATCATACAGACAGAAGTTGTCTGGAAGGATGTCGCCCAATGATCCTCCTCGAACAAAGACCAACGGTCAGTTTTTATACCTTCTGGTAACGTATAGAATTACAGCATCTGGTTTACATCCCCACTAAAAAATGATAACTCCTCAGACAAGACTCCCCTTCTGTGCATTCCTAAGGATCACAAATCAGCTATAGGTTAACAGTGGACCCCAAGGTCAACACAACATAGGATTTCTGGAGCCGAAAACACATTCCTCAGTACTTACTACCTCCTGTTAGTTAAAAGTTCACTTTGTGGTCAACAACTATCAGAACTCATATCAGATCAGATACTTCATATTTCCCCCCTTCGGCGCTGACAAAGCGTCGAAAACATCACTATAGTATCGAGTACAGAGTATACATGACAATTCCTATTTAGCCGTGCTACTCACAGCATACACTCAACAGTATAACAATTTAACGGAGTGTGAGAGCGAAAAACCTGCCCGGCAGCTATCTTTCCAAATCATCCATCGAACAAACAAGACAGGAAAATTCTCTCACGGTCCCTCTGCCCTAGGCGACCACATATAGTACTCCAAGCCAATTAGACAAAAGGTTCATACAAGTATGTAAACAAGTAGAAGCAAATACAGATGGGAATCACAGAAATAAAATCAAAAATATCCAATGTCAGGCTGGTCGACCCATCGTACCCTTCAATGGACCTGACCCTGCCTAGCATTACTGCCCCTAAACAGTCGAAAAAAAAGAAAACACCTGAGATCCCAACGTACTCACCTCCTAAGAGAAAACATCCAAGTAATGAACCCCCTGTCATAAACACCTCATATCAGTCATATAGGCATAAAACTCAAAAACTAACATATTGATAGTATCACTAACTCATAATATAATAGTGTAAACAAGAATAAACATCCGATAATAAAAACAGATTACATATGAAAACAGAATCCATACAATAGGCATACATGAAAACATGAACATATCAAACTGTCGTCCATCAACAGTTCCAGTCGTAGTATGCCATCACTGTAATGTCGTCACTCCGGATTCTTCCTCCATTGCATTGTCCATATTCAAGCATATGAGTCCATTTGGCTGTAGAGATCTCTGAACGACAGCCGCTCTTTACGCGATTTCCCAGATAGTCTCCTGGGAAGAAGACAAAACACACCAACCAGTATCTTGCAACAACAAACACATCAAACACAGTATAATATATTGCAATATACTAAAGGATAAAAAGTAAAAAATAAAAAAAATCAAATCAAAAACCAAAAACCATAAGTTCCCATTTCCCCCTTTAAGGAACTACAAAAAGAAAAAGTAGAACCACACCAAAAGAGACAGTCAAAAGGGATATTTATCCACCATCCGACTCTCCATGACATCTGCCTCATCGTTACTCAAGGAAACCCCATTCAATAATGGCATCTGAACGTTGTCACCCGGCATCACAACACCAACCCATCTCAATATCATAGCCTCCGCAAAGGTCAACAACAACGTACAGAAACAAAACATCACACACAATGACAAAAGAACCGCTATCAAAATTTGGATTAAAACAGCACCAACCGGACCCAATTGGTCCTCCAGCCATGCATTAGCAGACCATCCAGCACCTTCCGATGGACCAAACGCATCCCTAATGGCTTGCAACGCATCTATCACACTAGTGATATTATCAGAAGTATCAGGAACCAACGTGTAACAAGCATCCCCAGTGAAATTCAAAGCCACACATAAACCACCCTGTCTGGCCAAAATATAGTCCAAAGCCATATCATGTTTCAACAACGTCAGTCTATGACTCCTCTGAGCATTCGACAAATAACCAAACCCTCTTATAGTCTCATTCGCAAAACCCTGCAGGGTATAAGTGATATTATCAATATGATCAGCCAAAAACGTAACGCCATACCACGGAAGGAGTCCTATACCCCATTTTTCACCCAAACTTATCCTCCAATGGTAGGACTCCAAACTATGAAACTGCGCCAACTCTCTTCTCTTCCTATTCGTAGGAGCAACATTAGACTGAACTTTGTCAGTTGCATTAGTATCCTTGACAGCCAAAACCTCATACGGGAGTTTCAATGTTGCCATATAACAACACCCTGTCCATCCATTTGGCAAAAACAAATACGCCTTGTCACCACAAACCCACCAAATATCCTTAAAATTTCCTACAGTAACGTTCGCAGGCAAAGGACGATCCAGCACCCACACAGTCTTATTTTGGTTATAGGGCAAACGGAAAGTTACAGGAAACAATTCATGAGGATTTATAAGTTTACCCTTACCCAAATACATCCTATATTCATTACAGCGAGATATTCCCATAAACATTCCAGATCCCATATATGTCTTATTGGAACAGAAACAACCAAAAGCTCTCACAGGTTTCACATCTAATGCGTCAGGGAGTGCCGTCAATACATTCTCATGTTGGTCCATCAAATTCACATATGGCAATGTCCTCAGCCAAGAACAAATAGAACCTGGCTGAAATAAAGTCCCCCACAAAGCCTTCAGGGCAGCTGCCGGTGACCCCTGTTGATAAGACAACCATATTAATGCATTCGATTGACATGGAGCCGCCAACGGATTCGGCACCGTCTCCAGAATCGAAGGCCATGTGCCTGGAGATGGAATTTTCACCAGACATGGACAATTTAGCCTACTAATAGATCTCACAGAATGGGTCACCTGCTGAAACCACAAATTCCTACTTGCCCATGGGTCTGCAATTTTCATCACTGAGGAATCAAAACCATACGCCTTCCAGTTAGTGTCTCTCTTCCGTAATGTACGCAAAGCCTCAGTCCCATCTTCCGATGTCCAACCATCATTATGTACCTCTGATACGTTCATCTGAACTGTCTGCAATGAATCTACATCATCGTTCTCAACAATTGGTTCTCGACTGTCCACTTGCTTACTATTATTAGACAATTCATCCTTCAACTCTATCAGGGACTTTTGCTTCACATCCACTACATCCTTCAATGTCGTAGGCGTCATAGATATAGCAACAGGTATCGGTGTCATCTTTGCGGGCTCTAATCGCAATGTAGATGTTGTTACCTTCGGTTTTGTCACACTCTCCCCTACCATAGTAGTAACCAAAGTAGTAACTGGAGTAGACACAACTGTGGTTAAATGTAATGCATCAGCAACCTTCGGAACCAAAGAAGTAGATGTCTGTTTAACTTTGTTAACTTTTGGCAAAAGAGTTGGCACCATTTGTGGTTCTTTAACAACTTGGGATTCTTTATTCCTACTCTCATTTATCTCCACTAAAGTCACCACACTAGCCCCCAACTTTAACTGCACACCATGCTCCTGTGATTCATGGTGAGAACATCTATAATCACCTTGATCCTCTAACTGAAATCTACGTAGATAAATACTACAGTCTCCTCCCATCTTCAACCTCTTGGGGTCATTATTAAACACAAACTTTCCTGAGGGTGATGTATCTGACAAATCGAGAATTTTACCATGATTATCTTCCCACTGAACTTGATATCCCTCAATACACTGACATGGAAGCCGAACAGACTTCCTCAGGGTCGCTTCAATCCTAGTCCTCATAACGTCTTGGTCTAACTTTTCTCCGGACTGGCCTTGGGCTCCTCGATCCAAGTGGTTCCGCTGACCCTCCTGGAGAGGCGGCACAGCCCTCTGGAGTCTTTGACTCACATTCTTGAGAAACAGATTCTGCTGTTTCTGGGACGTGTTGTAAATCAACGTCCTCAAATCTCCTTTCCTGTCCATTGACTGAAAAGTCATCTCCGGCATCATCAAAAGTATGCTCAAAATCATCAAAAACATCCACTTCTCCTTCTGGAGTGTGACCTTGGAGGTCCTCATGTACCACTGCTTCTTCAGCAGATTCTCCTGGTACTCTTGAGTCCTCATCATCTCTGCTCTGTAATCGTGGTTCCTCTCCCTTTGGTGCTTTAACACAATGCGACAAGTGATACCACGTCGGGGACCCTTTAACCTGTACCGTAGTTCCAGTGCTGCGAACAACTTCAAATGGTCCCTCACGGCGTTCGTTAAACCACTTCCTCCTAAACACCTTCACGAATACCTTGTCTCCAGGCTGCACCACGTCCTTCTTTTGCTCGAGCTTCTCTTGCGCCTCCTCCTGTTTTTGCCTGTCAGAAACATACGTGGATATTCGCTTATGCAAAGCAGCCATGTACTTAACGTACGCTCGCATTTCATCTTCCAAAAGTTCCAAACTTGGACCCTTTCCGCTTGTGCGCAAACAAGGTGTTGGCATCCGTCTTCCTGTAGCCAACTCATGAGGTGTCATACGCAAATCACGGAGCTCGCTTGAACGACACACCATTAATGCTAATGGAAGCGCCGCTACCCAGTTCAAACCTGTGTGTTGACAGATTTTAACAATGCGATTTTTCAACACACCATTCATTTTCTCACAAATACCTTGGCTTTGCGGATGATAAACAGCACCCAGACGTTGTTTAATTCCCAATTTTTGTAGAATTAGTCTCACCGTTTTATCCACAAACTCCTTGCCATTGTCTGAAGATATTCGATCTGGAAGTCCCCACCTACTTATGACCTCACGGCACAAGAACTTAGCAACAGACTGAGCATCCTTTCGCTTGGTTGGACACGCCTCAGGCCAACGTGAAAACCTGTCAACCACGACTAGCATGTATCTCTTTCCTCCCACCGGTCTTATCATGTCAACAAAGTCCACAACTAGCTCACGCATTGGGCCCTTTGGAGTTGGAATGTGCCCAGGAGGAACCATCACTCCCCTCCTAACATTATGTTTCAGACAAATAATACATCTGCCTATGACATAATCAATCTGCTCAAGCAAGTATGGTGCCCAAAATCCATACTCTTTCGTAATCTTTCTCCTAACTTCCCCCCTTGCAACATGAGCTGGTCCATGCGCTTCATGAATCATCAGACCCAACAGATCTGGCGGCGCCACCATCAACCCCTCATGATTTCTCCATAGACCGGTGGAATCCTGGGTGGCACCTCGGTCCAACCAAAGTTGTTTATCCATGGCAGATGCAGCTTCTTGCATCAAAATCACATCTCTGAGCGTAATATTATCCTCCAAGTCCACTTCATGGGAAACTAAAAGAACTCTACCCATTTTATCTGCTCCTATAACTGCCTTGGCTGCTTCATCAGCCGCTTTGTTACCTTGTGTGACCCTTGAAATGTCACTTTTATGTGCCGCACACTTAGCTATTGCTATTTCCTTAGGCCTCATCATTGCATGCAGCAACTTCATAATCTGAGCGTAATGTTGTATAGGAGAACCATCTGTCTTCTTGAATCCTCGATTCTTCCACACTGCTCCAAACAAGTGACACACATTATGAGCATAGGCTGAATCTGTGTATATCGTCACCCGCTTGTCTTCTGCTAACAAACATGCTTCAGTCAGCCCCACAAGTTCAGCCAGCTGTGCAGAGGCAGGTTGTGGTATTACCTCCGCTACCTCAACAACAAATCCATTCCCCTGAAATTTCACTACTGCATAACCAGCACACAATTTGTCTCCCATTCGATAGCAGGATCCATCAGTCCAGTACTCCAAGTCTGGCTCATGCAACGGAAAAGCTTGCAAATCTGACCTGAGCCTTGAGTATTTCTCTGCTTCCTGAACACAATCATGTGGTTCCCCATCCTCTGGAGTTGGCAAATTCTCAGCTGGATTTATCGTAGTACACCTCACCAGGGTGACATCTTCCTGCTCTAAGAGTCTATAATAGTCTCTGAGCCTTGGCATAGTCAATGTATATTTACCATAATTCAAAAGATTTCTGAGACTATGGTGAGTGAGAATTGTGACTGGGTATCCCATGGTCACAGACGATGCCTTGTCATACATCAGATAAACTCCCACCATTGCTCTATAGCACAGTGGCAACCCCAATTCTACTTCTGAATAGGCCGTAGAATAATAGGAAACAGGCTGAGGACTCATCCCCGTGCCCGTTGGTTGACACAAAACTGCACACGCATATCTACCTCCAACAGAAGTAGACACATACAGCAAAAAGTTCTTGGAATAATCTGGCAACGCTAGCGCTGGAGCCTCTTGTAATCTCTGTTTGATTGTCTCAAATGCCAGAAGACCTCCTTGTGTCCATGTGAGATTACAATGAAGTTGGGCAGTCCCCGTGTCTTTAATCATACCTCTCAAAGGTCCTGTCAAACTGGCATAATCCTCTACCCATGCTGAAGAATACCCAGCAATGCCAAGAAACGTCATCATCTCTCTAACAGTTCTCGGTTTTGGAGCCTTCCGGATTGCCTCCAAATGACTGTCAGAAATACTTCTGTGTCCTTGGGTTATTGTCTGACCCAAGTAAACCACCTTCTCCTGGCAATACTGCAGCTTCTTCTGAGAGGCTTTGTGTCCTCTCTCAGCCAATATTTGCAACAACTTAATCGAATCCTCATGGCAAATTTCTTTTGTCGATGAACAAATGATAATGTCATCAACATACTGGACAACAGTGCTATTCAAAACCTGATCTATCCCTGCCAAATCATCTTTCAGCACTTTGTTGAAAATATGAGGACTGTGTTTAAATCCTTGTGGGAGTCTCTTATACTCATAGAACTGCCCATTATATGTCTTATATTCACTTTAAATCAACATATAATAAACAATTCAACAGAATTCGTTCACATTATTCACCAACATTGATATTATTTCAATCTATCACAATGGGAATGTTCCCTACAAAGTCTCTCTATAAACAATTATTAGGCACAAACCTATCATATCTATCATATTATTCTACAAAGAAATCCCTTACTTTCATTTTGTATTCATTCTAAACATATATCATAATCGTATTTATATTATGTATTATTAATTTAAAATCAAACGAGGGAGTATTGAAGTGCGCTCAAATCCAACTGTAAATTCTCAACCACAGTTCTCTTTTTCTCTCATCCAGAAGGAGAGGAGGGAGGGGGAACCCCTCCCCTCAGGATGAGTGAGCTTAAAACAGAACAGCACTCCTAACTCCCACAATGCATTGCAGCACAATAACTCAATCACAACGACCAAATCTGCAACCTCCACAATATTATTACTCATACACAAAGAAAAACAAATATGTTCTACCAGATAGTTTGCAACAGATATCCATGAAAGGAAAGATTACACACCACACAATCAACCAATCAATCCACCAGTACCATCCACAAAATCAAAATGTACCATCTGACCCTAAGGAACTTTATTGGTTTTCTTTCCCTATGTGTGTTTTCCCCTCTAAAATATTTAGTTATGCTTATGCAAACAGAATGTCCTCACTGGCCTCTCGGACTCAGCAAGGCTCATATATCTCATCAAACATATAAACGTCCACCATGAGGCTCATACACTGTATTAGTTCACAATAGTCCTTTATAAGGCTCATTTGTTTTATTATATTAGCAATGTTACAGAAAGTCCTCAATGTGGCTCATATATGTGTTAGCAGACAAAAAGGCTAATAAATTTTAACACTAAAGAAACGACAATGTCTCTCCTTCTAAATGGTTAAATCCCAACCTATATGTATATATTCATTAACAAGAAATCTCTTATATATTCCATTCACACATTACAGCACATACCAGTCTTTCACACACAACAGCAGCACACGCACGGCGGGGGCAGCTAAGACAGAGCACTGACAAGACACAGACGCAGCTACTGGCGCAAGCACAAACCAGAAGCAATCAATCACCCCACAAGCTAACAAATCAGATCCACAAAATAAAACACATAGGCCTATTTAACATCATCCAAAAACACAGTCAACCTTCGATCCCGGAACCAAGTCATTCACACATATCCTAAAAGCATGCTTGAGCCGCTTCTTTGACTTTTACTCTTTCTCTTATCATCTAAATTTATGAGGCCTCTGGGGTGTAAAATACTCAATTGAAAAGCTGCTTCGTTTACAGTACGTCTACTTATAAATCGAGTGGGAACTTATCTACAATTGAATTAAAATCTACACCCCCAGTTCTATGAACTGACCCATACAAAAACAGGTTTCTCTTTTTTATTATGGCCAACTGCCTCCCTGAGGACTTTATCCGAATCTGCGGCTTGTCCTTAACTGCTTCCCATTTCAACTCAGTGAAAAACACATCTAGTCATAGGCTCCTCGAGCCCTCTATTTTTTCTCTACTCTTTTTCCTATTCGCTATTATGCCAATCACTAACCCTGGCCAGGGATAAAATCTACTGCTTTGGTTTCTATGCTGTTTTCCTACAGTCTCACTTCAACATTTATATATCTCACTTCAACTTCTATTTCTCTTATCCCAACATTTATCTATCTACTCTATTCTATCCCCACTTTACCTAATTATGCGCAATTAACCCCAATTTAGACGGAACATCGCTCCAAACACCAACACATCACAGGACATCAGCGCACACACTTCTAACAGTGCAGCACATCAGCAAAAGCCCACAGCCCCCATGAGCAAATCAGCGTCCCAATAAAGTGAGAAACCAGCTCACCTGACGCGTCAAATCAGGACGGTGAAGAGCGACCAAGGGAGCTGCCAGCTGCCGAAGAATCCTGCATCTGATCCTGTTCGTGACGCCACAAATTTGTCGTTGTTTCTCTGATGTCCGTGATGTGCAGGTGGAGAAGAAACGCCCGTTGACACTGACTTTCTTAATAAGAACTTTATTAAAAGAAAGAACAGTATCATACAGACAGAAGTTGTCTGGAAGGATGTCGCCCAATGATCCTCCTCGAACAAAGACCAACGGTCAGTTTTTATACCTTCTGGTAACGTATAGAATTACAGCATCTGGTTTACATCCCCACTAAAAAATGATAACTCCTCAGACAAGACTCCCCTTCTGTGCATTCCTAAGGATCACAAATCAGCTATAGGTTAACAGTGGACCCCAAGGTCAACACAACATAGGATTTCTGGAGCCGAAAACACATTCCTCAGTACTTACTACCTCCTGTTAGTTAAAAGTTCACTTTGTGGTCAACAACTATCAGAACTCATATCAGATCAGATACTTCACTATGCTCAAAGCCTCCATTGCAGAAGTGGCCATTGGTATCCATGTTCAGAGGGTTACTGGTGCCTGTTGTGGTAGAAACCTGAAAATCTGCTGATGGATGCTAGCAGTGAAGGAGGCTATCAGACTGAAGGAGTAGGTCTTCTGGAACTGGTAGGCTTAGGGGTATACTGAAAAAGCAGACTACTGACACCTAGGGGCCAAAAAAGCTGCAGCAGATGCTGAAGCAAAATGTGGGTGTGAGAACAGTTTGGAGATGCTATGGAGAAGGACTTCTGGTTGGCCTGAATGAGGTTCTGGAAAACTGTTCAATGCCCCAGGACGGGAAGATAGAGCTTAGCCCAGGCTTTGTACAGCTGGGGAGGAGAACTGCTGACCAGACTGGGAATATTGTTGGGTGGTGAAAAGAACACTTCAAGAAACTTTTTTCACCTGGTTAACACATCATCTACTGAGGATTCAGAGCCTGAAGTCTTGGAGGAAGCCTCGCCCAAATCCATAGTAGGTGTTTTAAGGGTAATCAAGAAACTCCGCTGAAGCAAGGCGCCAGGTGTGAACAAGATTCACCCTGATATGCTGAAGACTTGTTGGGCTGTCTTGGCTGACACGCCTTTTCAGTGTTGCATGGACACTGGGGACAGTGCCTGTGGAATGGCAGACTGAGGTGGTGGTTCCCACTTCAGAAAGAGTTGACTGGAAGGTGTGCTCCAACTATCAAAGAATCACATGGCTCAGTCTTCCCAGAAAGGTTTACTCCAGGGTGCTGGGTCAGAGGCTCTGACCAGTACTGGATTTAGGAGGAGCAGTGTGGATTCCATCCTGGTCTTTAGCCTTGAAGAGTTACTGAATGGTCATGGGAGTTTAACCAGCCAGTCCACATGTGTTCTGTGGATTTAGAAAAGCTTATGTCCATTTCTTCTGAGTCCCGTTTCGGGGGTACTGTGGGATTATGTGGTACTGGGCTCATTGTTATTAGCAATCTGGTCCTTGTACAACCCAAGTGAGAGCTTAGTCAAACACATTTCTAGTGGGCATTCATTAACAGGACTTCAAGGGCGGAGTGGTGGGATTGACTTTTCACACTAGCATTGTTTTTTTAAGAGAATAAGAACACACAAACAAAACGATATATTTTACACTTTATTTTACTCAGGGTTCATACAGTTTTTATAGATGTAATATCAAGTGCACTGCAGGCACTTTCAATACCCTAAATCTCAAACACCGTGCAGAGCAGCATGTCATTACATGTCTAAAAGTCGTACTCTTTGACTTGACATTAATAGCTATGAACTGCTTCATAATGGATATTTGTGGTTCTGTTGCATGGTCAAGAATGGGTTCCTTCAAATTGTTGGTGTTTGCACACCACCTAGCAAATACATATGCTGATGTTTCTGCTCTAGATCTGTCATTCAAATATGTTACAAGTTTGTATGAAATGGCAATTGGTCAACTGTAGTTACACAATTTTCAGGGTACATCTGATGATACATTGTCAACATTGCATGCACGCTACCAGTCAAAAGTTTGGACACACCTTCTCATTCAATGGTTTTTATTTATTTGTATTATTTTCTACATTGTATATTATCACTGAATATTAATACTTTTTACATGTTCCATGTGCATTCTTTTATAGTTTTGATGTCTTCAGTATTAATCTACAATGTAGAAAATAATTTAATAAAAATCATTGAATGAGAAGGTATGTCCAAACTTTTGACTGGTAGTGTACATCAAGCTCATCCAAGATAATATGCTGGAATGGAGACAGTGGCACCACTGTAAGGGGTGAGGCCTTTTCTTCTTTTGATCAAAAATGTTCATCTTGCAGGCATAGAGAAAATCTGTTGACCTGGAGAAGTCGGCATGTTAATATTTACTTTCAGAAATGCTGCTTCACTGAGGTCATGGCGTTAAAGGGCTTGTCTAATCACATGCAAAGTCACAATCACATGCAAAGTCTCACTAGAACTGTGCGATACACGAACGGACAGACAAGTTGTCTTTGTTATGTGAGCTTCTACAAAGGCTGCCCGGTATCTCCAGTTCGACTCACCGCAAACCTGACCCTTGGCTGGGACAGCCTGGACATGACCGACTTGTTCCAGTCAGTCCCACAACAGACACTGAGAAGAAATTGTTGCGTGTTGTCAGCAGGCTGTCTAGCCAGATAGCACAGCTGAAGCAGAAGCTGGACCAGTGTTGGAGGTAAGGGAGCAGAGGTTACAGTAGAGGATGGCCACCCTGAAAGCCAAATTAAACAGCTTCTCCAGTGGGGAGGGAATTCAGTGGAAAAGACGAGTACACAGTAGAGGTGGGCGGATCGATCCAAATATCGATGATATCGATATTAGCATTGGTATTGATATTGAATGATACCAGTGCAACAGTATCGATACTTCAGTTTCAGTTTCTGTCCTGTATGCCTGAACTGATGCGGCTTCAACAAACAGGTGACCTGGCTGTCAGAGGTCCTCCATCTGAGGAACAACAGCTAATCCTCCTCTTGTGATTGGATGTTGTACTGTCACGTGACTCAGCGGCACCAGACAAACAAGCAAGCAGCCTCAGCTTCATCATAAATCATAGTGGTAGAAAGTATAACTTTTAATTTCCTCTGTGGCTCTGTCAGTCTGTTCCTGCCTGATTTGTAAAATGAGCTGTTTAGCTGTTCTACGTTCCTCAACCAACACTGAGGAAAGAGGAGACAGAGAAGGAGAAGTCCGACTGAGATCCAGCTGATGATCAGACTGCAGGCAGGAAGATACTGAACCAGTGAGACAATTACAAAGACTAGTGCTGTAGCAGGGCTACAAAATTAAATAACCATTAATAACAATTGTGATTTTTAGCTTCTAACCACTATAAGAAAACAATTGACTGCAGCCTTTAAAATTTAAAAATGTGCTGCGCTCTTAAAAGTCATAGCGCACTTACGTGGGCTGTTTTTTTTTCTCTTTATTTATATAGCGCCAATTACAGTCAACTTGTCTCGAGACGCTTTACAGAACCCATATGCCTGAACCCCAGAGCAAGCCAAAAGGCGACAGTGGCAAGGAAAACACCCTTTTAACAGGGAAAAAAAATGTGAGCAGAACCCGGCTCTAATGTGGGGGGACCCATCTGTCTGCTGGCCGGGCGGGTTGAGAGGGACAGAAGAGGTAGAGAGGTGGAGATAGAGGGATAGAGGTAGAGGGATAGAGGTAGAGGGGAAGAGGTAGAGGAGTAGAGATAGAGGGGTAGAGGTAGAGATAGAGAGGTGGGGGGGGACACAAGGACCATAAAACACACAGTATAATACATGCATGATAAGACAGATGAGACATGCAAAGTACAACTAACATGGAAACTAATTATAGTTTACTGCTATGGTGCACGGCTCTGACATTAAATATACTACATATATAGCTGTTTTCTCCGCTCATAGAAAACAACACGTGGATAAAATCATTTGCTTCCATCTTGGACTACTTTGAAATGAATACACTTTATCTCACTCCTTTCAAAGTAAATTTTGCTGTCACACCTGTCTGATCACCCAGCCACTGAGCAGCATCTACTGCAGTCTGCGTTGTGAGGCAGGGAACATCGGTAAATGTCTGTCGATAAGCAGATGTTCAGCTCCTGAGGTGTTTCACCTGTAACCAGGTGGGACCAGGTGGGTGCGAAGAACTGACGATAACCGGGGGGGGGATTAAAAGATCATATTCAACATTACAAAAGTAACTGTGCAAAAAATTTGCTTAAAGCTCTACTACTGAAAATATTACTCTGGAGTATCGGTATTGATATCGCCGATACTGGCCCTGTATTTACTTGGTATTGGATCAATACCAAATCTTGCAGGATCGCACACCAGTAGTGCACAGTCCAAAAATTGTGGTAAGAATATATTCCATTAGTAAAATATTTTTAGTGAGTTTTAGCACAATGCTCTGAATTAGTAAAGTTAAGCAGTGATACCATGTAGTCCTCCATCTCTAGTCACAAACATGACTTTTTGCCTTTTTGTACTTTTAGAAAATGGTTCATAGATTTCAGAACTCTGAAGGAAACGTCATGAACTGGAACAAGGGTGAAGCTGTTAATTCAAATTGTGTCTGCTACTTTAAAACTGTTTTAAATGACTTTAAAAAACACTCTACAGTTATTCTGCTGTAAGTAGTAAATGAATATTTTTATTTTCACAGACTGGGCTCGCTTCACAATGAGGCAGTCACTACATATTTAGTAAAAAGTCTGGCTGCAAGTCCAGATTTGGAGGATGTGGAGACAGACACCCTACTATGTAAGTATCCTGTTTAAAATTGTTTTAAATTTTCTGACTTCATCAACAGCAACAAAAGTTAACAATAGCTGAAAATGGCAGGAAATCATAATAACAAAAAAAGCTAATAACATCTTCATTTAACTGTTTTTCAGCCGCCTGTAAAACATAATTTGAGGAACGTCCCTACAGCCAACCTGGCATGACAGATTAACCAAGTCTTCTGCCCAGAGTCACCAAAGAAGAAAGAGAGTAAGATATATTAGCTTGATTCATTACATTGTGTGTTTTGCATAAGATGTGGTTAGAATAAAATTGCTGGTCGCTATGACATTATATTTCTGTTACATTAGTAAATGTATTGATATTGATTTCCTGTACTGATTGTGTTTCCAGCTGGATGCAAGGAAGACAGTACTTGCTCCAGATGAAATCGAGTTATGGAGGGACATCACCACTGACATGATGTCATGATGGCAGCATTGACGGGGTGTGTGGGTGGATAGTGCAGCCTCCATCCTTCTGCAGCCAGGAGTTAGCCAACCTGTGTGCTGCACTACAGGCAAGGTTTCAAGCTTATGTGAAGTACACAGCTTCAAGCTTTGGGGACTATTGCAGCTATACTTTTGTTCAATAAAGCTCTTATTCTTCAACTTGTCTTTGCAAATATTTTTCCCTACCAATAAACTGATGTTACTGATTGTAGGATAGCCCATTGGTTAACAATAACAAGTATGTAAGTTAACTAATTATACATAATTTACATAATACATATTTCTTAAATTATCAATATTAATATCAACAACAACAACAACAATAATAATAATAATAATAATAATAATAATAATAATAATAATAATAATAATAATAATAATAATAATAATAATAATAATAGAAGAAAAGAAGGAAAAACCAAGAAAAAGAAAACAGCCAAAGTGGAAGGAAGACATTGCAAAAGAAATCCAAAAGAAAAGACGTGATTTGTCAATGTTAATAGAGATGGAAAATGGCACATTGATCAAACAAAGAAAAAACAGAGAGATTAAGAAGAGATACAACATCAAGAACAAAGAAGACATCGCAGAGGCAAAAGAGAAGGTAAAGCAACAGATCCAAGCAAAAGGGCAGAGAATAAGGAGATACGAGAAGAGAAGCAAACAGTTTAGACAGAATAAGCTTTTCACAACAGATGCTAAGAAGTTTTACAGAGAACTTGGGAAAAGCCAAGTCCAAGTGAAAGAACCACCAACACTTGATAAGATGGAAGAGTTCTGGAGCAAAATCTGGGAAGATGAAAAGCACCACAATGAAACAGCTGAATGGATAAAAAAAAGAGGAGGAAAGATGGAAAGACCAACAACAGCAAGAGTGGGGAGAGATCAAGGAATCAGAAGTAGCTTTGGCATTGAAAAAGGCAAGCAACTGGAAGTCACCTGGAGTGGATAGAGTACCAAACTTTTGGATTAAACATCTTGGGGTCATGCATGAAGATATTGCTAGAGAATATACAGAGATCATCAAAACGCCAGAGAAAAATACTCAGTGGTTGACACAAGGCCTTACATACCTGATTCCGAAGAACAATGACACCAAGAATCCCAAGAATTACAGACCAATCACTTGTCTTCCAACAACGTATAAGATCCTTACCAGTATTATAACAGAAAGAATTTACACATTCCTTGAGGAAAACAACATGCTACCACCAGAACAAAAAGGATGTAAAAGAGGCAGTTATGGATGCAAAGATCAACTACTCATTAACAAAATGGTACTGGAAGACAGCAAGAAGAAGAAAAAGAACCTCAGCACAGCGTGGGTTGATTACAGGAAAGCGTTTGACAGTGTGCCTCACTCATGGATCCTCAAGGCTATGGAAATATACAGAATATCACCAATTGTGATCAGATTCATGCAGACAAGTATGGGATTCTGGCAGACTACTATGCAGCTCACATACGAAGAAGGCTCAATCGACACCAGGCCAATTAATGTTAGAAGTGGTATCTTCCAAGGAGATTCGCTATCCCCACTACTGTTTTGCTTGTGTTTAGCACCACTCAGTACCATGCTGAACAGTACTGGGCATGGATACGAAATTCAGGGAAAGAAAATCACCCACCTCTTCTACATGGATGACCTCAAGACATTTGCCAAAAATGATAGTCAGCAAGAAGCTTTGCTACAAACTGTGAAAACATTTAGTGATGACATCCGTATGCAGTTTGGACTGGACAAATGTGCCAAGGCTACCTTCAAAGCAGGAAAATTGACCGCAACATCTGATTTACAACTTGACAAAAATACCATCATAAAGGAACTCGACCAAGAAAATGCATACAAGTATCTTGGTGTCAATGAGGGAGATGAAATCCAGCATGCAAAGATGAAAGAGAAGATTAGAAAAGAGTACTACCGAAGAGTTAGACTCGTCATCAAGAGTGAACTAAATGCAGCAAACAAGATCAAAGCCATCAACACTTTAGCTGTTCCAGTAGTAACATACAGTTTCAACATCATTAACTGGAAGCTCACAGAAGTAAAGAGATTAGATACAAAGACAAGAAAGCTGCTTACAATGGAACGAATGCACCATCCGAAAGCTGATGTTGAGAGATTGTACCTACAAAGAAAGATTGGCGGAAGAGGACTTACTCAGCTTGAAATGTCATACAAAGTAACAACTATTGGACTGAATTCTTATCTGGAGAAAATTGAGGATGCATTATTAAAGCTGGTTTACCAACATGAAAGAAGTAAGAAACTCTACTCCATCACAAAAGAAGCTAGAAAGTTTGCGCAGGAGCTTGCACTACCAGAGGTTATAAAGAAAGATTGTGAGTCAGTCACTAAGTTTGCGAAGAGAACCAAGCAAGAAGGAAAGAACCAGGCCTTGAAGAAGATGATAGAGAAATGGGAAGAAAAACCGATGCATGGTCAATACCCAAACAGAGTCAAGAAGCCAGATGTAGAACAAGACCAAACCCATCAATGGCTCAGAAGCTCGGGACTTAAGGCTGAAACAGAAGGAATGCTGATATCTGCACAAGACCAAAGTTTGGCTACAAGATCGTACCACCACAGAATCATTAAAGATGGAACAGATCCCAAATGTAGAATATGCAATGAGTATGAGGAAACCATTGACCATATTGTGTCAGGCTGCCCATTGCTAGCGAAGAAGGAATACATCCAAAGGCATGACAAGGCAGCAAGCTACATACACTGGAAGATTTGTAAGCACTACCACCTACAAGCAGCAGACAAATGGTATGAGCATGAACCACAAACAGTTACTGAAAACAACAATGTCACAGTGCTTTGGGACATGCCGGTACACACAGACAGGGAGATAACAGCCAACAGACCTGATATTATTGTTAAGAACAAAGATCAGAAGACATGCCTGATGATTGACATGACAGTCCCATCTGAAAGGAATATTAGCATCAAAGAAGTTGAGAAATTGTCAAAGTACAAAGATCTAGAAATTGAAGTTACAAGGATGTGGGGAATGAAGGTGACAACAATACCAGTCGTAATTGGAGCATTGGGCCTTATCAAGAAAGGACTGGAGAAGCGACTCCTGGAAATACCAGGAAAACCAACTACTGCAGAACTCCAGAAGATTGTTCTACTTGGAAGTGCCCATATAATTAGAAAAACGCTGTCCATTTCTTGAGCCCTGAAATCTCCCTAGGGTCATGGTTTGACTCCGGAATTTCAGTGAGAAACTACAAAGCTAAAAGAAGCAGATAACGATAATAATAATAATAATAATAATAATAATAATAATAATAATAATAATAATAATAATAATAATTATTATTATTATTATTATTATTATTATTATTATAACAATAATTATAATAATATTTATTATTATTATTATTATTATTATTATTATTATTATTATTGTGTGTGTGTGTGTGTGTGTGTGTGTGTGTGTGTGTGTGTGTGTGTGTGTGTGTGTGTGTGCGTGTGCGTGTGCGTGTGTGACCCAGGGGTTGACCAATTATGACAGATCTCTCAACCAAACATGACAGGTTTTTTTGGTTTTCGTGTCTCGTTTCATCCAAAGGACGTCCTGAGCGACGTTCGTCAGGCAGGCCAGATGCTAATTTACAGTAAATTTACGGCACAGGCAAACTTGGAGTTCACAGCCTGTGAACTGCTGACAACTGATTTGGTAGGTTTTCAGCAACTCACAGGGCTTTTCATGCAGTGTTTGGATGCCTCCTGTGTGACTACCTTCTGAGGTTTTCCAAGCTGTGGGGAGACCCTGGGGTAGACCTAGAATTCACTGGAGAAATTTCAAGGGTACCTAGTACACAGCATGGATGACTCCATTATCATTCTGAAAATGGTACTCACAAGTTTTATTAATTTATTTATTTTTATTTATTTCATATTAAATAGTATTCTATATATTTTGTTTTGTATTATTGTGATGTCAAGTTAAAATGTCATACATATATATTCATTGTTAGTGATCAAAGCTTAAAACCATCAAAAGCAAAAGCAAATTAGAGCTAACTGAGCAGAAAGCGTTGAAATGACATACTCGTAGTGATACCTGAACACTGAAACATATTTGAATATCTACAGAAGTTATGTGTGAAACGCAACTGCCTCCATCAAATGCACAGCATAGATATAAGTCTAAATCAAGGTGCAAACAGCTATAGTTCTAGACATCACTTTTTTGTCGACAGGCCAAGTCAGGATCTACTAGTGAGACCCTGTGGACACCTCTACACTTGAGACAGTGAATGCTTAATATGATTTCATTGTAAAAGTTTAATCTATTTACAAGACTCAAAATATTTTTATGATGTTTATATATATATATATATATATATATATATATATATATATATATATATATATATATATATATATATATATATATATATATATATAAAAAGCAGCTTCTTTTTGTTCTGAATTCTCAGTACTGAATTCTTAAGTAAACTCTCGATCTGTCTTCAATGATTTGGCTAATTTCCTAGGTTTGTGATGTTTATGAGATTACTTTTCCTATAAATTAACAGCATCTTCTGAGAATTAACAGTGGTCACGGATGTAGTAAAAATGTTAACTGCACTAGTATTAGTCTGTGCTTATCACAGATAATGGTAACATTATCTGTAAAATAAGACACCAAAGTAAGTCAACATTAGATTTCATAATTCTAATACTGACGAAGTTTACAAGTGGCCTATATAGGCTACATGAGGAGCATAACTTCAAGTTTTGATGAAAAAAGTTTCTACGTTTCTGTGACGTAATTGCTGGTTAGTCACCACTGGCTAACAGAAACTGCAGCTGTCTCATCGCCATATACTTTCGACTATAAAGTGCAGTTAGCGACCAACAATCAGTTCGCACGTGCATGGTCTCTCGAAATTCCAGTATTTCCGACGGCACTCAAAGGCAGCAGAAGAGCCGACAGTCACTGCTCAAACTCACAAAGCCTCTTTGTTATGTTTTCCTTCAGATTCCTTTCTACTTTTTCTTTTTCTCAGTTCATGAGTGTGACATGGACGTCAGGACTGACAGAACAGCCCAATAAAGAGCATAAACGGAAAAACTAAAGCTTTATTCTTCGAAGGTGCTGTGTTTTAAAGAGCGCCTTCTAAGAATAAAGCTTTAGTTGTCATCTTAAGCATGAATATTTAATTTCAGAATGTAGCCTACTAAAATTTGACCTCGGAACACATTATTTTATTTAGTTATAATTCTGTCTTTTACGCAGTGTAGTCCTATTTGTTTCTCTCTTGGCCGCTCCGTGCCTGTTTTAAAGGATGTGACTGATTCGATGAGAAAACAAGCTGCAGAAGAAGGAAGGAGGAGGGATTTCCTTACTCCGAAAAAACTTTTTTGATCCAGTTTCCATGAGCTGGAGGAGGTCTGGGGAGGGGGGCTGGACATTCCTCTCATACTGCAGGTCAGGCGGACAGACAGGGGGGTTGGAGGGCTTCCTGCCACTTCTCTTGGACGCCACCGCGACTTTCTTTACAGTTAAAAATGACATTTATGGAGGACGACAAAGACTCTCCCGGAGAAAGGATTAAAACTCGGGGCTACACCCACGACTGAGCGGCCAAGTTTTTCATTAGAGGCGAGTTTGTGGAGGAGCTGCTTGAGTCCCGAAGATAAAGGAAGAAAAAGATGTTTGACGAAATTCAGGGACCGGAAAAGTAAACGGAAGAAACTGTCTAGAAAGGTAAATCCGTTTCATTGACGTATAGACAAAAAGTTTGGTCATGCGTCTCCAGTTTCCTGTTGTAAAACAATATTCCCAGAGGTCTCAGTCGTCTTATCTGTATTAGGTACCAGAACTAAACATGGTTTACTAGTCCACAAAATGATTGTCATTTCTTTAGCTTGTTGTATTCACATCTGTTGTCGCTGATTTTCTACTCTGTGCAATGGTGGATGCAGAGAATTAATGAGTGACTTAACTATTGTGTGCAGATACTGGCAACTGAAGCTTGAACAATATGTGGTGTAGATGGGTGAAACCTTCACTGGATTCTGGCCTAGCTCCTGTTAGCTGCTTCTTCAGCTTCAGATATGCATTGGGAAACACAGGGAGGCACAGGAGGTCCTTGAAGTGGTTCCAGGTGGTCTGAAATTGTTCTGTCATTGGCTCTTCGTATACAAAACTTCACTGACAACCTTCATATGCTCATTACTTACTTGAAATTTCTACCTCAGTGGATGACTCATAGTAACATGATTTTATTTTACTGTCTGATTAACTGATTTTTTGTTTGTAAGCACAAATATCTGCACACAGGTTTGTTAGTGCAACATACAAGTAAATTCTTTGAATGGCATTTGATTAGGAAAAAAAATCATCCATATCATTGGTTGGGAGAGTTCCATGTCTTCTCTCAAGAAGATTTAAATTTGAAAAAGTTTTTGGATCAGGGCTGCACAGTGGCCTGGTGGATAGCACTGTTGCCTCACAGCTCGAAAAACCCCTGTTCACATCCTGGCCAGGGCTTGGGATCTTTCTGCGTGGAGTTTGCATGTTCTCCCTGTACACGCATGATTCTAAACTGTCCGTAGGTGTGACTGTGAATGTGATTGTTTGTCTGTTTGTGTAGCCCTGTGATAGACTAGCAACCTGCCCAGGGTTTCCCCTGTCTTTGCCCAAAGTCAACTGGGATAGATCTATTGACTCCAGTGCCTTAAAGGGACTCACATTGAATTCATAATAGCAAGTGACAGAATGTGTGTAAAGATGCGTTATGTCTTTGATGCTGTTTGTAAATTGCCATCTGATGAAACACTGACTGGTCTTTGGTATTATCTTTCTAACAAATGTTCTAGTGATGCACAAAGTTTTATGTGGTGTATACCTGTTATATGAGACAGGTTGTGTATGTGAATTGAAGATGTGTATGTAGTATATTATTTCAGTAAACACGTATATTATATTAATCCTTCTGCTTGTAGCTAGTGATGTTGAGTTAAGACAATGATAGCACATGATCCTAAATGCTTTGTGGCTTTTGTAGAAGAAATTTCCTTTTCAGACTTTGAGAGCCCAGGTTCATTCTAGAAGAGCAGGCTATCCTCATCTCTCTGCTTCTGAAGCAGTAGTGGTTTTGAATGTTTTGGCTCATCAATTGATAATTAGAATTTATGTATACGGATGTGGGTGTGTGTGTGTATATATATATACATATATATATATATATATATATATATATATATATATATATATATATATATATATATATATATATATATATATATATAGATATAGATATATATAGATAGATATAGATATATAGATTTCTTCATGACGCAGAGCCCAGTAAACGAGAGGTGTGAGTGTCATTGTTACGTTTTTTAACAGAACTTAGCTTCAAACAGAGATATCAGGCTGAGCAGGACGTGAAGAGACGTCAGCTTAGCCTCACACACACACACACACACACACGCACACACACACACACACATATATATACATACATACATACATGTATATATATGTATGTCTGTACATATTATATATATATATATATATATATATATATATATATATATATATATATATATATATATATATATATATATATAAAAATAATATGTATATATATATAATATGTACATCACACATTGTGGTCACCTAATGCTGCTATCATTGCCTAATAATGAACTTAAGAATTTTTAGAAGCTTACTAGCCAATGAATCACTGTGCGCCCACCAGGGACAGCTTCGTGGTAGTGACTACAGCAGTTGCAGCTGCATATGATGTATCACATGTCAGTTTTTCTATTGGTTCAAAGCATGAGGGAGTTATTACAATTTATTGATTTATTTATTGTTTGTTTTATGGCATAGTGTGTTGCTAGTGGTGTTTGAGTAAAGAGATACAGTTTGCAAGAGTCACTACATTTTTATCATTCAGTTAAATCAAAATAAACTCATGGTTTTCTAGCAATATGTGGACTTGATGACAATTTGTCACAAACTGCTAGGTTTCAGGACTGCACTTTGAAACCACTGTTTTATAGTGTGAGTATTTCTTTATTTTAATAATGCGAATGATAGCTTCAGTTGAGAATTTTTACTGATTATCATGTTTGGTTTATTTTAAGGTGTGCCAAGGCAAAGCAAGTTTATTTGTGTAGCACATTTAAACACCAAGGCATTTCAATGTGCTTCACATAAAATATTAAACGCATCAAGACAATTTGTAATTTTTAGCTACAGGTTTTGTTCCTTCTTTGAGCAGAAAACAGGAATTTGTTGATTTCGCCTTGAAACTGAGTATGTTTGGTCTGAACATCTAAGACTTATCCATCCTCTTTTCAAAAACAAAAATATGGCTACAACATGAAAGTGTCACAAAGCTAAATTTGCTCAGTTGTTGGTTGAACGAGAGAAGCTATTAGTTATTGTGAAGGGATTTTTCCTAAGGTTTATTACACTGTTAGGCAATACAAAGACACACATTCAAGGCAATAAAATTTCATATAAAATGTCATAATTATGAAACCATAGGCTGTGTGCTGCCAACAGGAAGCTTTTAGGGTATTGTAGTGAGGGTAGCTTTAAACATTCATGTGAAATAAGAAATTATGCTTGCTGCTATAACAAGCAGTGTAAGGCCAGTAAAATACTTTACACAGATGCATCTGTAGCTGTCTGCAACTGTCCATAGGTGCATTTGCAAGGAAGTATGATGAAGGCTTAAAGCTTCTCCAACAGCTGGTTAGCTCAGTAGTTTCGGACTTTGGTTAGCAATAACTAGGTTGTGGGTATGTTCTCTACTCTTACCAAAGAATTAAGGCTTTGAAGATGGCAAATCCCTGAGAAATATTTGTCTAACTGTGAATGCTCAGTCAAAATCTTCAAATAGTCATTGAAAATTCTTGCATTTGAACTGTTATAAATGTCTTTGACCATTGACCGTAGTTGTTTCTGAAACGGCTTCTCAATGTAAAAATGCTCAATGAGCTGTTCAGATTGTTACTAACTTTATCTCCACAAAATTATCTGATTTTAAAGATTTATTTTTTTTGACAGAACTGTAATCCAGAAATAGGAAAGAAACATGTTGATGGAATTTCAAAGAGGTTTTTTAAATTGATCTCTGGCTACACTCATTTTCAATTCAATTCAATTCAATTTTATTTATATAGCGTCAATTGCCATTCAGATTGTCTCAAGATGCTTTGCAGAGCCCTTATTCCTGAACCCCCAGAGCAAGCCCTAAAGCGACAGTGGCAATAAAAACCTCCCTTTTAACTGGAAGAAACCTTAACCTTTAATTTTCATTAAAGCATACCTTTAATTTTCATTAAAGGTGGTGCTGGCCACTACCTGTGCTGTGTGGATGGCTGTATTGCCCTGGAGCAACAGCACAGCAACTTGAAGTTTTCCTCTCCTTGAAAACAAAAATGATCCAAAAAAAATTGAGTTTTTATTTACAGTGACATAAGACTGTATAGTATGCAATTATGTCCCCAAATGGCAGTTATGCCTCTTGTTTCTGGGTGAGCTGGAGAACTTTTTGAGGTACCCTCATATTTTGGGACATGTTCACAACAAATCTTCCCTGTGTTTGTAGTAGGTAGGTAATTTTTCATTAATAGTGATGACTTGAACTGTTGCCATTTGTGAGGTTGAAGCAGCTCCTCTACAGCCTTCCATTTCCGTGTTGGAAATACTTGAGTGTGAGTGAAAACCTTCTTCTATTAGAGACCGAGAGGCCCACTGCGTTTTACTGAAAGCCTACAAACATCTCTTAGTGGTCTGCTTCTGTCATCTAATCATTTGTCACTCTTACCACTGTCTTCCAATAATGACCTCTTTCTACTACTGTAATTAGTTTCTCTTTTTGCTCCAACAAATAATAATATTATGCAATAATAATGCATTGTTCACCTACATTTGTGGAAGGAAATGTTTTATACTACACCATGTAAAGGAAACAGCTTTTTAATATATGGAACAGTTTAGAGAGAGTCAAGACATCAGAACACTGATCAATCTTTCAGCTAGACCCCTGCAGAGAATTTAGAGCTTTCAGTTACATAATATAACTACATAATACAATTTCTCTCTCCGTACGGTGACACTTTGCACAGAGTGCAGCATGTTATCTGTTGCACCTGCTCTGTTGTCCAGCGAGATCTGCAATTGCCAAACCCCTTCAAGGTTTTACCTCGGCACCCTGAGACTTGCCTCTTAACTTACCCAACCAGGGATTATCTTACCCATATGAGGTGCCCTACAAAATCCCAACATGTATGCTGCTCATCTCCCTTTTTTACTCAGCTACTCTGAAACATGGATTGACCTGTGAGCTGACTGTCACCCTCTGGTGTTGGAGCATGTCTTCAGTACCCACCACTGTACCATGCTCCTGCTGCGCTGGGCAGTTTACCAGCCTTCATCATCCACAACTACTGCTTCTGTTATCTCAGCTGGCATCATCAGTACTAAGCTGTTTCTTGCCCTGCCTGCATCATTGAGCCTGACTGTGGAGCCTGCCATGGAGCACATCATCCACTGCACTGGGTGGGAGTGGAAGCACCCATGCTGTGCCAGACCAGTGGTGGTTGTTTGCAGCTTTGCTTTCTATTTGTGAACTTGCCGAGGCACAAAGGCATTCCCACCATTAAAGATGCTTTTAGCGTGCCACTTTTTCTTGACATCTCTGTGCCTCAGCAAGTATCACTCCCAATGTAATGAGGACACTCTGTCACCAAGTTTGACCACTGCTATGCTGACTCTGCTCAGAAAAAAACTCTGCTCAAAAAAAAAACACCTTCCAGGTCTGTCAGGATGGTGTGAAGCTTGTACTCTCAGGAGGAGGCCATTGGAAGACAGAATTCTAGAGAATTTCACAGTACACACTTCCAACGAGGACACCCAACATGTGTATTAAGGACAGAATGGTCACCAGAACCACCATGACCAGCTTTTGACCCTACAGGAAATGGGGGTTGAATCTCACACACTCTTGGCAACTGACCATTTGTCCTAGATCACAGAACTTACACCAAACCAAATATCACTTGACAACTTAAAGACAATCATTCTGTTTTCTTGGAGTAAACATTTCTTTATATTAACTCAAAGAAATAACCTCTAAACATTAATGTCAATAACTTCTCACATGATTCTTTGCTATCTATTAGTTTACATACATGTTTTAGTGTCCAATTAGTAATCTAATAATATTTCATATACATATATTGTGTTTAGTTTTTTATAATCTGTCCATTAGAAGTACACACCTGTAGATGAGACATCACAATATTATATTATTTCATATTTATACGAACAATGAGGAAATTATTCACAGCATATAACGGAGGTGCAATTAACTTCCCCCCTTCTGAGGAGCAGGGTGCAGATCACATAATGATATGAATAAATCCCTTGAGAAGATTGATACCTGAATGCACCACTTTGAGTACTTTTTAAGTTCTTGTTGACTTTGTTTTGAGTTGTATTCAAGGTCTTCTTGAGTATTGACGGTTACCATGTAGGACTGCAGCTATCTATTTGTTTTGTTATTATTCTGGCAATTAATCGAGTAATCGGATTCTGCACTCGCATGCAGCATCAAAAGCGGAAGTGAGCGAGCTTTGCAACAGAAATAATCATCCATATATAGTGTAGACCAGGGGTATTCGAGTAACATTCAAAGAGCTCCAGTCAGAGAAAATGTATTAAAACAAAGGTTCAGAACATCATAATGTCTAACTTCAGTTAAAGTGATATACCCTATTGTTCAAAAGTTTTTGAATGCCCAAATTTTTCCATTTTTTTAAAAATTGAAATTCAAGTAGTTAAAATCTAATGAATAGCTTGAAATGGTATGAAGGTAGGTGGTGAACTGCCAGAGGTTTAAAAAAGGATGAGGTTACCCAAAACTGAAAAATAAAGTACATTTCAGAATTAAGCAAAAAGGCCTTTTTAAGTTAACAAGAAATGGGTTAATGTCTTAAAGCTGTTCTGTAGCAATGGAGGTTGATCAAGTCTTGAAAGTTGGTGCCACCAAATCCTACAGGTGTCCCAACTTTTCTTGATCATTTACAACCCCCTCAATCTGCATAAAAGTAGTGTCTGAACACATCGTGGCACCATACCCTTGAGAGCATTATTTGAACAGTATTGTACTGCAGAAAGTAGTGTGTTGCTATAAAAATGGTGAGGAAAAGGCCATTAACAGTCAAAGAGAGACAGACCATCATAACACTTAAAAGTGTAGGTCTTTCCTACAGAGAAATGGCAAAACAAAGTCAAGGTGTCATTGAGTAGAAGTTTTCTTCACGATCAAAAGATATTCAGAAACTGGGGGAAACCTTGACAGGAAGAGGTCTGGAAGACCCAAAGCCACCACAGAATCAAAAGACAAGTTTCTGAGAGTCAACAGCTTACATGACAGGCAGCTCACAGGACAACAGTTTCAAGCACAGCTTAATAGTGGTCGTAGTAAGCAAGTCTCAGCTTCAACTGTGAAGAGAAGACTTGGAGTTGCAGGTTTGACAAGTCAAGTTGCAGCAAGAAAGCCATTGCTAAGATGTCACAATAAGAAAACGAGGCTTGCCTGGGCTATGCAACACTGCCAATGGACTACTGAAGACTTGAAGAAGGTATTATGGACTGATGAATCAAAATTTGAAATCTTTGGTTCATCAAGCAGGATTTTTGTACGCCGTCCAGTAGACATAAGGATGGTTCCTCAGTGTGTGACATCAACTGTCAAACATGAAGGAGAAAGCATGATGATCTGTTGCTGTTTTGCTGGATCCAGGGTCGGTGACTAGTATGGAGTGAAAGTTACCCTGAGCCAAAACGGCTACCACAGCATTCTGCAGTGCCATGCAGTATGCTCTTGTATGTGCCTAGCTGGTCAGGGGTTCATCCTACAGCAAGATAATGACCCAAAACACAAGTTCAAGTTATGCCATAACTACCTAAGAACAAGATGGTAAGCGAGTGCCACACATTTATGGGAAATTCTGCAACAGAGGAAGAACTTCCTGAAGAAAATTTGATTCCCGTTGTGTAAGGAATGCCATGAGTGTGTTCAGCTGTTATATCTGCCAAAGGTGGCAATTTTGATGAGTCAAAAGTTTAGAATACTTTTTGGTTTCTAAATTGATTTTTTTAAACTTCATTTATTTATTTGTTCTATGCTTTCATTTCAGAGTACAGTAGTCCCTTGTCATATCACGGTTCACTTTTCGTGGTCTCACTGTATCATGGATTTTTAAATTGCATTTGGTATCGCGGAATTTTCACTATATAACGGATTTTGCAATGTGTAGGTATTTTTATATATTTATACTTTATTGTGGCAAAGAGCAATGAAGGACAATGCTGGAGAAAGGATATCTGCCTTTTATGCACTCTGCAACTGGCAGTTACTTTTATGACACACACCAAGAGCAACATTAGAGAAAATGTGGCAGGAAGTCATCAAGCACACTATACTTCACATTCACAGTCCTGACAACATAACACTTAACCAAACCAACTAGACTGACCTAACCACAAAAACCCAATAAAACACAAACACTAATAACACTGTAACACTAACATAGTAACACAATAATGGCATTTATACCCCTAACACCCCGAACTCCCATGGTGCATTGCAGCACAACAGTTCAGTCATAGCAACTGGCTCTGCGATCGCTACATTGGAAACCTACATGGAAACCTCCTCAGTCAGATAGGAGGTTCCACATACATTTTCCAAAATTTGGGGGATTTGAATATACAAAAAGCCTTTTGAAGAATTTTCAGTTTAGATGATGAGAAAACAATATCTTGTTTTGATTATCAGATATGCTTTATTTAATTTTGATTCTTTTAATCACAATGTCTAACAAAAGATCAGATGGGTGTTAGAATAAGCTGGTAAATACACTGACACACAGATTGACACAGATACTGATGCAATCCGAAGTAAAATGGGATAAGACCGTGGAGGGATGAGAGAGAAATGGAAAAAATAAAAACAAAGGGAGGAAAAAAGAGCTACCGAAGGGTGAGGGAGGGAAGATGAAGAACATACGTCATGATATTCTTTTTGTTTTTTTTATGTTCTTTTTATGTCAGCTGTCTTCGACTGTACAAGCATTACACATGCACTCTTGAATCTACACTATAACTAGTAGCCTCTACCAGAAATACCCTTGCACAAGTAATGGTCTGGAACTGAAAGTTTTACGTAAGTACAAAAGTAATAGCATGAAAATATACTCGAAAACACAAAATAAACTATACAGAATGGCCCATTTCTGAATAATATATCTTATTAGATTAGAATTATTGATGCATTGATTAATTTCATATTATTATGGAGCCATGTACAGAATATATTGCATTAAGTGTTGGTGTCGGTGTCTGTGTCATACACACTAGTGCAGTGGTTCTTAACCTGGGTTCGATCGAACCCTAGGGGTTCGGTGAGTCAGTCTCAGGGGTTCGACGGAGGTCAAGACACAGAGCCGACTCATATGATTCGTGATGACACGCCCTGCTTGGCCATCACTGGCTGCAGGTGATCACGCTACATTGCTTGGCCAATCTGTGCTGCAGGGAATATGGTGCGCTCAGTAATCGACTTGTGACTGTCGTGATGGTACGTTGTGTGATTTCTTTCTTAATATTTTGTTGAGCAAAAAAAAGAAAGTGGTCGTACGAATATGTACAACATGGATTCACATGTATAACGAAACGTGATGGGAGTCAGCGTCCTATCTGCATGATTTGCAATGCCAAGTTAAGCAATTCTAGTCTAGCACCGGCAAAACTAAAGGAACACTTTCTTAAGCTGCATGGAAATGGGGAATACAAGAACACAAGTGATGTTAATGCACGGTTTATTTTGTGCACCAGTAAAACATATAACTATGTCTTGAATTTGAAAAAAATCACATTTTATTTTTCAATAAAGAAGGGTTCGGTGAATGCGCATATGAAACTGGTGGGGTTCAGTACCTCCAACAAGGTTAAGAACCACTGCACTAGTGGTGCAACTGAGCGAAGAAACAGGAAAATTAAATGTGGTCTGTTAAATATTAGATCTCTCTCGTCTAAATCTCTGTTAGTAAATGATTTGATAACTGATAACCAGATTGATTTGTTCTGTTTGACTGAAACCTGGTTGCAGCAGGAAGAATATGTTAGTCTAAATGAATCAACTCCTACTAGTCATACTAACTGTCATGTTCCTCCAATCACAGGCCGAGGAGGAGGAGTGGCAGCAATTTACCTCTCTAGCTTAAAAATGAACCAGAGACCTAAACCTAGTTACAGTTCATTTGAAAATCTTACTCTCAGTCTCTCTCATCCAGATTTAAAAGCTCAGAAACCAGTTTTATTTGTTGTTGTATATCGTCCTCCTGCTCCTTACTCTGAGTTTTTATCTCAATTCTCAGACTTTTTATCTGATTTAGTGCTCAGCTCAGATAAAGTCATTATTGTGGGTGACTTCAACATTCATGTTGACGTGGACAGTGACAGCCTTACGACTGCTTTTAATTCAATATTAGACTCAATTGGGTTTTCTCAACATGTAAATAAACCAACTCATAGTTTTAATCATACCCTTGACCTCGTTCTGACTTATGGCATAGAAATCAAACAGTTAACAGTATTTCCCCGGAACCCTCTTCTTTCTGACCATTTTATGATAACATTTCAATTTACAACAATAGATTGTATAGGAGTTAAGAATAAATATCATTACAGTAGATGTCTGTCTCACAATTCGGTGACTAAATTTAAGGAAATAATACCCTCTCTATTTAGTCCAGCACCACTTACTGATATAATGGAAGGGAAATATTATAATTTTACCCCCACAGAAGTGGATTATATTGTTAATAATGCTGCAGCCTCACTGCGTACAACACTTGATAGTGTTGCACCTGTAAAAAAGAAAGTTCTATCTCAGAGAGGACCTGCTCCTTGGTATAATTCCCAGCTGCGGACTTTAAAGCAGGCGTCCCGAAAGCTGGAAAGGAAGTGGTACTCCACTAATTTAGAGGAAGTTTATGTAGCTTGGAAAAATAGTCTAGTAATTTATAAAAAAGCTCTTCGTAATGCCAGGACAACATATTATTCATCTTTAATAGAGGAAAACAAGAACAACCCCAGGTTTCTCTTCAGCACTGTAGCCAGGCTGACAAAGAGTCAGAGCTCTGTTGAACCTTGTATTCCTTTAGCTTTGAGCAGTAACAACTTCATGAGCTTCTTCACAAATAAAATTATTACGATTAGAGAAAAAATTACTCTGGCCCTTCCTGCAAATGTCACAGATGTATCATCGAGTACAGATACTTTAGAATTGGCTGTAAGACCAGATGGATGTTTAGAATTTTTCACCCCCATACATCTCTCTGAACTCATTTCAATAATTTCTACATCCAAACCATCAACATGTCTTTTAGATCCTATCCCAACTAGACTGTTCAAGGAGGCTTTACCTTTAATTAATTCCTCAATGTTAGATCTGATTAATCTCTCTCTAGTAACAGGTTATGTACCACAGGCTTTTAAGGTTGCTGTAATCAAACCTTTACTTAAAAAGCCCACTCTAGATCCAGATGTTTTAGCCAACTATAGAACAATTTCCAACCTCCCATTTCTCTCCAAAATTCTGGAAAGAACAGTTGCAAATCAATTATGTGAACATTTACAAAGGAATAGCTTGTTTGAAGAGTTTCAGTCAGGCTTCAGAGTGCATCATAGCACAGAAACAGCTCTGGTGAAAGTTACTAATGACCTTCTCATAGCGTCAGATAATGGACTGGTCTCTATACTTATTTTATTGGACCTTAGTGCAGCATTCGATACAATCGACCACAAACTTTTATTACAGCGACTAGAACATTCTATTGGCATTAAAGGGACAGCACTGGACTGGTTTAAATCCTACTTATCAGACAGGTTCCAGTTTGTGCATGTCAACAATGACTTTTCTGAGCATACTAGGGTTAATCATGGAGTTCCTCAGGGTTCTGTCTTAGGACCAATACTGTTCACATTATACATGCTTCCCTTAGGCAACATTATTAGGAAGCACTGTATTAATTTCCATTGTTATGCTGACGACACTCAATTGTATTTATCTATGAAGCCAAATGAAACTAATCAGCTAGCTAGACTGCAAGATTGTCTTAAGGACATAAAGACCTGGATGACCTATAATTTCTTACTACTAAATTCAGACAAGACTGAAGTCATTGTATTTGGCCCCAAACATCTTAGAGAATTGCTTTCAAAGCATATAGTTACTCTGGATGGCATTACATTGGCCTCCAGTACTACTGTGAGGAACCTCGGTGTTATCTTTGACCAGGACATGTCCTTTAACTCGCACATAAAACAAATCTGTAGGACTTCCTTTTTCCACCTGAGAAATATTGTGAAAATCAGGAACATCCTGTCTCAGAGTGATGCAGAAAAACTAGTCCATGCATTTGTTACTTCTAGGCTTGACTACTGTAATTCCTTATTATCAGGTTGTCCCAATAGCTCTCTGAAACATCTACAGCTGATCCAAAACACTGCAGCCAGAGTACTGACGGGAGTTAGCAAGAGAGATCATATTTCTCCTATACTGGTTTCTCTTCATTGGCTTCCTGTTAAATCTAGAATAGAATTCAAAATCCTTCTTCTGACATATAAAGCTCTTAACAACCAATCTCCATCATATCTTAAAGACCTGATAGTACCATATTATCCTAGCAGAGCTCTTCGCTCTCAGACTGCAGGCTTACTTGTTGTTCCTAGAATCTCTGAAAGTAGAATGGGAGGCAGAGCCTTCAGTTATCAGGCACCTCTCCTGTGGAACCAGCTCCCAGTTTGGGTTCGGGAGGCGGACACCCTCTCTATTTTTAAGACCAGGCTTAAAACCTTCCTTTTCGACTAAGCTTATAGTTAGGGCTGACTGGGGGACCCTGACGGGGTGAGCTGGTGTTTTCATTTGCAAAACTGACTTCCCCTCTTGACGTCCCTTTAGTTTGCCCCTAGTTATGCTGCTATAGGCCTAGGCTGCTGGGGGACCTCTCTTGATGCACTGAGCCCTTCTCTAACTACCTATGTATTTACTATATATACCATTATTGCATTACATTCACTCTGTTTCTTTCTGTGTCCTTTTTCCGAGTGTCCCTGGTCCCAGAGCTGGATGCTGGATGCTTCAGATGTGTGGCTGTGTTTTATGGTCCTTGTGTCCCACCCCCCACCTCTCTATCTCTACCCCTCTATCTGTATCCCTCTATCTCTACCTCTCTATCTCTACCTTTCTACCTCTTCTGTCCCTCTCAACCCGCCCGGCCAGCAGGCAGATGGGTCCCCCCACATTAGAGCCGGGTTCTGCTCGAGGTTTTTTTTCCCTGTTAAAAGGGTGTTTTCCTTGCCACTGTCGCCTTTTGGCTTGCTCTGGGGGTCAGGCATATGGGTTCTGTAAAGCGTCTCGAGACAATTTGACTGTAATTGGCGCTATATAAATAAAATTGAATTGAATTGAATTGAATGGTACAACATCATGCCTTCGAACCTTAAGATCTAAATCAACAATATATTCAGTTTTTATAGATGGGACATTGCAGCTGGTTCATATAACTAATTATCATTTATAAACATACCATAAAGAGCAATGTAACCTTGTTAGAATAAACTAGAAGAGAGATTAAACTAAGGCAATTAAACACAATAGTAAAACAGGGCACCATAGTAAGTGCAAGATGCATTATTAAGCCGTGCCAATTAAACAGCCTGGCTTCATGTAGAAATATGGGTAGATGTATACGTTAAAGCAATGGAGAGACTACAGATTAGAATTCAGGTGAAGGCTGTACACGAGAGTTATTCTGTGAGTCTCCTGCAGTGCTAAGTCCTATAATCTGCTCCAGGTTCAAACGCCTTATCAAGTCTGAAAACTCTTTCTTTCTCAGAGTGCCACATCTGCTTATCCTGCCTCTCCCACTGTGCACTATTAGAGCAGACGCTCACAAAGACGAATATTAGGATCGGTTCCTATAGTAACGTCCAACAGGGGACATGTTGGGCGAATACCGATAGCGCAACATCGTCCGACCGGGGGGTTGGGGGGCGACGACAACGAATATTCGGATCTTCAGATTTCACTATTTTCATACGTTTGTGATTTTTGGTGCAGAATCATGTGTAGGAAATGGAAGTAACATGTCCCATTATACCTCTGATGGTACAAAGTAAGGAGACCTTACTCGTTCATTGTAGAATAGCATATATATGATCCTTTTGATTAAAACTGCCCTCTTTGCCACTGGGGTCCAGGTGTGAGTGCAAGTGTGACTGTTTGTCTTGTTTTAAGTTACTGTATTGTTTTTAAGTTATTCTCTTGTTTTTCACTGAGAAGCACTTTAGTCACCCTTTGAGCTGTTGTAAAGGGCTATAGAAATAAACTTTGATTGTCATTGTTCAGATGATTACTATTAATGATTACTGACATGTATTGCTTACAGTATTAATCTAAGAACTCCTGAATTGAAATTAAACACAATGCAACTGAAGCAGTCATCACAAGAGCAACGTAACACAAACATACATAAATAAAAGATGCACAGTCCAGCTTGGGGCTGCATAGTGGCGTGGTGGTTAGCACTTTCGCCTTGCAGCTAGAAGATCCCCGGTTCATGTCCCGGCCTTCCTGAGGTCTTTCTGTATGGAGTTTGCATAATCTCCCTGTGCATGATTGGGTTTTCTCCAAGTTCTCTGGCTTCTTCCCACAGTCCAAAAATATGATGAAGTTATTTGATAATTCTAAATTGCCCATAGGTGTGAGTGTGTTTGTTTGTCTGTATATGTAGTCCTGTGATAGACTTGTGACCTGTCCAGGGTATCCCCTGCCTTCGCCCCGAGTCAGCTGGAATAGACTCCAGCCTCCCCGCGACTGTAATTAGGATTAAGCGGTGTACAGATAATGGATGGATGCACAGTCCGGCTGTGTCCGCAGGGACCCCGAACGATTTTTCTATATATACACCACAAACCTGGTTGGAATCAAACAAGCTTTGGTTTGTGATGGCAACTATGTGGGTGACAACTACCTAAAGGGACTGAAAAATCCAACTTGCAAATTAAAAGGTATGACAAGTTATATATCCCTGGGGTCCGTATGGACCCCAGGTGTACTGGTGAGGGTTAAAAGAATGGCAGTTAACCACAGTCAACCACAACATTAAAACTACTGCTAATTGAAGAGCACATCGGTGAATATTTCATTGCAGTGGCACCTGTCAAGGAGTGGGATGTTGAATGTATTAGACAGCAAATGAACAGTCAGTTGAAATTGATGTGTTGGTAGCAGGAAAAACAGACAAGCATAAGGATTGTCTCTGACAAGGACAACTGAATCTGACATTTCCAAAATTCCAAAATTATGGGGTGTGCTTGGTATGCAGTGGTTAGTACCTGTCAAAAATGGTCCAAGGAAGGAAAACCAGTCAAGCAGTGACAATGTCATGGATGTCTAGGGCTCATTGATACACATCAGTGGAGCAAAGGCTGAACTGTGTGGTCCAATCCCCCAGAAGAACTACTCTACAGTGTCTTTAAAAAAAATTCTACCTCTTCAATTCAGTGTTTAGTAGATGTACATTTTCCGCAATTACACCTTTCAGCCTGTGTGGATAGGTCTCAGTCAGCATTACACGTCAGGACAGTGCAGTTTTACCCTATTCTTATTTACAAAACAGCTCAACCTCAGTTAGGTTACAACAGGATTGTCAGTGAACAGCCCTTTTTAAGTCTAGCAACTATTTTTCAGTTGGATTGAGGTCTGGACTCTGATTTGGCCTCCAGAACATTCACCTTGTTGTCTTTAAACAATTTCTGTGTAGCTTTGGCTTGATGCTTCAGAACATTGTCTTGTTTGAAACCAAATCTTCTCCCAAGTCATATTTCTCTTGCACATGCAGTGGGTTTTTATTCCAGGATTTCCTAATACTTTGCTGAATTCATTTTAATCTATACCTTTACAAGCCCTCCAATGCCTGCTTTCGAGAAGCATCCTCACATCATGATGCTACCACTAACATGCTCAATGGTGGGGATGGGGTGTTTGTGATGATGTGCAGTGTTTGGTATCTGCCAAGCATCTAGTCTGATGGTCAAAAAACTCAATTTTGGTTTCATCAGACCAAAGAACCTTCTTCTAGTTGACCTCAGAGTCTCCACATGCCTTCTGGTGAACTATATTCTGTTTTTAACAGTGGCTTGATCTTTGCTATACTTTCCTATAGAGCTTTGACTGGTGAACAGGCAACAGTTGTTGTTTCCAGTCCAAGCTGGTGAAGCGTGTGACTCCTACAGAGGAGGCAGGTATCTTGGTGGTCTCACTCTCAAGGCTCTTTCTTGCACAGTCACTCAGTTTTTGAGGATGACCTGTTTTAGCCAGATTTACACCTGTTATATTCCTTCTATTTCCTAATTGTGGATGTAACTGTTCTCAAAGGGACATTCATTAACTTGAAAATGTTCTTGACTTGTCCTCAGACTTATGCTTTTCAAGAACTTTTTCACTGAGTTGTTTGGAGTGTTCTGTGGTCCTCATAAGTAATTGAAGCCAGGAGTACTGATTCAGGAGTGATTGGATCTTCCAGATACAGGTGTTTTTGTACTGTAATCACTTAAGAGACATTCATTGTGACTTCTGTGACTAGTTGGCTGCACCTGTGTTGAATTAAGTGAGTCACCTTAAAGTGGGTGAATATTTCTGCAATCACTTATTTTACATTTTCAATTTTAATTACTTGACATTACCTTGTAAAATCTGTTTTCATTTTGGAAATTCTTGTCAATAAAGCCAAATTAAATTGACCAAGATTCAATGTTGAAAAGCAATAAAAGGGAAATATTCACATTACTGAAAAAAAACTTACACTGACTATGACGGCAAGGTGCCAGAACACACAGCTTTGTATAGGACTGTTTAGTTACAGACCTGTCAGAATGACCATGTTAACTCCTGTCCACTGCCAGAAGTGCACATAATGAGCAGATGAGTGTCAGAACTTCAACATGGAGCATTGAAGAAGTTGGTCTGGTCCACTGAATCATGTTTTCTTTCATATCATGTAGTTGTCTTGGTGGGTGTGTAAACCTTGGGGAGAGATGGCAACAGGATGGATTATGGGAGTAAGGCAAAACAGTGGGGCAGTGCGATGCTCTGTGCAGCATTTTACAGGGTGCATTTGTCCCTGGCATTCATGTGGCTGTTGCTTTGACATATGGCACCTATCTAAACACTGTTTCACACCGCAAACACGCTTTAGTATTCCCACATGGCAGAGGAAAGCAGGAAAGTGTAATGTAATGTACTCGGCACGGCACTGATTCAGGATTGGTTTGAGTAACATGAAGATTAGTTCAAGGTATTGACTTGGCCCCCAACTTCCCATATCTCAGCCCTGTTGAGTATTTGGGGCATGTGCTGGAAAAGCAGTTAGATCAGTTTGGATTTGGTTTTGCTGGGTTTCTTTCAAGCCCTTATAATGTAAAGTGCCTTGAGATAACTTTTTTTTTTGTAAGAGTTAGAACTATATAAGTAGACCTGAATTAAAAACATCTGCTGCTAATGTCTCTGCGGATGGATATAGTGTCACTTTAAAGGCACAGATGGCCTGTGCATTAGGCTGCTGGTTTGAGACGACACTTGTGACTTCCCAAAGTAATGAGTGAATTCCCTCAGCAATAGCTACAATGCTCACCTGAACTGCCCAGTGAAAAGTAGAAAACTAATTTTACTGGCCAGAGGTTGAATGTACAGCAGGGTGTTTCCTGAGAGACAAAGTAGAAGGCAATCAAACTCTCCCTGGATAAAGATGTTTCTATTGTCATGGACAACATTCATTCACTAAATATGTGGCAAAACAAGGTCTTCATTCTTCCGACGGGGTGCCATTTTGGAAGCTTTATTGTTTAACCTGATTTCCGTCTCTTGTGGCGGACAGTTCAAATATCTGAGGTTAGGTTTCTATTAGGACTGGGCAAGTTGACACATTATTATCATGTTAATGCATTAATTAATGCCAACAATTATTTTAATTAAGGCACTTATCATTATTGTTATTTTTACTATTATTATTATTATGAAAGTCCATTGCTCACTGGCTTTGAATACACATACAGACAAACCATGGATCACAGAAGGGGTGGATGTTGATCAGTACTGGCTTGGGATGGGCGTCATCACGTCTCCCCCACCCAAACTAACAGTGGAGGGAGGCTGCAGCAGACTGCTGTTGATGCAGCGTGTGGGAGAAGTATAGATAAACAAAAGCAAGACAAGCTAACAACTGCCACAGCGAAGTAGTTAGCTACAATTAGTATTGTGGAAGATGTCGGTCTGAGGAAAGTTCTTAAAATCACAATGAATGGTGCCACGCATAAGCCTCTCACTCCTCCTCACTCTGACAGAGACACTTGCTACTGAACGTAGACTGTTTATGCTGCTCTCTGATGAAAGAAAAATGTTTCTGTTGGTGCCTGTTCAGGAAAAAATAGGAATACAAATGTATAAATGTTAACTTGCTGTTGCTGGGACGGTGCCTGTTATAATGTTATAATCGTGGCTCTGAACTCTGAGACTAAAGCTTGCTTTATGCTTGCCGCATCCGCGAGGTCGCAAACTTCTTCTTCTCTAGTTTAGTACCAGAGTAGACCAGGTAGACGTGTGTTTGAGATACACTGCCCCTGCAGTTTGGAAGTAGACTTCTTCTTCTCTAGTTTATTACTAGAGTAGACCAGGTAAATGTGTGTTTGCGATACACTGCCCCCTGCAGTTTGGGAGCAGACGCTGCAGGGAATATAAATGCACACACGTTCTCTCGTGCGGATTTCCGTGCGGCTGATTTCCGTGCGGCTCATTCGTGCAGAAAGTATATTCCAGCCTTAACTTGTTTAACAAACTATACATTAATGGTTGAGTTGAGATTTTGCAAGAAATACTTGTACTGCTTCTGTGTAAAGGGAATACTGCTGGTTAAAAGCACCTTATTTGTTAAAAATGTTTGCAAAGCAAATGTTATTGGATTTTTGTTCATATGGCAATAGTTTTAAAATAAAAGTGTGGAATACACTACTTTTAATTTCATTGTTTAATTTTGCGTATAACAGTGCGATTAGTCATGATTATCCAATCCAATCCAATCCAAGCCAACTTTATTTATAAAGCACTTTAAAAACAAAACTGTTGACCAAAGTGCTGTACACAGTGAAACAATACAAATAGTGCGAGTATAAAAATAAGACACAGGTTATACAGTAAAAGTCAACTCTAAGCTGAGCCATACGCCAAGTTGAAAAAATATGTTTTTAGGAGAGATTTGAAAGTAGGGAGTGAATCAGCCAGTCTGATATTTAGTGGGAGCTCGTTCCAAAGTTTAGGAGCAGCCACAGAAAAAGCACGATCACCTCTCAGTTTTTTCTTGGTCTTAGGCACCACCAGTAGAGCTCAATCTGCCGACCTCAGTGAGTGAGATGGGTTGTAGGGAACAAGCAGATCACACAGGTACAGGGGGTCCAAACCATGAAAGCATTTAAAAACAAATAAAAGAGGTTTAAAATCAATACGGAGATGCACGGGGAGCCAGTGGAGGGATTGGAGGATAGGAGTTATGTGATCAAATTTTCGTGATCCCGTTAAAAGGCAAGCGACAGCGTTCTGAACTAGTCTCGACAGTGAGGTTTTGGTGAAGTCCTGAGTAAAAACCATTGCAATAATCTAAACGAGTGGTGATAAAAGCGTGGATCAAAATTTCAAAGTTGTGACGAGATAAAAAAGACTTCACTTTGGCAAGTTGCCTCAAATGATAAAAGCTTGACTTCACAACAGCAGTGATCTGGGCATCTAATTTAAAAACAGAGTCCATCTTTACACCCAGATTCGTCACAACAGGGCTTGCAGTTTGGGTTAAAGGGCCGAGCTCAGCTTTGACCACCCGAGTAGGGTCATTGGGAGCAAACAGCGAAACCTCAGTTTTTTGCTCATTGAAATGCAAAAAATTGTAAGCCATCCACAATTTTACTTCTTCAAAGCATTCAAGAAGGGACTTGGACTGTTTCAAAGGCAAATAAATTTGGCAGTCATCTGCGTAAAAATGAAATGACACATCATGTTTATGCAGAACTGACCCAAGAGGCAACAAGTACAATGAAAAAAGTAAGGGCCCAAGAACTGACCCTCGCAGTACGCCACACATCACGGGGGCCGCAGTGGAAACAAAATCCCCAACTTAGACGGAAAAGCTTCTGTTGGACAAATACGATTTAAACCAAGCTAAAGCTACACCTTTTATTCCCACCCAGTTGTCCAACCATGACAATAAAATCTGGTGGTCCACCATATCAAAGGCTGCTGTTAAGTCCAATAGGAGAAAAGCAACAGTATGACCAGAATCAGAACCCTGAAGAACATAATTAAAAACCCTCAACAAAGCCATCTCAGTACTGTGGCAGTTTTGAGTCCTAATTGGAAGACCTCAGAAATTCCACTTAAAACATCATTTAAAAATGAGCTCAGCTGAATGTACACAATTTTTTCCAAAATTTTGGACACCAAAGGAAGTTTGGAAATTGGCCGATAATTGGAGAGTTCCTGTAGATCAAGGTTTGATTTCTTTAACAGAGGCTGTACCACTGCATGTTTAAAACATAAAGGGACAACACCATTGGCCAAGCTGCCATTACCAATATCCAGGACATAAGTTGCCAATGTCGGAAAGACCTCTTTAAAAAGACGAGGAGGGATCACATCAATGGGAGAGCCTATAATTCTCATTTGACCAAAAACTTGTTCTAAAAGATGCAGACTGACAGGTTCAAATTGATTAAAAACAGCAGAATAGGTTACTGATGTGCCTGGGTCATATGCAGGACGACTTATAAGGGCTCTAGTGCTCTCCACTTTGCGAATGAAAAACTGCAAAAATGATTAATCGCATGATTTGTGTGTGTATATATATATATATATATATATATATATATATATATATATATATATATATATATATATATATATATATATATATATTCATATATATGTATGTATATATATATATATATATATATATGTATAGAGAGAGAGAGAGTGTCTCTCGTGCATTTCTCTTCTATCATATATATATATATATATATATATATATATATATATATATATATATATATATATATATGTATATATATATAGTCTGATTCAATCATCAGTACAGAAAATACCTGAGTGTGTGAGAAAAATATACAGCATGTATTGTACATTCTGACACCAGTTATCATTCAAGTTAATGGTTGCTAAGCTTTTTCTAGTCCACAATCAATGGGTGTATCTGCATTATACCAAAACAGTCAAATTTCTCCATCACCCTGCCCTTGTTCCATCATGGCATTTTTACTTAATGGCTTGAGTTGCTTTCTTCTGTAATACTTTGTGTTAAATAAAGTTTCACTTTCAGTGGAATTATTTTAACAGCAATACAATGACTTCATTCTCATGTTGTTCAGCTGCTCTGCCTGAAGCTGTAGTCCCACATCTGCACATGAAAAAAAGCAATGTAAGATTAGAAACTTGTTTAGCCATATATGTGGCCAAAAAAATTGACATTCTTAAGGAGAAATCTATCTGGGACACCTCAGTTTCTCTTCTGTCCTACCCCGATTAATAGGTTTCTCATAAACAACCTATGAGCCATCAACTTACTGGAGCAAATCACAGTTCTCCACTAAAAATGCCGGGTTAGTTAAGTGTATTTGATAAATATTCAGATGCACATCAGTAATCTGAGAGACTAAAGTTGTGGGTCTCTTTGGATCACCAGCATCCCTAAATTTTGTCATCTATCATTCTATGTGACAATAAAAGTATTATCTGGAATTATTCCCTATTCAGCTTGTTTGTTTCTTCGTTACACTGACCACTGCCTTTACATTTTGGGCCATTTTACTCACCTACAGGACCTGCAAAAAGGCCAGGACCCACCTGCAGCCACCAGACTTGTAGCACCTTCCACTGACCTTACACCTCCATCGACAACAACATCATCAGCTCCATTAACCCAGGTAACTCAGTGGACCTGTTGCAGCATCACAACATGAGTAGCTGGTCCCACTGACGCCTTCTGGAGAGCGCAGCGAGAGCAGCCACACGGGTGGGTATGGGTGGAAAAATACTTCAGAGATGTGGAAAAGTAAGCTGTTTCAGGGAATCAGGTAATGAGGACAGGCAGGTAGAAAAGGGGATGTCAAAGAGGGCAAATATGAGAGGACAGGAGAGAGGAAGAGATAAGGTAGTCAAGACGACAGAGGGACAGAGAGGAGTGGAGATCGTAAAGGCAGAAGAGGATCTAGGACAAGTCATATGGTACAAAATGTGCACCATTGGGAATATATTTAAGATGAGGCTAAAAATAAATAAAATAGGAAATTACCATATAATTACACCATTAAAACATGTAATGTAAAAAATTACCTAACGCGGTGTAGTCAGGCCATCTAAATGAAAGCACAGAGTAAATGGCATCAGACAAATAGTGAAAGTACAATATCAGTGACACCTGATGAAAACACCTTGTTAGCCACTGTCTAATTCCATTATAATGAGTAAATAACCACTTATCAACAGTAAAAACAGATCTGCAAAATGTTCAACAAGGAATGCAGTCAGCAAATGTGGTAGGCCTGAGTCACACAGTCCTGTTGGATGAGTAATGTCTGATGTAAATGTAGTTTTTGCTGGTAGTCTGGCACAATGTGTTCAATAAATTCACCCTTAGCTGCACACACGAAGTGTCTGAGGTCCTAACCTGGAATAAAAATAGATTAAAGGAAATTGCTATGTAGTAATTAATAGTACAGAAAAATCACAAAATAAGTCACTACCTCCCTTGCCGTAATTGTATCTAATGTCATGTCATCTCATCCCGTCTCAGCTCTCTATCTGTTTTGTTCTTGTCCTTCTCTTGTCCTGTTGTTAGCTGGCTGTATAGAGGGCAAGTCAGAAAGAGATTTTGGGGGTGAACTGCAGGAAATGGCAGTTGAAGTGTGTGGAAGACAGTATGCATCTACAGTCTACAGGGCTGTATAGTGGTACAAACTGAAATATCAGGGCTGATATAGTAATACAGTTGAACTAATATTTTAAGACTACAACATGCAATGCACCACATTAAACAAACAATATCAGAAACTACATTGCCATGCTGGTCATTTGTTTATGCCTCTAACACACAATTGCCGAAAACATCAAAGCTTTCACTGGACTGCATATACACTATATTGCCAAAAGTATTTGCTCACCCATCCAGATAATCAGAATCAGGTGTTCCAATCACTTCCATGGCCACAGGTGTATAAAATCAAGCACCTAGGCATGCAGACTGCTTTTACAAACATTTGTGAAAAATAGGTCGCTCTCAGGAGCTCAGTGAAGTCCAGCGTGTAACTGTGATAGGATGCCACCCGTCCAACAAATCCAGTCGTGACATTTCCTCGCTCCTAAATATTCCACAGTCAACTGTCAGCTGTATTATAAGAAAGTGGAAGTGTGTGGGAACGACAGCAACTCAGCCACCAAGTGGTAGGCCACGTAAACTGACGGAGCGGGGTCAGCGGATGCTGAGGCGCATAGTGCCAAGAGGTCACCAACTTTCTGCAGAGTCAATCACTACAGACCTTCAAACTTCATGTGGCCTTCAGATTAGCTCAAGAACAGTGCTTCAGCAGAGAGCTTGATGGAATGGGTTTCCATGGCCAAGCAGCTGCATCCAAGCCATACATCATCAAGTACAATGCAAAGCGTCAGATGCAGTGGTGTAAAGCACGCCACCACTGGACTCTAGAGCAGTGGAGACGCGTTCTCTGGAGTGACGAATCACTCTTCTCCATCTGGCAATCTGATGGACGAGTCTGAGTTTGGCGGTTGCCAGGAGAACGATGCTTGTCGGACTGCATTGTGCCAAGTGTAAAGTTTGGTGGAGATAGGATTATGGTGTGGGGTTGTTTTTCAGCAGCTGGGCTTGGCCCCTTAGTTCCAGTGAAAGGAACTCTGAATGCGTCAGCATACCAAGACATTTTGGACAATTCCATGCTCCCAACTTTGTGGGAACAGTTTGGAGCTGGCCCCTTCCTCTTCCAACACGACTGTGCACCAGTGCACAAAGCAAGGTCCATAAAGACATGGATGACAGAGTCTGGTGTGGATGAACTTGACTGGCCTGCACAGAGTCCTGACCTCAACCTGATAGAACACCTTTGGGATGAATTAGAGCGGAGACTGAGAGCCAGGCCTTCTGGTCCAACATCAGTGTGTGACCTCACAAATGCGCTTCTGGAAGAATGACCAAAAATTCCCATAAACACACTCCTAAACCTTGTGGACAGCCTTCCCAGAAGAGTTGAAGCTGTTATAGCTGCAAAGGGTGGATCGACGTCATATTGAACCCTATGGATTAGGAATGGGATGTCACTTACGTTCATATGCGAGTCAAGGCAGGTGAGCGAGTACTTTTGGCAATATAGTGTATCTTCCAGCACTGACCAACTTCCAGAGACCTTGTTTTATTGCTGCATGTATACACCTTCCAAACACTGATATCCCTTTTCCTTCCTGTACATGTAGAGTCAAGCATTTGTCTTGGGGTGTCTGTCTAAAACGGTTTCAGAACATCACATGAGCGAAGTCAAACTAAAAGGCATATTGTTGCAGGAAATGGTAAATTCAAGGTTCTTTATTCTCATACCGTTACATGTATTCACCATAGATGGCACAAAGTTAGTCGTGAAGTCCTGGTTGTAAGCCAAAGAAATAAACAAACAAAATTAAGGGAAATTATACAGCACTATAAAATCACTATAAAAACAATGTACACAAGTGTTTACCAGTGGTAAACAGATAAATAGGCATGTGAGATAAATAGGCATAGAAATGTAATGGTAATGTAAGAATAACAAATTTACCAAGCCAACATGAAGTTCCTTTGAGTTTTGTGTCTGTCCCACCACTGTATCTTTCTGTCAGCATGAAAGCTGTGGTTGCAGAATTGCCTTTTTTTTTACTAAAAGAATGCAGATGTATTTGTTATTTGTGTTAGTTGACTTTAAACATCCTGTGTGCTTATCATCATTGTTGTGCCTACTTTCGTTTTTCCACCTTTTTAATCACTGAACAAATATGGATCTATATGGCTAGTTTATTCAAAAAATAATCCAAACAGACACATTTGTCTGTGATATTTTGACATACTTACATGTATGCATAATTGAAGTAAAAAACACTGTTCACTACCAAAGAGCTAACCCAGATTTCTTAACCTACTTTAGACATCTGTGGAATTAAAAACAAATAAAAAGAGCTGCTGCAAGATGTTACATGGGATAAACTTTGATCGAAAGGGTTGACAGTCTTGCAGTTTTTGGTTTTGGTTTTCTTGTTTTTTTGTGTATGTTTTGGTTAAGTAAAAGTTAGGAATATCTTCTGAGCATCTAAATTTCCACTCCCCAGCCCATGATACTCCATAACTACTTATTTCTTTTTTGTGTCTCTGTCTCTTCAGCTTGCAGGAAATTGACCATTTGCAGACATCCGCCTAAGCTAACAGTTTTCCTTTTGTCTCATATTTTATTTACCTGCAGATGTTTCGGAAAAAAGCATCTTCCTCCTTGAGAATGAGAAGGATAACAGAAACTGCTAGATGTAATGATTTCTTTTTTTCTCTGTAGAACAAGGTGCAAAATGAGTTACTAACATTCAGCGCTGTCAGAAGAAACCATATGAATATAGATGCAGCTCTACAGTGATTCATCCAAAACATACAATCAGGTCCATAAATATTTGGACATTGCCACAATTTTCACCGTTTCGGCTCTGTACACCACCACAATTAATTTGAAATGAAACAATCAAGATGTGCTTTAAGTGCAGACTTTCAGCTTTAATTTGAGGGTATTTACATCGAAATCAGGTGAACTGTGGAGGACTTACAATACATTTTATGTGTGTCCTCCACTTTCTTAAAGGACCAAACACAATTGAAGAAACTAACATAATCATAAATCAAATCGTCACTTTTAATATTTGGTTGAAAATCATTTGCAGTCAATGACAGCCTGAAGTCTGGAACCCATAGACATCACCAGACACTGGGTTTGGTCCCTGGTGCTGCTCTGCCAGGCCTCTACTACTGCTGTCTTCAGTTCCTGCTTCTCGTCAAGTTTGTCTTCATGCTGAACTGGATTCAGGTTAGGTGATTGACTTGGCCATTGCCGAACTTCCCAGTTCTGTGCCTTAAAAAACTCTTTGGCTGCTTTCACAGTATCCTTGGGGTCATTATCCATCTGCAACATGACACGCTGTCCAATGAGTTCTGAAGCATTTGGCATCCTGCTGCTTTTGTCAGCAGCCACATCATCAGTAGATACAAGAGAACCAGTTCCACTGGCAGCCCTACATGCCCACACCATCATACTACTACCACCATGCTTCACGAATGAGGTGGTATGCTTTGGATGTTGAGTGGTTCCTCCCCTTCGCCATACTCTTCTCTTCCCATCATTCTGGTACAAGTTGATCTTTGTCTCATCTTTCTATAGGATGCTGTTCCACAACTGCACAGGCTCTTTTATATGTTTTTTGGCAAACTCTAATCTGGCCTTCCTGTTTTTGAGGCTCACCAATGGTTTACACCTTGTGATGAACCCTCTGTATTCATTCTGGTGAAGTCTTCTCTTAATTGTTGACTTTAATCTCTTGGAGAGTGTTCTTGATCTGGGCAACTGTTGTGAAGGGGTTTTCTTTACCAGGGAAAGGAGTCTTCCACCACACTTGTTTTCCATGGTCTTCCAGGTCTTTGGCGTTTGGCGTTGCTGAGCTCACCAGTGCATTCTTGCTTTTTGAGAATGTACCAAAAAGTTGATTTGGCCACTGGTGTTTTGCAATCTCTCTGATCGGTTTGTTTAGATTTTTCAGCCTAATGATGACTTGCTTCACTGGTAGTGACAGCTGTCTGCACTTAAAGCACATCTTGATTGTTTAATCTCAAATCTATATTTAAATTATTTATAAAGTAAAAATATTTTGTTTCTCAAGACTATAACCAAGATGTCATTAAAAATGGTCTGAAATTGAGACCTCTTAATTGAATAATTGTGGGACTTGTATTGCTTTTAGTAGATGAGGAATTTGACGCAAAGATATCCCAGTTGGTTTCTGCTTTGACAGCGTTAGATGTTTGACTGAAATCACGTGTTTCAGTCAAATGCTGTGTGAACATTCTCAACCAAATTTCTTGGAATCCGATGTGAGAATATCCAATCATTATTTTTTTTCATTATTTATAAATTTATATAATGCTTTTTGTGCCACAGTCAATTAATTGAATATGTTAACTTTTTGTCCAGTGTTTTGTGATTGAAGCCATGTTATACAGTTGCATTTTGGCTGAATTCCTGTTCCAGTCCAGTGCACAGGCACCCTTGTCGTTGTTTGGTTATCAAACCACAGTAGTTTTAGTGCAAACAACTGTTTTCTGCTACTTTGTTTTACTCTGTTTGTATTGGGACTTTATCTTGTCTGCATCACAGTAAGCATCTCATAAAATCGCTTGGTCCTGATGTGCAAGGCTAATTGAGACCTGTTTACACAGGTTCAATGCTGTAATTGCAGCCAGAGGTCCATCTACTAAAGACTAAGTTGAAGGAACTCAATACTTGTGATGTCACTTCTTTTATATTTCTAAATAATTGACATTACCTTGTAGAAATCTATTTTCACTTTGGCATAAAAGAGTTTTTATTTCTTTTTCTTTTTTTTTCTTTTTTCTTTTTTCTTTACCAAAAAAGCCAATTCACCATGATTCAGTGTTAAAAAGCAATAAGCTTCCAAGAAAGGTAACCAATTTTAATAGGCATTAGACAGTGGCTATTCTGTGGTTGAAATAGTTTGTCTTGATATTTGCAGTGTTAGGGATTTTGGTTTGGGGGTTCAGGGGTGGTGGTGTGGCTCTTAATTTTTTTTCCAGAAATTGTTCTTCCTTCAGTCTTGTTCCACTGTGTGTGTGCAGGGACGAGTGGTGGTGGATGTTCCATGTGCATCTCTGGACTGAATGCTTTTAGCCTGTACTTCTACTTCTGCACTTTACATCTCTGCCCATGGCTGTCACTGTGTTGGATCTTTTACTTTCCATGACACTCACCCTTTAAAAAATCCTTCCTTTGATCCCTTCACTGCACTGCTTCTTTTTTTTCTCATTCATTCTCGCACTTTCCCATATTTCTGTCAGGGAGAATAGACCGTGGGCGAAGTTTGTCCTTCCATGAGGTACGTGGCCAGCGTGAGGTGGAGATGAGGGCTGCAGCTGAAGAGTCCTCCAACAGCAGCAATAGTATAGGAGGTGGCAGCAGCACTGTCCTACAGCGCCTCCTACAGGAGCAGATAAGCCGCAATTATGTGCTGCAACATCAGCAACAACAACAACAACAAGCAGGAGGAAGTGCAGGAGCTGGAAGTGGAGGAGGCTACTCAGTACAGGGACAGGTAGGACCCTCTGATGATCACTCCATGACTCCACACATTGCTCGACAAGAGCCCCAGGGACAAGAGTTGCAGACAGACAATGGTTTAGAGAAGCTGGGCTCCACCAGAGTAGGAGGTGGAGGCGGAAACAGTGTTGGGGGAGGAGGTTTAGGGACTGGAGGAGGTGGAAGTAGCAGTGGAGGTGGTGGGAGCAACCAAGGGCAGTGTCTGAACTCTGAGGACCTTCCTACATATGAAGAGGCCAAAGTGCAGTCACAATACTTTCGTGGCCATGTTCCTCCTCCTCAACCGCAGCAACAGAACAGCCAGCCTCAGCAGTCTCCTCTTCCCACCTCAGTGGGCGCTGCCTTCTATGTCACTGGGGTGAACAGTGCCAAGGTGCGCACCGAGGGTCGCCCCACAGTGCAACGAGTGGGTGGTGCAGGAAAGGTACACCAGGATGATGGACTAAAGGATCTAAAGCAAGGCCATGTTCGGTCTCTCAGTGAACGACTTATGCAGCTGTCTTTGGCAACCAGCGGTGTGAAGGCTCATGCTCCTGTCACCAGCACCCCACTCTCACCCCCACTGCCTCCTCCAGGGCCACCTGGTGACTATTACAAATCGCAGCATCGTGGCCCACCTCCAGACTACCCTTTTAAAGGAATGGGTTCGCCCACCAAACAGCAGGAGCCTGGAGGCCATTTTTACCAGGAACAGAGAGGGAGAGAACACTCGAGGGAGGTGCCTCATGTCCGATACCAGCCCCCACCTGATTATGGCTCATTCAGGTAAGGAACACACCTATCCCATACACTCCTGAAGCTGTTTTAGTACTGAATATTTGAAATCTATACATCAATACTTTAACAGTGAATGAAATGTATGGCCCAACACCGTAATGACTTCCTCGACTTTATTTAGCTTGAGTCACATTTGCTCTTGGGCCAGTTTCGTTGCTCAGATGGACACAAAGACAACTCCCGATTAATGCTAATATAGCTTTGAGTCTCTGAAAAATTCCAGCAACTTCCAGCTATGTGTGATTTTCTATTCTTTCCAGCTACACTTTAAAGTTAAAAGCAATCTAGTGGCGATTTCGGTGTATGTTTGCTAATATTCAAATTGCAATGCATTATTGTTACACTCCTAAAAAATGAACAGAATTACAAGGGTGCTAAGAATAGACAAAACAAAATTGAAAGTAATTTTCTGTGTGCGCTTGGAATTAAGAAGCTACACAGCTGTGTTTAATACAGTATTACAAGCTGTATTCAATAGGAATCTCTAACTGTACACACACTATTGTATGTAAGACCCTATTTGTTTACATTTCATTGCTAAATGAGTCACAAATTTATTTGGATAGTTACTTACAGTATGTGCAGTGGTCAAATAGCTTACAGTGGCGTGAAGCCGCTAAAGTAAGGCATGAAATGATGAGCAACACAAGTGAGCAAGACTTTAGTGACTCTAATAAAGGTCCTGACCTTCATATGTGGGAATTTCTGAATTGAGATTAAAACATTTTAAATAGTTTTAGCAATAATACTATTTGCATCTGATCATTGTTAAATCCTATAATTATTTCCCATTGTGAATGTCTCTCTTTACGAAGTCATTGAAATCTTTCCATTGCAACTCTAGCAATTGCAGGACCACAGAACCTGTTCTTTAAATTCTGTGGGGGGAAAAAAAGATGAACTTGAGATTATCCATAAAGACACATTCAATGTTGTCCACCTGAGATGATTGTGTGGCGTCATTTTGACTTTTGTAACTTATGAAATGAAATGATTTAATATCACAGTAAAACTTTTGAGCATTTATACTTTTTGACTATATTCGGCCAACAAAGAAGTACAACCTTTTCGTGGTTTCTCAATAGTATTTTCTGAGACAACAAAGAGATCCTGTTGGACCTGTTCACCTCAATTTATCTCAGAGCAAACCAGATTTAAACAGCCATGAATACCACAGAATTTTAATCATCAGGACAGGACAAGCAGGGACATGATCTGCTTAGCTTTGATGACGTTTCTTTGAATGCTAAAGGTAGGAATTTTTCTACACAGTCAGTTGACAGTGTTTTCCCATCTTACTCAAAAACAAATCTTGCTCAGTGAGCACACAAATAACACGTGAATCAGATATGAGCAAAGGATGTGTATGTTAAAAAGCTTTCATCCAACCATATGTTTCAAATTATGCACTGTAGCAATTGTTTATTAAGTTCCACTGTGTAACTACACACTGTTAGAGGAGACACAGGACACCTATTATTCATGTTTAACATATCCCATTTTTAATGAGTATGCTTTGAATGTAGATTTGGATATGATCTGACCCAATGCAATGCAATTCTAAATGTTTTTCCCATTTAGTATTTTGCTAGTAACACTAAAGCCAACTCTCCGCCCTCTAATTGGCACAGCACAGCCTCTCAGCTGCAACACTTTCACACACATTCATATAGAGCCTCTGTGGTTGGGACCATACACATTTTTCTATTTTGATGTACACATTGTTTTGAAGCAGGGCCTAGTGGTCATAAAATGTATAGCAGAACAATTTAAAACTTGTGAATCTAAGCAATTCATAGAATCGAGTAATAATAGTATAATAAAATTTGGATCTGTCAAGACTGGGCGTAATTTTAAATTTTAATAGCTATTTACATACTGTGTTGACTGCCCCTGGACTCCCTTAACTGCCCAATTTTTCCCTAATTTCTGGCTACTCCATGTCATTAGGAAAACCCTGATCTTTGTTCAAATCTGAACTGCCATTTCCTCTCATTGACAATACGTGTGTATACATATATATTGTATGTATGTATGGTACTATACACTCCCCTTCAAAAGTACTGGAACAGTGAGACCAATTCCTTTATTTTTGCTATAGACTGAAAACATTGGGTTTGACATCAAAAGATGAATATGACACAAGAGATCACATTTCAACTTTTACTTCCAGGTATTTACATTTGGATCTGATACACAACTTAGAAAATAGCATTATTTGTAATGGAACACCAAATTTGTAGGTGAGCAAAAGTATTGGAACAGATAGCCTTAAAATAGATTCAAGCGAATAAGACTTAATATTTAATTCCAAATCCTTTGTTTGCAATAACTGCATCAAGCCTGTGACCCACTGACATCACCAAACTTTTGCATTCTTCTTTTGTGATGCTTTTCCAGGCTTTCACCGCAGTCTCTTTCAGTTGTTGTTTGTTTTGGGGGGTTACTCCCTTCAGTCTCCGCTTTAGAAGGTAAAATGCAGCTCTATAGGGTTTTAGTCTGGAGATTGACTTGGCCAGTCTAAAACTTTCCACTTCTTGCCCCTTGATTAAGCGGTGTATAGATAATGGATGAATGGATGGATAGTATTTTTTCAAGCCAAAATACCAGAAGAATCACTGCTTCTACTTTATTGGATTGAAAGATGTAATGCCTTTTTTCGTTGTAAACAATAGTTTGCTGATAAATGAATGAAACTGTCTACATTCTATGCTATTACTGAGGTCTTGTTATATTGATCGTTGTACCTTGTTTTTTAATCACAATTTCCAACATAATATCACATTATAAATGCCTCAGACAGTCCTGGAACACCTTAGTAGCTTAATTGTATGGCTAATGGCCACATTTGTTTTTTATTATTATTACTCCACTGTACATGTGCTCAAACTATAATTAAGGTAAAACAGAATTTTAGTCTTCCTCTGTGTTCTTTTTAAATGCATTTAAAAAATGTTTCTACTTTTTTCTCTTGATTGTTGCAGTAAGAGCAATGATTGTAATTAAAATTATAATATGAGGCAGCTGATAGCAAAAGACACACGAGATGCATGCACACTTGCCACATACTCTCTCTGTTGGTTACCAAAAATTCCACTTCAGCCATCTTAACACATGTTCCTCATTCTGTACATCAGTGCAAAGCTATAGACCATGTAACTACAGAAATGATCTCTCCTCAGGTCCAGCAAGGAGGGCTTGGTTCATTCTCAGAGGCCCATTCACCAGCATAGTCCCACCTCCTCTGTCACCTCCATGGGTTCCTTGTCTCGAGCCCAGTCCTCCACCATCAGCAGCTTGCTTAGTGCCTCCCACTCATCTCATCCTTCCTTCCCTCATCAGCAATCCCAGAGTCAGGGAGAGACCTTCCCAAGCATGGGGCCTCGTAGCCCACAGAGTACTGGCTCCCACCAGGTGGCCGAGCCCTTCACGCCAGTGCCTATTCATCCAACACCACAGAGGGGTCATGGTTTCTCTCTTGACCCTTATGGTTCCACCCCAAGGATGCAGCAGCAGCAGCACCACCACCATCATCATCCATATCAACAACAACAGCAGCAGCAACAGATCCAAGGACCTCCACCACTCCAGCTGCCAATCCAAGCTGGACATTTCCCCATGCCACATTCCTATTCCCACCTGCAGGGGGAACCCTTTGCAATGATGACCCGAGCCAATCAGATGGTGAATGTATTGACCGAGGAGAACAGGTTGCTGAGGCAGGAGATGGAGGCCTGTCGTGAGAAAGTCACCAGGCTGCACAAGGTAACATATCCTGCTGAACAGTTTGAGAGGATAGGTACAAGTCTGAGTCTATCTTAACAATACTGTGAGGCTCGTGTACATCACAAGAGACACTGACTGCTGTAGTTGTTCCTCCTGGCCATACTGAGCTCAAAGATAGCAAATTTCCCCCAGAAGTAAGAGAGAGAGAGAAAGATACCTGTCAGCTGTTTCTAGACATCCCAAGGCCAACCAGTCTTGAAAAAAACTCCTTCTTCAGCCTGGCGGTTACGCTCACCATTCTGTCTACCAGCCATACTGATGATATATCTAGCTGGTATTGCTCCACCTCACATACCTGCTCTGGTTTCTTCTCTGTCAATGGGAAGGTATTCCACATCCTGACAAGCAGTCTACAGGGCCCTGGGTCAGCATGTCCAGGGGCCCACCGAAGCTCACTGCCAGGCCTACATCATATCAGGCCTTGCTCCTAGAGCGGGCATCGGTCTCCCTTTTCTAGGCAAGGTGTTTATGCTACATTTTGTCAATACATAGGATTTCTGTTACAGGCTTTTCTAGCCATAGCCATGTTAATATAAACTAAAGTAAATGTTTAGTGCATTGATAGGAATATATTACTTTGACTTGAGGCATAACTATTTGCACTGCATTGTCAATATAGATAAAAATTCAATATAGACATTTACAGTAGTACTTGTAGTGGTATTAAATTTGCACACTGATTTGACAATTCCCAAGACTATCTATCAAGTGGCACTTGCCTGTGAAAAATAGCTGTGTTGATGGAAGACAGGTAGCATACCATTTGAAAGCAACAACCAACCACTGAAGAGTCGGTATACGCCAGTAAACCAGGAACAACATGCCATCTACCACTTTTTTGATCTTGGTACAACTGAATTTGAGATTTCAATATTTGCAAAGGAACTGGGCATCGGCAAAATGTTGGCATTGTACTACAGATAGAACAATTTTGTAGCATAAAGAACAGATAATTTAGCTAAAATAAAAACATACTCAAAATGTCTGCTAGATTAATGTAATGTAAAACTAACAAGTTTGTTTGTATAAACTCTCACTCATTTCATATTTTTAAAGTTTCAGATTTTTAAAGGTAAAACAGATTAAAATGCTTAAAAGGAGCCAATATTTCATCAAATATTACATCACAGCAAATTATGCAAGCTCACATTCCCCATTTTCATGTACAGTTTGTTAGTGTTACAGTGGGTAGCGTGCGGGTGTTAGTCACACACATGTTAATGCAGTGTACTCATTCTGTGTCTGTGGGTAGTTGGAAACAGAGATACAGTTGGTATCGGAAGCCTATGAAAACCTTGCTAAGTCCTCCTCCAAGAGGGAGGCCCTGGAGAAAACCATGAGGAACAAGCTGGAGCTGGAGGTGCGTCGACTGCACGACTTCAACAGGGACCTCCGAGGTCAGTGAGCAGAGAACTGAAATCACCATGCCATAATAGTGTAAATAGTATTGCTAAAGATAATTTTTTTTTTAAATGCTACTGTTTGTATAGCTTAAATGTACATATTTAGCACTATTAGAAGTTCACTGATAAACTCTATACCTTAAAATTACTTATATGTAACTACACCATTGCTTCCTCTCCAATGTGCCGAACAATGAAATCCTGAAATATCTCTCTATCCATCCCTACTTTTTTTGCATTAGCTTGAGCACATCTGCTAATCTGACTCCCATCAAACACTACAACTACACTGCACAAGGGTAAATGTCATTCGAGTAATAATTCATCCATACATATTCAATCACGAAACTGATTCTGAAGAAGAATAATCATATGCAAAGTCTCATTTGTCAAGTTAACAGGATTGGCTCCTTAGATTTGTGACATTTGATACCCTGGAACTCTAAATCCTTATTTCTGAGACTATCATCACTATGCTGCAGCTTCAAGGTAGAAATGCTCAACTGTGGTCTCGACTGCTTATTTCTCTCATCATGTGTCTTTCAGCATTTAAAAAACACTATTTATTTATTTTAGCCTTTATTTTTGCAGGGACAGTGCACAAGTAAAAGTAATTGCACACATTCACCACATTTGCATATGTGGTAGCCTGGTTTAAAAAAAAAGGATTTTCACTGGAGAGGTCTTTAAATCAAGTCATCATTCTAAAATGTAATGATTTACTTAATTCACACTTGTGTAAGTCCCCACAATGTGACTGTTTAAACAGATTTGTCCCCACAACATTTATATCTTCATATCTTTCGTGGATGTGTGAATGTGTAATGAATACTTTACTCCACTTTTTTGGTGTTTATGGTAGAGCTGTCAAAATTAGCATGTTAACGCGGATTAATCCAACACCAAATTTAATCAGATTAAAAATTTGAATGCAGTTAACGCATCTGCAGCGCTGAATGACTCAAAATCCCTGAAATGTCTCTGGCTACGCATTTCGGGTATTTTAAATTTGATGGATCGCTTCTGTTTCATCAGCGCAGCTTTTCCAGTGTTTACGGCATTAGTTTATCAGCTCAGGAAACACACAGACCAATTAGGTACGAGTTCAACCATCCCATGTGACTCTACTCAGCCAATGAATTGGTCTCTGCATTCCAGCCACTAAACATCGCAGCTGCGATAAACAAAAAAGCACTGAGAGTACAGTGCTCCGCCAAGATTGTTCATTCCTCAGTTTGTGTATTCAGAAATCACAGCAACATAGAATCTGGCTATCTAATATAGATCGACCCACAGACTAACTAAATAATACAAAATTGCCTTGTGTGAGCACAGGTACGTTATGTAGTACAGATACCAAATTGCGTGACCGAAATATGTAACGGGTCGAGTGAATTGTTGCAGGTGTTACTGACCCAATTCTGCAAGCCGCCAAACCGTGGTTGGGCAGTCTCGGGTAGAGCTAGCCCGCTTAGCTTAGCGTGGCTTCTTAATGGTAACAGTCAATATAAGTCCGGACAAACTTTGCAGGGAGAGAACGAGGCACTTTATTGAACCTGCAGCAACTGTCCACACTTACAGTTCATCCAGGGTACACTGGCTTCTCCCACTTACTCTCTATGACTGGCTATATCGTCAAGGTGCATCTCACTATACCTCTGCTTCCACACTCGTCTCTGCAACACACACACCGCTGCAGCGCTCCTCCTTACTCACCCTCACTCACACACGTACACACACACTGCAACCTGCCTCGGTTAAAGGAGAACAGGTTTGGCCTGCAACACAGGTAACTGACACAGCGTTCACTTGTCATGGTTACGGCGACACCCTCCCGGCCGCTATATCTTGCCATAGAAAATCCTGAACAAATCTGTGGATCCAGACTATAAGCTGCATCACTGCCAAAATCTAATGACGTGGTCCTCATTTCTGACCTTCCCTGAAAATTTCATCCAAATCCGTTAGTCTGTTTTAGAGTAATGTTGGAGACGGACAGACAGATTCACAGACAAACGTACGCCGATCGTCACATAACTCCACCGCGTTCCGTGGCAGAGTAATAAACAAATCAACTCCGAGAGAAAGTTGACTGTGTTTGGCTCAACATACAGCTGTAAGCCAGCTTCTCAACTATGAATATAATCCAAACTAAATCTGGTTCCAGACTCACCAATGAGCTCCAAATGTGTTTGAGAAAAACCCTGACACCATTCAGGCCACGATTCAAAATACTGGCAGCTCAGTTCTCCCATTAAGCAGCAAGGGTATAAGGAGAGTGATAGAAGACAGAAAAAAATGTAAGTGTTCAACTGTTTACATTTTTTAGGGTTTAGATATTGTTAAAGATGTATATAAGTTGGTTCAGGTTGTTCAGTCATTATTTTTCACTTTATTTTCAGGTGTACATTTATATTAAAAGTTATTTATTAATAAATGTTATCAAAATGTTTCTGAATCGTACTGAATTTATTTGATTTGACAGTCAGTTATTGATCACATGCAGACACTAACTACTAGGTTACATCAACATATATCACACTAATTCAAGTTTGACATTAAGATTTTCTGGACCTTTGCTTTAATACATTTTCTCTGACTGGACCTCTTTGAATTTTAGTTGAATACCCCTGTGGTAAACAGCACATTGGCCCTCTTTTTGAATACAAAAAAACCCCAAAGACGAAACAGTCCACCAACTTAGAGTAATATGAACACTCTGCAGGAAAGATTTTTTTTTTCACCGAAGCACAGGAGTTTAATAAACATGTTAAGTGCATATATATTCCCTTCTTTCTTGAATCTGTTTCCTCATGCAAAATGAAATGCGATTAATATAGATTAAAAATGAATGATATTTAATCGTGATTAGTCGAAATCACGCCACAGCAACCCTGTGATTAATTAAAAAAATTTTAATAGTTTGACAGCACTAGTTTATGGTCAACATGTGCTCACTATATAGCTGTTGTTTTGAAGGTGTGTGTGTCAAAAAAGTGCAAATGTCCATCACAGGCTACCATAGTGCAAACTGAGAGAAAGAGAGTGAGAACTAGAGAATGAAAATTTGCTAGAAAAACTGTCTGTGTGAGCTAGGCCAGACATAAGAGCACATGAAGTAAAGGGACAGCTCAGTGTCTGTAACACAGTGTCACCACTGAATGTACAAGGAACTTTTATTCACATTAATAGGCTTGCAAGGTGTGTACATAAGCAATAATTTTCATGAGAGTAACAAGGGGTCTTTTTTAAACTTAAATGCATTCTCCACTTTCTGTACTCGTGTGTTGTCAAAATGTTTTTTATTGGTGTGTACTGTCCTTCATCACACACTGGACTGGACTGGTATACAATATACACTGGAGATCAAAATTAGTGAACAATTTATGAACACTTGATTTTTGCAGAAATAATGTAATCTTCATTGCTCAACAGCTGAAGGATTTTTAGTTGTGGCTGTACCATGCTACTAGAACAGTATTTTACAAAATAACCAAAGCACTTAAACAAATAAACTTTATTTTGTGGAAAACACAATGATCAAAATTAAAGAACAACAATGACTGTAGCACGGAGAAAGATTACAACAAAATTTTCTGAAGGTTACAACAGTCAACAATTAGTAGGGAGTGTACAGGCCATTGTTTTGAGTGACTTCAGCACATCAGTGTCCACAGGACATCACTAGTCTCTCACACAGCTCTGGTGTGATTTTGATCCACTCTTCTTCCAGTCTCTTTCATGGTTTGATGACTTTAGTGGGTTTCTTGTCCATAACTTTTCGCCAAGGATTTTCCAGAGGTTCTCTATTGGGTTTAAATAAGGACTCCGGTCTGCCATTTCACTGTTTCAATGTTTTTCGTTTCAAGGAACTGTTTTACCCATTTTGTTGTGTGACAGGGGGCATTGTCCTGCATGAAAATTGCTGACTGATTGGGCGATGAGCACAGGGAAAGAACCACATGTTGTTGAAGAAGGTTCTGATAAATATTAGCATTCACGCTGTCATATAACAGGACCAACTCCTGCTGCAGAAAACACTCCCCAAACCATGACACTTCCTCCTCCACCTTTCACTGACTTCTTTACATACTTTGGGTTCAGTCTTTCCCCAGTTTCACTACAAGCATGTTTCCCATTGGACCCAAATAAATTAAACTTTCTTTCATCACTAAAGTGAACTATGTTAGTCTAGTGTTGAACTGACTGCCCACTGAGAACCTCCGTATTATCCTGTCTTCTCTTGCACATCTTTCATGGAGGACCAGCCTTCCTGGGGGACTTGAATGAGTTTGTGACATTGTAAAGATGCAATACTCTAGAAATCACAGATTTGGAATGACCAGCTTCTCTTGCTCTGGCTAATAGGGTCATCCTTTTGGCCCTCATCTGGACAACCTGCTGCCGTAGGGTTTTAGTCACTTTAGAACAGCTCACCATCTTGCAGAGTCAGTGAAAACTGGAAAATTAGGCCGCCACTTAAATAGGGTTTGTCAGATAATCAAGGAAATTAGCACCAGGTGCCAGATGAACACAAATAACTGGGAGGTATCTGAAAGTGTTCTCTAATTTTGATCAGTTTTCTTTTTCGGATATCTCTTTTAACTTTTTAATATTGTGCTTCAGAATATATGTAACTCATGAAATATGCTTAAAATATTGCTCTTTTACTCCTGTTTAGATATTTTCAAATATGACTACGCGGTGACCTAAACATTTAGGAAATTGTAGGTTGTTCTCTAACTTTGATCACCAGTGTATATGTATATATGTAAAAATTGCTGTAGTTACCAAATGGTAAACGCAATTTCCTATTAAACCCCTTGAAATAAAACTGAAAGTCTACAATTCAAAAACGTCCTAATCCTAATTCTTTAATTAAAAGCCATTATGGCTATGATCTGAAAGGTTAAGTTTATTCACTGCCACTCTGATTTCCAAGTTTCAGTGAATGCAACTATGGTACTCAGTGAACATGAAAGCAAAATTAACTGGAATGGCTGTGTGTAGTGCAGCTAGTAAGCTGTGCAGCTCATGAGCATCATAGAGAGGGCAAAAAAAGCCACAGTTTGCCAGCCTTTAATTGATGCAGGCACACATACAGACCTCAAAGTGTTAACAGGAGCTGAAACTTTGTAGGAGTATTTCCTTCAGTTTTATTAAATACCTGCAGCATCAGATGGCAGGATGACCAAAAACGTCTCCCAAGAGAGAGGGGTGCATGCTTTTACACATCCAACTCAGAACAACACAATGCAGTGGTAACTTCATTAATTACTTTTAATTGTAAACTGTGTACCTCAGATAGGTGAGCTGTCATACACAGTCACAGTTTATTTGCTGCAGTTGTATAATTTTGTACACAGCTGAGTCTTATTTTACTGTAAAAGTGTGATTCATGTTAAAAAAAAAAAAAAAAAAAAGTATTTTCTGTTACATTAATTTTCCCAAGCAGGATATTTGTTATCTGTGTGCATGCATTACAGTACATAAAATGTGAATGTGTTTTTGTAGTCTGTAAAAGGTGATAAAATACGTTGCCAAAGCCTTAAAGCATTTCCTGGAGCAAACTAATTAAAGTACTACAGTATGTTCTATATATTTGTCCATACACTGAGCATTTGTGTTATTTGCTGTTGTTTTAAAGAGCGCATGGAGACAGCCAATAAGCAGCTTGCTGCTAAAGAGTGTGATGGCTCAGAGGACAACCGCAAAACCATCTCTCAGCTGCTCACGCAGAGTAAGTGCAACACAAACACCTGGGACATTCAGGCTTCCACTGAATGATGCTGATGTCTGAATAATTTATGGTCCAACTGATAGAATGTATCTGAAAACAAACAAAGCTGGTTTTATCTGGTGAGATTCTCAAATCCATTTCTGTGACAAGGCTGTGTCACTACATAAAACCACAAGCAAAACAACTCCATTATATATTTTTAGAGAAAATATTAGATCTTCTCAAGAGGCACATTAGAAGAAGCACAGTAAGCTGTAGAAGCTCTGGGATGCTCACAAAACTAGAATGGCAGCCACATAGATTTCCCATGCCGTTCAGATTTCATTGATATGTAACAACATCTGTAGATGTGTTGGCCTGCTGACAGACTGGTGACCTGTTCAAGTCGTACCCTGCCTGCATAGATGAGGATATTTTCTTGTGTCGTCAGACAAAGAAACACTGCGTGAAAAGGAGAAGCTGGAGATGGAACTGAATGCACTGCGCTCTACCACAGAGGACCAGAGGAGACACATCGAGATCAGAGATCAGGCACTTAACAACGCCCAGGCGAAAGTGGTCAAGCTGGAGGAAGAGGTAAGGCTACTCTACTCCTGGTACTACTGTACTCCTGATATTCGCAATTACCAGATCATATGCTCAGGTGTGCTCTCATAGATACGCAACTACAAATAAGGGTTGCTGTGGTGATAAAGATCATATGGAAACAACTATAACTGTAATTGGTCAGATGCAGGTTGGCAATGCAGAGCGATGATTGATTTAGAAGCACTTCAGAACCGAGAAGCACTACGATTTCTAAATTCACCCATTTAGCAGAGGGAAAGTGATACCTCCATAGCCGTTGATGTAGCAGCAGGATCAGTGAGCTACGTCACTTAAAGAAGGCAGAGGGAGAGGTGCAGCAGGGTCTGCTGCTGTGGAGATCTACTTACCAAATCTGATGATTTGGTCAGCAGTGCAGAGACAGGTTGCATTGCATTGAAAAAGTGTGCCAAAGTTAGAATCAGAGTTCAGTGTTACAAAGAAAAGGTTTGCACCGTTGCATTGAAAATGGTGACATCAGAAGCCCAATACTAGAAAAGCCCGTATTTAGGAAAACGATACCTGATGATTAGCACAGAAAAGCGCTTCTCAAAGCAGAACTCTTCAGGGTAGGAAAGCAAAGTCAATTAAAGCTGCATATAAAAATATAAATATAAATAAAATAAATAATAAAATATAAAAAGCCTGCATTTTATTCCAGTTACTGAGTTTTTATACAGAAAGTTCTACAGGCAAATTCAAATCAGCATCTGACCAATCACAGATGTGTTCATCCCAAGAGGGGGTTTGTGCTCTATTTTTAAAGTTACTTTCTGTTTTACGTTGGTAATCACTTTCCTTGTATGTCTTTGGTTGTTTTGCTTCCTGTGTTTTCCTGTTTCTGCCTGATTAGATTCACCTGTCTCATTACACTTGCCTCTCTGTGTGTTTATAGTCCAGTCCTTCCTTTTGTCAGTTCATCTTATGTGTACCTCGAGCCACCGTAGGGCCAGTTGAAATTACACATACATGGTATCTGGCTTCACTAAACCTAACAATTTCAGTCAGGCTACGCAGTCATACAAAGTCAAACCAGATTTTTTGGACCTAGCTATGAAAGTGTTTAAATTAAAAGAGGTGGTTTTGGCACCAGATGACTAAATGCAAATATGGACATGTTTAGAGCTGCATTTCTCACAAGGACAAAAAACTATCCTCAACAAATATGAGCAGTTTAACCGACAACTAACTGTGTGAATGTCCAAGTTAAAAGGCTTGTTAATGTCACTGCCTCATCATTAAGACTCAGATAAATCTGACTATAATTACAATAGTGTATAAGCTGCTTAATGTAAGTTTCTAATTCAAAATTCAAGATTCAGTTTATCATCATTCATCATGCGTCCCAAGATTGTATAGTGAAATTACAAATGTAGTCCCTTTATACTACTCACAAAAAGGATAAATTATTTAAAGATTAAATAATTGAGTAGTTAATAAATAGTTAATAAATAAATATGTTTGTGTAGTTCTGAAACATTCCCTTTAATCTTCAATTTAACTTTTCAATTTAATTCAAATCAATTTTATTTGTATAACGACAATTCACATTTGTCATCTCATAACACGTCACATAGTGAAGACCTTCTGAATTCTAAACAGAAAACAGAGAGCCCAATAATCCAGACTTGCCTTTCCCCATGAGCAAGCAGTTGACAGCTGGAAAGGAACCAAAGAAACCCCCACCCCTTTAATGGGGAGCAATAAAAGAAAAGCTCTGACAGAACTATGCGTAGGGAAGGCAGTCGCCATCCCTGAGCCTGGTTCTGTCGGAGGTCTGACAGTATAGAGATGACAGGAAATGTCAGGAGAAATCTGGAATAACGTGACAGTGATACAGTCTCAGCTAAGGCATGTGGGTGCCCTGAAACCGTGACTTCTTTACTTCATCCTTCATCAATCTTAGATACTTTGTTTACAGTGGAAGCGCTTCTCATGAAATCAAATAATAGAAACCCGATACATTTTGGGCTAGTTGTGGACCACAGAAAGGAAGCAGATCATAGGTTTTAGATCCAAGTAAGTGGTGACTGACTAACTGAAACAGTGATGAGTAAAAAAAAAACAAAACGGTGTATTGTACTTGTACTCACAGAGTGCATGTATGTACACATGTTGCTCTGTAAATTCAAAGAGATTTCTTCATCACATTTGGGTCCTATTTTCAGAATTTGTGGACTGTGGCACATTTGTTTCCAAAAATTAGGTCACTTTAATGTTTGTTTGGATACTTGGCTAATAGCGTGTGTCTCCTGGTTACCAGTGTTTGTCTTTAGTGGAAAATCGCTCAGTGCTTCTACTTCCAACGTTCTGGTCTGATATTGGCCGGATATCTTACACAAGTGTCTCCTCACAGACCTGCTGACCTGTCTGCTTGTCATCCTGGTGCGTGTGAATGGGAGTAGCTGCAGAGAGTGTATCTAAAGCAAAACATAAATTGTCCAATTTCAAAACATCCAGGATTTTTCTTTCAGTTGTATAGTTTTTATACTCGTTACTTTCGATACTGATGCCTGTATTACTCACCAAATATACTCATTGCTCATCTTTAATTAGAGCCGTACTGAAGAGAAGTAATTGACATATTGTAGCATCTTTAAACCTACCATTTTACCTTAAAATCTCATCTAATACAAACAAAAAATGCCTGTAACTATACATAACACATGGGGTAACTGAGATCCTGTACAAATCAGGATCTCAGTTACTTTACAAAAGCTGGCCTCTGACACATAACACCTGCTTGTTGAACAGAACAAAAGAGCTGGTTGCCTTTTTCTTACTCCATTCTTTATCAAAATAAAAGAGCCTTTAGATTCTCAGCCCTGTACTTGTCTTCTCTCTCCTCTAATCCCTGCAGTCTCTTCTTTATTTTTTCTGATAGTCATTCTGCTTTAATAAGTCTGTAGAGCATCAGCAAGGCTTTAGAAAGAATAGAAGGGGAATTGCAACCACATCTAATGAGCATAGGAAGCATCAGTCTTTTCTCCAGCAAATTTGTGTGGCTACTAAAAATGCAGTGTGCTATTGAGGATCATTTCTTTTATTTAATTTATTTATTTTAAAATAATGTCTGAAAATGATTAGGAGGAAGTTTAACTTATTAGCCGCTACATGTCTGTAGATCTCATATCTTCCCGTTTCCTGTTTGCATCAACCTCATACTTATATACCTCTCAAGAAACCCCCAGAACACCTTTGCTTTTTCACATTATTATACACTGCCTCAAAAAAAGTCGCCGCCTGGATTTAACTAAGCAAATAGGTAAGATCCTTCCATTGAATAATTACTGCAGTGATGAATATGTTTCAGCTGGCAACAACTTATTTAACTCTAGCTGATGCAGTGAGTAGCTTCTCATTTCTTAAACAACCATGTTGGAAGACATATCCTGTGGTCATAGAAAGGATGTTAATCTGTCTCAGAAGGGTCAAGTTATTGGCCTGCATCAAGCAAAGAAAACAACTAAGGAGATTGCTGAAACTACTAAAATCGGGTTAAGAACCATCCAACTCATTATTAAAACCTGGAAGGATAATGGTGAACCATCATCTTTGAGGAAGAAATGTGGTCGATCATGTGGTCTGATGAGTCCAGATTTACCCTGTTCCGAAGTGATAGGCGCATCACAGTAAGAAGAGAGGTGGATGAAGTGATGCACTCATCATGCCTAGTGCCTACCATACAAGTGTGTAAAGGCAGTGTTATGATCTGAGGTTGCCGCAGTTGGTCAGGTCCAGGTTCAGCAACGTGATGTTTCCAAAGATTGAGGTCAGCTGACTACCTAAGTATACTAAAAAAATACTAGGCCTATCCATCAATGGAGTTTTTCTTCCCTGATGGCACGGGCATGTTCCAGGCTGATGATGCCAGGATTCATGGGGCTCACATTGTGAACGAGTGGTTCAGGGAGCATGAGGCATCATTTTCACGTGTGGATTATTTGCACAGTCCTGAATCAATACATTTGTAAGTATTTGTTTTGGAAAAACAATATATTAGCATGCTCAATATATCTGACATTAAGTACTACCCTAGTAGCTTTCTTAGTATTATTATTAGTATTTTATGTGTTTCTCCACACTTCTGCGATGCAGGTCAAGTATGGTAAAAACAGCAAGCTGTATAATGTATAAGAAGCCTATGAATTCTGAATGTGTCTGGTCCATTGTAGTAGTGATACAGTTTTTACCAGCTTTGTTCATATATACTTTATATGAGGTTTCCAATTAAGTCTATGATCCAGTACTACACCTAGAAATTCATTTTCATGTACTCTTTTAATGTTCGTTATCGATTGTTATTTGAACTCAAAGGTTTATTTTACAATTGCCAAACAGCATAAATTTAATTTTTCATTTCTGATTTAATGATATTTTATTCCTGTCAGGCCACTGTTTACATTTTTCCATTTCTGTTTGAACTTTAATTAATAGCATTCCTAAGTTGTCATCAGAGCAAAAAAATATTTATCATCCTCAAAAGCCACAAATTTAATTTCCTTTGATACCTTACACAAATCATTAATATACACAATAAACAATTCTGGTCCCAACACTGACTCTTTTGGGATACCATACATAATATCTAACAAACTTGATTTTTGTTGTCCAGTCTACACAAATTGTTTTCCTCTGAATAGTATGGTTTTTTTTTTAACCATTTCAAAGCTACTCCTCATATGCCATACCTTTCCAATTTATTAAGTACTATTCTATGATTTAAGTATCTATATTAAAATCTCAACAAAAAACAATAATTTTGTCTTGGTTCAGGTTTGCTACTGTGCGGCCCTAGGTTGGCAAATATTCCCTCCTATCCATCCATCCATCCATCCATCCATCCATCCATCCATCCATCCATCCATCCATCCATCCATCCATCCATCCACCTTATCTGTATACCACTTAATCCTCACAAGGATCGTGGAGGGGCTGGAGTCTATCCCAGCTGACTTAGGGCCAAGGCAGGGGACACCCTGGACAGGTCGCCAGTCTATCACTGGGCTACACATAAAGAAAAACAATCACAATCACACCTACGGACAGTTTAGAATCACCAATTAATTAATTAATTAATTAATTTTCAATTGCCCCCTGGGGACAAATACAGTTTTCTGAATCTGAATTAACCTGAGCATGTCTTTGGACTGTGGGAGGAAGTCGGAGTACCTGGAGAAAACCCACGCATGTACAGGAATAACATGCAAACTCCATACAGAAAGATCGTGGGAAGGCGGGGACATGAACCGAGGATCTTCTAGCTGCAAGGCGAAAGTGCTAACCACCAAGCCACTGTGTAGCCCTAGGTCGGCAAACATTCCCTCCTGAATATCCTCCAATATGTCTATGTTTGATCTTGGTGTCCTATGTATACAACAAAAAATTGTATGGTGTCATTTCCTCGACAACCTTACAGTAAAAATGTCCCGTTTTGTTTTTCCTATTCATATAATTTACATCATTTTCACCTCAAAATTGACAGAATTTTCCTCATGCAGCCAAGTCTTACATCAAACACATTATTTGTTTTATGTATTCTTTGATTTTCGAATGGAAATGAGTTGTTCCTGTCCTTGGTGAACTCATGTTTTTCCATTCCACCTAATAAACTGTCGGTAATGTAGAAGAACTTCAGCAGTACATGATAATATTTTGTATTTCATCAGTTAACTCACAGTTGTCCATCCCAACCGAATCATAAAGTCCTCTGGTCTCTCAGTCCTCAGCAGTCTGCTCTTCTCACCTGTACCTGTCCAGTTCTGTCATCTCTCTGACTGCTGTTGCTCTCACTTCTTCTACTGCTCCATTTAACTTTATTAACACTGGCTGTCCATGTTCTTTGGATTTTGTTCTGCTCTCTCAGATTTCATGCTTGCTATGCAATGTCAGGATTTACAAATAATAAAAAATCTCTATTGGCAACAAAGTCCAGCAGTGAGAATGAACAATGAAACTGGTGAAGAACAACCACTAAATAGGGATGTGTGCTACCACCTGACCTGTTCTCCTTGTACAGTGAAAACATCATGAGGAAAATACAAGGTTTACTGGGATTATCCATCGGAGGTTATAGCATAAATAACATTTGTTATACAGATGGCAAAGTGCTGACAGTGAACAGTGAAGAAAACTTGCAAACCATAGTATCCATAATTAATACAGAGAGCCAAAAACTTGGGCTGTCTTTAAAGAAAAAAGGAACAGAGGTAATGGTAATTTAAAAGAAAAATGTCATCCCAACCTGTATCATAGAATTGGACCAAGACATACTGAAGCAGGTTCATTATTTCGAACATCTCGGTTCATGGATGACATCAGATGGGAGGTGTGAAACAGACATCAGATGTAGAGTAGCAATGGCAAGAACAGCATTTATGAAAATGAAAAATATACTGACAAATAAGAAAATAGCAATTAGCATCCATGTAAGGACTCTCAGCTGTTACATCCTACCAGTTCTGATGTATGGATGTAAATTTTGGAACATAAATAATAAAATGTCAAAGTCACTGCAGCAGAGATGTGGTTTTGCAGACGCATGCTACGTATATCTTATATGACCAGAATAAACAATGAAGATGTCTTATAAATACTAAACACAAATTATACGCTATGAACAAAATTAGGAAACGGCAAGCAACATTTTTTGGACACTTCATAAGAAAGAGATCCTGGCATATATCGTCACAACTGGAAAACTTAATGGGAAGAGAGGACGAGGCAGACAGAATGAAAATGATAGATGGCCTGACATCATGGCAACACATGGAAAGGGCAACAGTCACAATTCAGACATCAAAAGACAGGATTAGATGGAGAGAAATGATTGCCTACGGTGAATGACAAGGCACTTGATTGATTGATGCAATATCAGCATTCTTCTTTGTGAGGTGCTCCTTAATATCCAGTTGGATCTTTTAAGTTTTTCCTTTGCTTCAGTACAGCATTCTTGTGTCTTCTATTAACAAATCGCAATACAGTTACCAGTGTCTAAGTTTTTTTTTTTCAGGGCAGAGTGTGGTAGGTTTCAATATTCTTTGTATCAATAAATAGGTCTTTGCTGTACAGGAAAGCAGTTACAAATTGTAAATCTCCGATGTGTATGTGACTCCAGAATGAGCTCAGTGATTTGTCTTCTGTTGTTTTACAGTGTATTTCAATTCAGTCATCTGTATCTCTAAGAAAATCTGTTTTTCTTCCATCAAAAAGACATAATATAATCCAATCACAGCAAACATTCTTGTACATGACACACAGAGACAGATATGTGCAGCAGACCATGTATGAGCTGAGGATTACTGAAGTTGGGAGAGTTAGGTAGTTTTATACATTGAGGGAGAATGTTTAATACTTGAGAAAATAATAATAATGTTATCATTAAATGTAACTGTGTGTCCGTGTGTCCGTGTGTGTGTGTGTGTGTGCGTGCGCGTGCGTGTGCGTGTGTGTGTGTGCGCGCGCGTGCGTGCGTGTGTGTGTGTGTGTGTGTGTGTGCGTAGCTGAAAAAGAAGCAGGTTTATGTTGAGAAGGTGGAGCGGATGCAGCAGGCTCTGGCTCAACTCCAGGCAGCCTGTGAGAAGAGAGAACAACTTGAACATAGACTTCGTACAAGACTGGAGAGAGAGCTGGAGTCACTACGCATGCAGCAGGTAACAAAAAAAAAAACATACTGAAGACAAAAATAAGTATCTATAGATAACTCACACAAATACAGGGGGGCTGTTGCTCAGGTGGTTGAGTGGGCTGTCCACTTGATGTAATGCTGAATGTTCGATCCCCGGGCCCCCTCATGTGCCAAAGTGTCCCTTTGCATGATCTTAAACCCTAAGTTATTTCCAACATCACTGCATGTCAGTGGTGGCAGAATGAGAAACATATTGTAAAATGCTTGTAGATTCTAACTCAGGTTTAAAAGGTAGGTGCTCTTGTTGTTTATTAATATGTACTAAATTAATTCCCGTACTTTATTGCATAGTCACTTTTTGTTTTTAACTGACATAGTGTTTTTCTTTGATTCTGATTTGATTTTGAGTGTGTTTGCTTTACTGTATGCGCCTTGGCAGTGTAGAACAATTAGGGTTCTCCCTAAATGTGCTCTCCAAGGTTTTAAAATATATATTTAATGAAATAACTTGAATTTGTTTTATGACGCTTATCCGGGTTGTTTTCTCCTAACTAGATCCCTGCTTGTGTTGTATCTACTCTCACATGTACAAAACCCAAAACCAGTGAAGTTGGCACGTTGTGTAAATCGTAAATAAAAACAGAATACAAGGATTTGCAAATCCTTTTCAATTTATATTCAACTGAATACTCTGCAAAGACAAGATATTTAATGTTCAAACTGAGAAACTTTTTTTTTTTTGCAAATAATCATTAACTTAGAATTTAATGGCAGCAACACATGGCAAAAAAGTTGGCACAGGGGCATTATTACCACTGTGTTACATCACCTTTCCTTTTAATAACACTCAGTAAACATTTGGGAACTGAGGAGACCAATTTTTGAAGCTTTTCAGGTGGAATTCTTTCCCATTCTTGCTTGATGTACAGCTTAAGTTGGTCAACAGTCCGGGGTCTCCGTTGTCGTATTTTACGCTTCATAATGCGCCACACGTTTTCAATGGGAGACAGGTCTGGACTACAGGCAGGCCAGTCTAGTACCTGTACTCTTTTACTACGAAGCCACGCTGTTGTAACACGTGCAGAATGTGGCTTGGCTTTGTCTTGCTGAAATAAGCAGGGGCGTCCATGAAAAAGACGTTGCTTGGATGGCAGCATATGTTGCTCCAAAACCTGCATGTACCTTTCAGCATCAATGGTGCCTTCACAGATGTGTAAGTTACCCATGCCTTGGGCACTAATACACCCCCATACCGTCACAGATGCTGGCTTTTGAACTTTGCGCCTATAACAGTTTGGGTGGTTCTTTTCCTCTCTGGTCCGGAGGACACGATGTCCACAGTTTCCAAAAACAATTTGAAATGTGGACTCGTCAGACCACAGAACACTTTTCCACTTTGCATCAGTCCATCTTAGATGAGCTTGGGCCCAGCAAACCCGGCGGCGTTTCTGGGTGTTGTTGATAAATGGCTTTTTGTTTGCATAGTAGAGTTTTAACTTGCACTTACAGATGTAGCGACGGACTGTAGTTACTGACAGTGTTTTTTTGAAGTGTTCCTGAGCCCATGTGGTGATATCCTTTTTACACTGATGTCGGTTTTTGATGCAGTACTGCCTGAGGGATTGAAGGTCACGGGCATTCAATGTTGGTTTTCGGCCTTGCCGCTTACGTGCAGTGATTTCTCCTGATTCTCTGAACCTTTTGGTGATATTACGGACCGTAGATGATGAAATCCCTAAATTCCTTGCAATAGCTCGTTGAGAAATGTTGTTCTTAAACTGTTCGACAATTTGCTCACGCATTTGTTTACAAAGTGGTGACCCTCACCCCATCCTTGTTTGTGAATGACTGAGCATTTCAGGGAAGCTGCTTTTATACCCAATCATGGCACCCACCTGTTCCCAATCAGCCTGTTAACCTGTGGGATGTTCCAAATAAGTGTTTGATGAACATTCCTCAACTTTCTCAGTCTTTGTTGCCACTTGTGCCAGCTTTTTTGAAACATGTTGCAGGCATCAAATTCCAAATGAGCTAATATTGGCAAAAAAAAGCAAAGTTTACCAGTTCGAACGTTAAGTATCTTGTCTTTGCAGTATATTCAACTGATTATAGGTTGAGGGGGATTTGCAAATCATTGTATTTTGTTTTTATTTACAATTTACACAACGTGCCAACTTCACTGGTTTTGGGTTTTGTACGTTGCTTCCATAAAAGTGTCAGCTAAGTTAAACTGTTGAATTGTAGACTAAACAAATAAATAATAATTGTTTGGAATATTCAGTAAAAAAGCAACATAAAAAACATTTTAAACACATGATTTTTTAAGTCTTTAATTTTTTGAGACGCTTCTTGAATTGTGTTTTATTATTAAATGTTGCTATAATATAAAATTGGTACATTTGGAAATTCTTACAGTGTAGATGGTAAGCCAGTAATACACACATGGACAAAATTGTTGGTACCCCTCAGTTAATGAAAGAAAAACCCACAATGGTCACAGAAATAATTTGAATCTGACAAAAGTAATAATAAATAAAAATTCTAGGAAAATTAACCACTGGAAATCAGACATTGCTTTTGAACCGTGGTTCAACTGAATTATTTTAAAAAATAAACTCATGAAACAGGCCTGGACAAAAATGATGGTACTCTCAACTTAATATTTTGTTGCACAACCTTTTCAGGCAATCACTGCAATCAAACGATTTCTGTAACTGTCAATGAGACTTCTGCACCTCTCAGCAGGTATTCTGGTCCACTCCTCATGACCAGACTGCTCCAGTTGTCTCAGGTTTGAAGGATTCCTTCTCCAGACGGCATGTTTCAGCTCCTTCCACAGATGTTCAATAGGATTTAGATCAGGGCTCATAGAGGCCACTTCAGAATAGTCCAATGTTTTCCTCTTAGCCATTCTTGGCTGTTTTTAGCTGTGTGTTTTGGCTCATTATCCTGTTGCAAGACCCATGACCTGCGACTGAGACCAAGCTTTCTAACACTGGGCAGCACATTTCTCTCTAGAATACCTTGATAGTCATGGCATTTCATTGAACCCTGCACAGATTCAAGACACCCTGTGCCAGATACAGCAAAGCAGCCCCAGAACATAACAGAACCTCCTCCATGTTCCACAGTAGGGACAGTGTTCTTTTCTTGATATGCTTCATTTTTGGGTCTGTGAACATAGAGCTGATGTGCCAAAAAGTTCCAGTTTTGTCTCGTCTGTCCATAGGATATTCTCCCAGAAGCTTTGTGGCTTGTCAACATGCAGTTTGACAAATTCCAGTCTGGCTTTTTTATGATTTGTTTTCAACAATGGTGTCCTCCTTGGTCGTCTCCCATGAAGTCCACTTCGGCTCAAACAACAATGGATGGTGCGATCTGACACTGATGTATCTTGACCTTGGAGTTCACCTTTAATGTCTTTAGAGGTTGTTCTGGGCTCTTTTGTTACCATTCGTATTATCCGTCTCTTCCATTTGTCATCAATTTTCCTCCTGTGGCCACATCCAGGGAGGTTGGCTACAGTCTCATGGATCTTAAATTTCTGAATAATATGTGCAACTATAGTCACAGGAACATCAAGCTGCTTGTAGATGGTCTTATAGCCTTTACCTTTAACATGCTTGTCTATAATTTTCTTTTTAATCTCCTGAGACAACTCTCTCCTTTGCTTCCTCTGGTCCATGTTTAGTGTGGTACACACCATGTCACCAAACAGCACAGTGACTGCTTGTAACCTTATAAATAGGCCGACTGACTGATTACAAGTTTGTAGACACCTGTGATGCTAATTAGAGGACACACCTTGATTGAATATGTCCCTATGGTCACATTATTTTCAGTCTTTTCTAGGGGTACCATCATTTTTGTCCATGCCTGTTTCATGAGTTTATTTTTTAAAATAATTCTGTTGAACTATGGTTCAAAAGCAATGTCTGATCTTCACTGGTTAATTTTCATAGAATTTTTAATTATTATTACTTTTGTCAGATTCACATTATTTCTGTGACCATTGTGGGTTTTTCTTTCGTTATCCGAGGGGTACCAACAATTTTGTCCATGTGTGTATATTAGCTTTAAATCCACAAATGATCAGATTCTCTTTTTGTATTCTGTCTCATTTTTTCTTTGTGTCTCCCCTCCTCCTGTGTTCTTCATCTCTTCCAGCGTCAGGGAGGCTCACAAAACAGTGGTGTGGTCCCATCAGAGTACAATGCAGCAGCCCTTATGGAGCATCTGAGAGAGAAGGAGGAGCGGATCCTGGCTCTCGAGGCTGATATGACCAAATGGGAGCAGAAATACTTGGAAGAAAGTGTGATGAGGCAGTTTGCTCTAGATGCTGCCGCATCTGTTGCCACTCAGAGGTATATTTCATATTCTGAGCCTTAGTTTAGGACTTTGGCATCTTAGCAGTAGCAAATTGTTCATAGTTTATGCGTCATTCACCTAAATTCACCAAATTTTGAAAGAAGTTTAAGCCTGACCATCTCATATTTGTCTTATTTTTTCTTTCTATATGTATGTTACTAAGTAACACATGGAAAATCTGGAGTCAGAGGTCACATAAGTTTTTGAGTTAAAATTAGTGCAACGTTGGAAGTGCCATAACTTGCCATAACCTGTTGGCTCCTTCACCATAGCCCTTAATCCTATCTGCTCCACGGGTGCCTAACAAGCTGGGATATGCAAAGCAGTGCATTTTGTTGTACTCTGTGTAGTGACAATAAAGTTGAACCTTATCTTAGTTCATGTTGGAAATAAGTGGAAGTCTATGCATACATTGCAAGTAGCCACATCACTCCCAGGTAGAGGAAGCAACTAAGTCTGAAGTGCTCTGTTTGAGCTACCTTTGAACCATGTTCTGGTTTTCAGGGATACCTCTGCAGCAGTGATAAACCACTCTCCCAGCAACAGCTACGATACTTCGGTTGAGGCTCGAATCCAGAAGGAAGAGGAAGAGATTCTCATGGCCAATCGCCGCTGTCTGGACATGGAGAGCAGGTAAAACACTCAACATATACATGCACCTCCCTGAGAATTGGACGTGGAAGTACAGAAGCAATGTATTCAATGCTGCCTTGTAAATGTTTTTTTTAGCTTGAGAAAATTATTTCATTAAGTTTCCCAGTGATTAGTTTTTGATTTCAGCCTTTGGGCTTTAGGTTCTTCAGTATGTCTTGAACAGTTTCTGCATTTTGTCCAAGTGCAAATGAAAACACGTAAAACTGAAGCTGGCACATGGTGCAAAAGAAAATTCTCAAGCTACCTGTTATAGTTGTCATCCATACTTCACTGTAGACTGATTGTATTACTAACAAATGGGTATAGTGGGTCTTCAGATGTGCTGCAGCACACAGGTGTTATTATTTGCCTACTGGGTTCAGTTAAATTAAATGAAAGTTGGTAGTTAACTCTGCATACCAAACAACAGTATGAAGACTGAAAACACCTAGTGTGTGATCTTGTGTGGTTCCTTGCAAACTGTGAAGAGCAAAGCAGATCAGGAACATAACTGTGTGCCAAAACCCACAGAGCCACAGAACTGTACTGTCTCTAGTTTTGTTAGAGACGTTATAAGACCTGTAAGGATGTTATGTCTGTGTTTTTTGATGGAAAAAGTTAACTTGCTCTTCTGTTGATAATTCTCCCCACCCATGTCCTTTTAGCACTAATGATGCAAGATGCTTGTCAGTTCCTATGATTTATGTTTTGTTTTTTGTTTTTTTACTCCTTATGGTCTGATTATCAAAAATAATAATACTGACATGAAGTGGAGCAGAACTTAAAGCCAGTGTTTTCCTCAGTAAAAGATCAAGTGCGAACACTCCTGTGATTCCCAATTCCACTTTCTTGCAGTACTGTCCTGCAGTAACTATGGCTCCATTCTAACCTCTCTAATCTAGAATAAAGAATCTTCATGCGCAGATCATTGAGAAGGATGCCATGATCAAGGTACTCCACCAGCGCTCTAGGAAGGAGCCCATTAAATCAGATGTACCATCTGCCATGAGGCCCTCTAAGTCCCTGATGTCCATCTCCAACACTGGCTCTGGTGGTTCAGGACTTCTCTCTCACAGCCTGGGACTCAGTAGCTCACCAATCACAGAAGAACGCAAGGACACTAGCTGGAAGGGCAGTCTGGGTAAGAATCAACTGCCTTTATAGCTAATGCAGAAGATCCAGTGACACTTTTAAGAGGAGCAGCTGAAATGGTTCTGTGGGTGAGAAATCATGTGTAGAAAATGTTCTGCTGTTCGTGTTTTTAAGGACAAGTTATTGTCATGTCTCTCCAGGGGTTCTACTGAGTCCTGAGTTTCGCACTGAGTCTCTCCGGACAGAGTCAATTTCATCCTCCCCCTCCCCAGTACTGCCATCAACACCAATGACTGCAGGCCATTCGAAGACAGGCAGCAGGGACAGCTGCACACAAACTGACAAAGGTCAAGGTCAGGACACCAGCAAGCCCAGCACTCCAGCCCTCCAGAGCATGACATTGCCAGCCCGTCTGTCCAGCCCCAGCCCTGTCTACATCCCTGACCGCATAGCAGGTCAGCTCACACTGTCTATCAGAGATATTATTCCAATCTTATACTTTCTGTTTTCATGAGTACCAAGGGTCTGCTATAAGGTCTGTGTCACGTGAATTTATCATCTGCCGAAATTCTTGTAGCGTTGTGATGTATTTCAAGAAATGGAGCGTCACGTTGCCTGTTCCTCATTTGCATAAAGTTGAAGTCTTTGCTGTACCCCGTTTTGTTAGTTTAGATATTTTTGGGAACTGTAGTGAAATGTTGCTGTAATATAAGCAAATGTTTTCAATGCTGGTGTGGTTATATATATAAAATTAGTAGCTTGGCAATATAGAGCCACAGCTTGGGAAATGGCTATGAAGTGACTTGGTAGGCACTATTTCTGGATCAGTCACTATTTCATATTTGTTCCATTGGCTGACAACAGAAACAAAAAAATATGTAGATGAAAATTTTCTATCATGATTTCAGCTGTATTAAAATGCAATATATGTGCACAAAGAGGACAGAAGAGAAGCAAACACATATAAACAGTGGTTGAAATTGAAGCAAATCAAGAACATGAAAACAAAGTAATCCATACCTAGTCCTTGTCTATTGGTATTAAATTAAAGCTTCCACCAGCTCTGAATGTCCCTCAGCATTACAATTTCCACAGAGCTAATGGTAGCATTAGCTACATTAGCCCTTACAATGTGCTAACACCGAGGGTCTTCTGATTGTTATGGGGAGATTGCCATCAAAAATAAAAGTAATCCATTGGGTCTTCAATTTCGCAAATGCTAGGAGTGTATGAAGACTCGTGATCACTCTTGCTGCCTACAGCAGAACATTTTGTGTGCTTTGCTGGTGGCTGAGACACTTTTGATTTAGCAAAAGCAGCTCTAGAAAGTAAACAAATCCAGTGGACTGTGAGGCAGCTGCTCTTTCAAAATGACTCACCTGAGATGCAGCCGGCAGTGAGGGGGCAGAGTTCTGCAAAGTTTGACCTATATGATGATTGGTTTGTGGTGGTATGTAGCACTTTGGTCAAATTCTCACTGGTTTGTGAAGCTGGGAGGTTGTCTAGTTGTGGGGGGTTTAAGGAATGGCAGGAGAAAACGCCTTCATACCTAAACAGTTTTTAGTTTAAACCTCCAAATTTACAACAACCGCAAATCACAATACCAATTGATTTTCACCATATGGGACCTTTAATCCTTAAATAAAAACATTTACACATTTGGAAATGAACAATTCAATAACTTTTGCTTGTTTCTTCAAAGCGTTTTAATATCTGTTTCTCATTTATCAGTTATGCACTCAAAATCACACACCAAGGGCAGCAGTGCAACTATGTGAGGTGCTCATCTGTCATCAGGAGCAACTTGGGGTTCTGTATTTTGCCCAAGAGTTTGGGCAGGGGCTGGGGATTGGACTGCCAGCCTTGCTATTAGTGGACAGCCTGCTTTAAGTGAGTCATAGCTTCCCACACAGCCGTGTTCTTAAAATGTAAACAAAGTTTATGTGAGTCCAAAAAAGTTGCGAACAGGTAGTCCTGTCTTCCGTGTTACCTTTTAAGCTGTTAAGTGTAGACTGACTCATTTACCCTGTCATTCAAATCTGGCGGTTTAGCTATTTTCCAGTGTGTCAAGATAATTCTGGAAGCTGTGATCAAACTATCTACAATAACAGCTAATGTATCTTTTGATATATCTGATATTTGAAATGTGTCCTCTAGTATACTTTCAACAGGAGTCATACGGATTGCGTACATATGCCAGACAGTGATTCAAGACAATTGCAACTGTAACACAGAATGATGCCATGAATGTACATTCCCATTTACAGTGTAGGAAGGTTCCTACCTCCTTTATAGACTTCCAACTTTTTACATTTCTGCTGGAGGGTGGCATTACGTGAACTTCCTTCTTGCCTTCTGTATTTTTCACAGTTCGTCTCAGTTTTCAGCCATTTTCTCTGTTCTCAGGCCTCTGTTAAAACAATCTCAAATTAGACTACTTGAAGAAAGGTTTCTTAGTTTAAAGAATTGTGAACCTGTGTGCCATCCCTATGGCATGTTCAGGTAATCCAAGATGTCATTCTCTGTAATCCGAGTGAATCTGGATATTACACAGTTTCCAATTTGTGGATAGTTCTAAAAGTTTTGTGTTGAGTTGGAGTTTGCATGTTCTCCCTGTGCCTGTATGGGTTCTCACCAGGTTCTCCGGCTTCGTCCCACAGTCCACAGATGTGCTGAGGTTAACTGTTTTTTCAAAATTGTCTGTAGATGCGAGTGGGCTTGATTGTTTGTCTCTCTGTGTAGTGCTGTGATGGAGTGGTTACCTGTCCAGGTGAGCACTGCTTTCACCCTAGGTCAGCTAGGGATAGGTTCCAGCCCCTGCGACCCTAGAGAGGATTAAGCAATGTTTAGATAATGGATGGGTGGATCTTTTTTTAAGGATTCAAGGTTCTTTATTGTTATGCCAGCACACATATTCACATGAGGTGGCACAAAATTAGTACTCGGGTCCTGGTTGGAAGTCAAAGAAATACAGAAAAATAACCGAAATTGAAAGCAATATAAACATTATACACAAATGTTTACCAGGGGTAAACAGCTAAGATAGGCAAGTATGCAAAAACTGTACTATGAGGTAGATGTCCATTTGGCAAAGTGGAAAATAGCTAGGTGGGTGATAGGTGGAAAAGCTACAGAGTACCACCAGAGTTCAACAGTCTAACAGTTTTTGGAAAGAAGCTGTTCCTCAGTCTGGTGGTACTGCTCCAGATGCTCCACAGCCTCCTTCCTAAAGGCAGTGGGGCAAAAAGTGAGTGTTCAGGGTGGGTGGAGTCCTTCATGATGCAGAAGGCCCTCTTCCAGTATTTTCTACAGTCAGTGTCTGTGGTGGTGGGCAGGCTGCTCCCCACAATCCTTTGTGCGGCCTTCACCACCCCCTGCAGGGCCTTCCTCTCTGCAGAGGGTGGCCTAAAATCCACGACCATTTCCTTGGTCTTTTTCATGTTGATACAGAGAAGGTTTTCTCTACACCAACCCTCCATATGCTCCATCTCCTCTCTGCATTCAGACTCGTTGTTGGTGATGCAGCCCACCAGCAGTGGTGGGATGCAAACTTCACTATATGACAGCTCAGGTGTTTGGCAGAGCAGTCATATGTCAGCAAGGTGAACAGGCGGGGACTCAGCACACAGCTCTGGGGGAAGCCAGTGCTAAGGGTAATGGGGGAGGATAAGATGTTGTGGATTCTGACGGTCTATGGCCTATTGGTGAGGAAGTCCAGGACCCAGTTCCCAAGAGAGGGGCCCAGTTGAAGTGCTGATAGCTTCTGCACCAGGGTCTATGGGATGATTGTATTGAAGGCAGAAGTAAAGTCCAAAAAGAGCAGGTGGACGTATGAGTTCTTGCTTTCCAAGTGGATGAGGGCTGTGTGAACCACTGATTAAATGGCATCATCAGTGGAGTGGTTCTTCCTGTAGGCGTACTGATGGGCATACACAGCGATGTCGAAGTCTTTTATGTGGGACATTGCCAGCCTCTCGAAGCACTTCATGACTATTGGAGTGAAGACTGCCATCCAATAGTAATTCAGGCCTGTCACTGTGGAACTCTGTGAAAAATAGTGGTGGCCTTGAGGCAGGTTGGAACAGCTGCCTGTGAGATTGAGGCAGGGCTGCAACAACGAATCGATTAAATCGATAAAAATCGATTATTAAAATCGTTGGCGACGAATTTCATTATCGATTCGTTGTGTCACGCGATTCATGCGTCACTCGCCATGTTGCAGAGCCGTCTACTTCACCTGCAGAGCTTTGTCAATGCTGGTTGACTGAAATAAAGTTTAAAAAAAACTCCAAACTGCAGAGCGAGTTGAACAGAGTGAGGTGGATGCAGAACGGAGGCGGTATTTTCAAAGGAGGAGTAAATTCAACAAATGAAACATGACTGGCACGGAGAAAACAGTTTGACTGAAGTCCTCATCAGTGTGGGAGCATTTAACGCTTCACAAAACAAAAAACATGTCGCGTGTCCACTACATGCGATTTTCCCGCAGGGCAACGCACGCATCTGAAAATCGCACGGACAGCGGACAGTCACTAGCGGGCCACGACATTGTCACATGACCGAGCTTTCAGCTCGACAGTCCGGCAGACGAGTCAGATAAACACAGTGGACTCAGCAGCGGACCACCATTCCTAAATCCTAGCCGCCACTCCTTCAAATTTCTTTTTTTTTTGTTGTCGCAAACACACCACCACCGCATGTCTCCACCTTCACAGCAAAGTTCTGCACTGTGTCAGGTACTCATGAGTACCAAGGTAAACTACAGACAACTATCTTGCTCAGTATCTACTCTTTGATACGTCGGGTTAATACAACGTTGATGTCACGAGAACGCGGCCTTGAAAGTGACGTCACGTCAAGCACCCAGGCACCAGGTTAGAGTCAGAGGAGTGTCGTCTTGGAAAATAGGGCAGCGACTTACCGGAGAAAAGTTATAAGCTTACGATAGCTCATAATAGATTTTACAAGTTACATAGACATTCACAAAATATTGATGGGCAGTAAATGTTATGTAACATATTGGTAGCTTCAGATAATTAGGCCCAGTGCCAACTCAGTGTCGCTAATGTGAGTAAACTATTGATAGCATTAAGCTAATATCTACACACCATGATGTAACTGCTGAATGCGTTTTCAGATGAGCTTGTTCAAATCTTTTCATTTATTTTTTTACATTCAGCCTTTAAAAAGCCATTTTCCACTGGACATTCAATAAATAGGTTGTACAAAGAAAATCTGCAGTCAAATGTCATTTGTTTACACGTCACGGCTCCCAAGAGAGCCTGCCGCCGCTGCTGCAAAAAATCTGAGAGGAAACACTGCTTGACTACAATGATTTTATTTGCTCTGTCAGTCCAAATCTTCTATTTCTGAATAAAGAGGCGGGAATTAAAAATGTGTTTTTTAAAAAATCCGATTAATCGAAAAAATAATCAGCCAAATAATCGATTATTAAAATAATCGTTAGTTTCAGCCCTAGAATGAGGTGTTGTAGATGTGCATTAGCACCTCAGACAGTTGGTGAGCACAATCCCTCAGTACCGGCCCTGGGATGTTTTCAGGGCCTGCAGCTTTGTGGGGATTGATTCTCTGTAGGATCCTCCTCACTTCTGCTGAGGTCACATCGAGGGGCGCTTCATCTGGTGATGGGAGTCTGGAGTTGTGGGGGTGCTGGGATCCTCAAAGCACGTGCAGAACTTGTTGAGAGTGTCAGGCAGAGAGGAGTCCCTTGGTGATTGTGCTTCCCTGGTGTTGGAGTCTGTGATGCACTTAATGCCCTTCCACATGCTCCAGGGGTCGTCAGAGAAATTACCCTGGATTTTGTGAGCATCCGTGGCTTTGGCCGTCTTAATGCCTGCAATCAGCTCTCTCCTAGCCGCTCTGAGTGCTGTGCATCACCCACCCTGACTGCAGCATCCCTGGCTCTCAGCAGAGCTCTGACCTCTGCGTTCGGCCATAGTTTCTGGTTCGGGTAGTGGTTACCGTCTTGGTGGTAGTGACATTATCAGCACACTTAGAGATGAATCCCAGGACAGAAGATGTATATTCTTCCAGATCCACCTCTTCCCCACATGTAGCTGCCTCTCTGAGGACCCGCCAGTCCATCCACTGGCAACAGTCTTGTTGCACATAGGTTTATGTTAACACAGTGCAGCGTGTCGTTTCCCCGTGTTGGTACGGTGACATGCTGGAAAAACCTGGGCAGATTGTCCATCAGTCTCACATGGTTGAAGTCTCTTGCAACCATGTAGAAGGCCTCCGGGGGCTTGTTCTGAAGCGAGCTGATGTTACCATGTAGCTCCTTTAGCGCCTTATGAAGATCTCCTATAGTGTGTATGCTGAAGTTATCAAGTGGGCACTTCACTGATCTTTCAGTATGTTAGGCCCACAACACCTCAGAGAGGCTTAACAGTGAACCATGCCAGCTCCCACTGCCCACCGGAGTCCCGCTGCAACAGGAAGTTGTGTTTTCTCTGTGTATCCCGATTTATGGTTGTTTTATTTAGCAAAACACCATTTCATGTGTAACATTTTGTGCTTTTTACCGAAGCAGTTTAACCCTTTTGGATTATGCATTGCTGGATCTCTGTCAAGGAGGTCAAAATCAGTACAGGGGATGGACGAGCAGAAATCAAACTGCAAGGAGAATGACTCTGAACATTCAGCCTGACAAATCTGTCTGTCCTGACTTCCAGTGTATATTTTCTCTTTTTCCCTACATTTTTTCAAGTTTAAAAAGATCCCCTTTATCACAATTCAAGTTCAGAGGTCTTTTTCACACACGCACGCACGCACATACATACATTCCCACTCACACACACATACAGATACATATATATATATATATATATATATATATATATATATATATATATATATATATATATATATATATATATATATTTTAGAGGATTTTTTAGCTGAGAAGTTAGGCAAAGTATATATGTTCATTTGGACAGAATTCATTCAAAATGAGAATTACACTCTCTTTTCTCCTACTAGCACAACACCCCCATTTGACAACGTAACCTATACAGTATTGTTACATTCAACGGACCTAGCCTCTGTGCAACTGAAATATGGCAAGCCTTTATTTGTTTTGTCTTCAGTGATAACACCTTACACCCGTGGCACAGCTGAGGTGTAATGGATGTTCAGTTTGCCTTGATAGTGGCCTTCAGATTTTCTTTATTGTTGAGTCTGGTTCGTTCCATTCTCCTCTAGACAACACCCCACAGATTTTCTATGGGGTTCAGATCTAGTGGGTTGGCTCGCCAATTTAGCACTGTAATTCCACAGTCTGTGAACCATTTCTGAGTGCTTTTGGCAGTGTGGAGAAATCTGCATCTCCAAAAAGCTCCTTAACAGATGGAAGCATGTAGGGCTTCAAAATCTACCAAATGCATTGATTTTGGACTTGATTATACATGGTGGACCATCACCAGCAGATGAAATGGCACCCAAATCATCATTGACTGTGGATATTTCACACTGGACTTCAAGAAACTTTGATCCTGTGCCTCTCCACTCTTCCTCCTGACACTGGAACCTTGATTTCTAAAAAAGTGCAAAATTTACTTTTATTTGAGAAGAAGACTTTGGACTACTCAGCAATTGTCCTTCTTCCTCTGCTTTCCCCCGGTAAGATGCTTCTGTCATTTTTGGGTGTTCAAGAGTGGCTTTATGATAGGAATTCAACACTTGAAGCCATTTCTCTGACACATCTCTGTATGGTGGCTTTGGATGCACTGCCTCCAACCTCAGTCCACTGCTTGTGAATCTCCCCCACATTCTTGAATCTGCTTTTCTTGACCATAGGGTTTCATGAGCTGTAAGCCGTTATCATCAAAGTTTAAACAAATAAACCCTGAAATATTTGAGCTGATTTGCAATGAGTTTAAAATATATATAATTTTCATTTTTTCACTTCTGATTAAAAGTATCGAACTTGTATAACAGACACATTGTAGTTTATGCAAATGTTGTTTAGTGTGTTGTTAACTTGACATGTTGCATTGTGGGATTAACAGAAAATAACACATACCTGCTGCAGATTTCATTTCATATATTTTTTCTGTTCTATATTCTATTGTGTCTATCCATCTGAATAACTTTTTACTAAGAATGTTTTGACTGAAGTCAGAGTTCAGGTGCACTTCCTAGACGTTTACCAGTCTAGACACCCAGCATGCTATAATTATTAGGACACACAGGAACACATCTGAATTGTGTCCACATGTTTCAAAAAGATTAATTTAACCGTTCATTATGAAAAATATCTTAGGTGACATGACCTGCAGAACACCTGATATCTCCAATATGCTGTATAAGAGAAACTGACTAACCCATAAAATTGGAAGTTTACAGAACAGATGGACTGAATCATCCAAGAAATGCTGACTCATCATTTTTTGAACTTCTAGCTTCTTCTCCATGTTTTTGTCATCTCTGTGTAGATGTACCGGTGTTCCACAGCAGCACCCTGGAGCGGAGGCTCCCTGTGCAGGCTCACCCATCACATCAGGCTCTTCCTCCAGCCCCACTCTCACAACAGGAAGTAGACACAGACATGGTGGAGATCCTCATCTGATCCCATTGCTCTGGAAGTAAACATTATCCAAGTGAGTGACAAGATGGTAGCTTCATCAGAAGAAACGTCACAAGACAAGTAAACCAACCATCCTGGCTCATCCTTCTAATGTGCAGCTCTGTTTATGTTGACAGATCTGCAGTGAGACAATTTTAAACCTGTGTTTACATGCAAATTAACTCAAACACTTTCAGTCTCACTGGAGGTTTTACACAAAACCTCCATCCCTTCGCTGAATCATTGTTTCGCTTTATACTAGATGATAAATGATGAAGAAAGGAATCAGAAAGCAAAAAGGACAACACCCCTACCTGTCTCATCTCAGTTATTCTAAAAGCGTGTGTGAATGAAGTGGTGACTGGAACTAAAAATGCCACAGTTCATAGCCTCATATTTATTTTTCTAATGCAACTTTATAAGATGCCTTTGGCACTGTCTTGTCCACAGTGATGGGGAAGGTTAACTTTGTGAATGGTTGTGAAGGAGCAAGAAAGGTTGGTCCGACCATTTTCATTAGTGTGTATGCCTTGAAAAATTCAACACAATTAACGGCGAAAACAATATGAAAAGGACAAACCGGAGAGCCATAGTCCTTGTCACAATGAGGATACACATCAACACACACATACACAGGTATATTTTTAGCTTTAACATTGAGGTGAAGGATTTCTTTTGTCACTCTTGGTGTTTCTTGGTGTGACTCTACTTTTTGACCTATTAAATGTACACACTGTTACATAGTGTACAGCTTACTGTGGCACCAGTAGTTCTGCACATTTGGAAACATTTGGAACAGTACCATGTAAACATTTTTTCTTTTACAACATGCAAGCAAAGGTCTTGAAAGAAGCAGCAGCTTGTTCCTGCTTTATCTTTAAACTCTCCTGTATAGTGTTGATGGAGGTTAGCTTAGGTGGACCAGATATACCGGCTACCTTTTGCTGCACTGCTTATGTTTCAAGAGTGTTTGTTTTTTGCTATATTACTTTAAGAAGTCTGACTCATTAGGTATTGTATGTATGTGTGAAGCTTATTTTTATTTTTTACTGTAGTTAGATGTGGCACTTGGGTAATTAGAAAATATGTAAACTAGTAATATGCTGAAAAAACATTAACTATGTAAATAAGGTATTCGCATTGTTTATGTACTGATTGTGTATCTGTGTGTTGTGTAGGGTGTGTTAGATTTTCAGAGTTACTGAATTAGTAAGTTTAGATGTAGCCCTTCAGACAGCAGACTTGTGAAGTTCCACGTTTGTTGCAAACTAAGTGGCATCTCATTTGCCCTGTTTGTTACTGGCACAACCATCACATGGGTACTGGTAATAAGAAAAAGCTTCCTGAGTAATACTGCTTGATTTATTGAGCTTTGCTATTTTTGTTATCTAATTTTGCAAATTTGGCACAAAATCTGCTCTACACCTTCTCCCTGTGCACATGTAGGAAACCCTGATCAGTGTAGCTGCTGTTATAGTTGCATCTGTTTTCAGTGACAACAAATGCTCATTTGCTGCCAGGGATGAAGTAAGAAATATACCTGGATGGTTTTAGCTATTTTGAAAACAAAAAAGTCCTTTTCGCTTGGGCAAACAGAGAATGGTTCTTTAACTTTAAAAAGATGATAGCCTAGCAACCTTTCCTTTTGAAACATAAGACATCTGAGGTGAAAATGCTGCGTGGGTCAGTACACATACACACCCATTGCAAGGTCTTTATTACATCCCAAGATGGAATGTGAATTCAACAGCAGCAAGGAGGGACTGAGAGTCTGATGTTGAGCTTTGTTGGCTGCCTGCATTACTGGCTATAGTCACTCTCATTCAGGATCTTCTTCATTATTGTATGTATTCATTCAACAGTTCATTTCATATGTTTGAAAAGCAAGTTTGAGGTGTATCTTTTAGCATGATGCACATCATATCATATCAAAGGTGACATAAGAATGTTCACTTACTGTAAATATTCAGATATTTTGGTACTCGTATTACCGTGCCTACAATCTATTTAACCAGTGAATAGATCAAAACAAACCATGAGAAATAGATCAAAACAAACCATGAGAAGAACTTGCAGACACCCTTTCATTGAGTTCGGGTTTCATTCATAGGTTGTTGATGTTCACACTAAATGAATGCAACGATGAACGAAGTTCCTTTATTGTCTCTCAAAGTATCATTTGCATTACCTTTTACTATGCACAGTAGTGCTGGCTTCCACTGGATTACAGGGGTAGCCTCTAAACCCAGCATCTTATGCTCTTGACCAAGGTTGACAAAAATTGATTTATGTTGTCTTTGTAGACAAAATCCTTAAAATAAACTTAAAATACTACCTCCAACTTAAAAAAAATCAGCACATATTCAGTCTTAAAATAGATGAAATAGTCTTCAAGTAGGGTAATGTCATTGCCCAAGAATTTTGTTGAAGTGATAATATCATGAGACAAATGTTTTCAGTTATTTCAATATGTTGGTATACAAGTGTAGTGTACAAAATTTTGCATAGTACCTGTTATGTGACTTGTGGCTAGTTCACCCAGTTCCAGGCTGTAGCAGCAGTACAAAAAAATCTTCCACTTTAAAATCAAGACTGAAGATGTCAATTGAAAACCAAAAATGTTGGACCAAAGAAGGTAAGAATGGTCAGCACACTGATGTAATTTCAAAGACAGTAGGAGGATTCTACTGAAGAAAAATTCTTCACAGAACTTAATTAGAAATGCACTGATGTTTTGTAACTGAATATATATTACATATACTTGAGACCAAAACAAATGCTGTTATTTTTCCCCACTGCAGAGATCTACAATCCTTGTGTGTGAAATCTTTTGAAAATGAAGTTGCTTTGTTTCCTGGTACAGAGCATGCAACAGTATATTTTGACTGGAACCTTTTTATATAGCAGCAGCACATTTCAGCCGTCCAGACATGTTATTCATAGAGATTTGTAGCCATTATGGAATTGAATGGAAAAAGCATAATGCTAATGTTCATGTATATTTGTGTTCATAATTTTGCCAGCTGTTTGTTAAGGTCCTTTATGCTGTTACTGTAAAATATCTGTGTGTTTTCGTGTGGGCTTAGTTGAAATCTTGATGAAAATGGACCCTGTGGAAACTATAACACCTCAGGTGGAACTATTGCAGGGTGATGATAGACTGGAACCTTCAGGAAGCTATCAAACAGCTTTATTTTCAGACTGATGGTAGTTAAGTTACTAAAAGTGTTTCAAAAGTTAAAACCATATGAACCATTTCCTTAAAGTAGAAAGAAGTACTTAGACTCCAAGCCTTGAGACAAACACATTCCACAAAATGTTGTGACCTTTGGAGCCTCTTTCACTTAGACCAGAGTATTTCAAAATACAAAAATTTTCTTTACGTGATTGGCTGCAGAAGTTAAAACACCAAATAGTGAAAGGATTTATCATTGGGTTGTGTATTATTTTATTAAAGCACAGCATTGTTCAAATTGAAATCTTGTCTTACAACTACTGTTGTAGAGCTCCAACAAACTTCACAGCGTGAGCTGATAAAATATCTAAGGGTTTAATCAGACCTACATGAAAAAGAAGAAATTGATTTGCTAAAATTCTTACAAATGAAGTAACTGCTTTATGACAAATAGTAATTTATCATTTTAAGGTGTATGCAGTGTCAATTCAGAGGTATGCCTACTTGTTAATCATTCCTTCATGGTGTGTCTCTTGTACGATGTTTTTGTAATTTAGTCCTGCCTGATGCAGAGTGTTTTGTTTTCGAACCACATTTTAGATGGCCCTGCCTCACCTGGACTATCTAATAGTCTCCCATATGCACACAAACCAGGGTGACTGCATTTTTTGAAAATAATGACCTTTGACAACATTTCTTAACTCCTACAACCTATGCAGTTACTACTTAAACTCAAAAGCCGTTTGACATGCCTTTGAACATATCATGATATAGACAAATGGTGTTTTTTGTACACATGCAGAAAATTTGAGTTTAAATCTTTATCGGGTGCTTGTCATAAAACATTTCTGAACTGCCATATCAGAAATTAAAAGCACTGGCTATTACAGATGCAGGGTTACATCAGCTGTTTGCCAATAATGGAACAAATGCCTGGTAAAGAAAAGCTCAGTTCAATCATTGTGAAGTACCAACCGCAAACAAATAATAAAAATGTCCATGTCTGTATTGTAGAGACTCCTATTTAGGGTAACACCTTTCTAGTCTGTTTGTATACATGCTGCTTAATGTTGTTATTGCTGTACAATCACACTTATGAAAGCATAAAAGCAATTTTTGATTAATCGTCTTTTTTTTTAACGCAACATTCCTTTGAAATGGTTTGTAATAGCTGAATGATGTGGGACAGTATCTACAGTGTCACAAGGAAGACGGCATGAATTTATAGGACTACTGACAACTGTTTAAACCCGATGTCAGACATGCTATAAAATGTACAAGGTGTGGTTGTTGAATGAGACTAGGTTTATGCCAGTTGTTTATGCACAAATTATTGGGAAAGCATCTACAGTCCTGAAAGGTTCAATCTGCTGAAATTAAATAAAAATTAATTACAGCATTAATCTCATTATTAAATGTTGTATGTTCTAAATTGCAGGCTTTGTAATTTGCTAATTGCATCATTTTGAATTGCAGTTTCGATTTGAAAATAATTAATTGTTTGGCCCCAGTAAGATGAAATTAAGTAATTTAGTTTTCTTTCTGTGTAACTGTTCAGACACACTCCCAAAAAAACTGTCTCCAAAAGTTTGCTTCATGAATAAGTTAGGTTGATAATAATTAAATTCTTGTGAAATTAATTTATGCTGAAGCTAAAGTTATTTTCTGGTGTTTTAATGTGCTCTGTTCTCGTTGGCTGCACATTCGTCACGATATTATACATAATTGTTGAGGAATTTTGGGGCAAGAGTAAACATGTCTCTCTGCGACAGGACATCAGGTCCCAAGAAAGGGCTAATTGTCTTGCACAAATACTCTTCTGAAACAAACAGGCAACATGAAGGTGTCTTACACGAGTTTGTTTTATTAACTCCTAACCCAAACTCTGCTTTTGTCTCACTGCACACTTAACTTATGTAAACGTATTACTTAACATGGCAGAACTCTGTTCCAGTCTGTACAAGTAGACACACTGAGTCAGTGACAGACAGATGATAATAAATGGTAAGCAAACACTCGCACCAGGGAGATGTCTGGCAACGCTGACTGTGTAGCAGGGGTGACGTTGGGTGCGAACACAGGAACAGATGCTGGGCTGTGAGACGGGACCTTCATGGTCATGCTCTGCTATGAAGACCCACAACGTTGGCAGACACCTGGGTGGTTCAGTACTGGCTAACTGGCTAGGAGAGTGGGTTTGTCCAGCCATAGAGGTTGATCCAGCAGAAAGAAAGACAGGGGAGATGGATGATGGGGAGACTCTATTTGGTTGGATCCTCGCCGTCCTCTGTCTTAAGGGCTAGGGCTTCCTTACAAAGAAGACTCACTGGAAACATCAGAGAGAGAATCTGGCTCAACACCACCAGATGCAAGACTACAGCCAGGCACTAGACATCTGGTTAACAGGTGATGGCTAGCCAAAGCAGGAACTTCAGCTTGCAGGAGGCCACCAAGGTATGGGGAGCTGGAAAAGAGACGTAAATCCAAAAAGGCAACAAGCATGGTGTAAAACAGAAGCAAGAAACAAAGAAACACACATAGTTGAATAAATTAAATGCTCAACCTGGAGGCAGATGGTAAACACAAGGAAGAATTCAAGCAGGTGAAAAGGAGGCCACACGAGAGAGTAGCATAGCAAATCATCTGCTTCCAACTTCATGTCCTTATTCACTACATCCATAAACTTCCTCTTTGACCTTCGTCTAGGTCCCCTGCCTGGCAGTTCAAAACTCAGCATCCTTCTACTGATATATTCACTATCCCTCCTCTGTACTTGTTCAAACCATCTCAATCTGGCCTCTCTGGCTTTATCTCAAAAAAATCGAACATGCACTGTCCGTCTAATGTACTCATTCCTGATCCTATCCATCCTGGTCACTCCCTAAGACAACCTCAGCATTTTAATCTCTGCTATCTGCAGCTTTGCCTCCTGTCTTTTCCTTAGTGTCACTGTCTCTAAGCCATACAACATCACTGGTCTCACCACAGTTTTGTACACCTTTCTTTTCAGTGTTGCTGATGCTCTTTTATCACAAGAGTAGCATACAACACAAACTGACAAAAGATGGGAAGATGCAGGACTGTATATACAGAGAACTAATTGTGAGACAAGACACAGTTGACTGACAAGATGCAGGTGAAGCTAATGAGGGCAATCACAGAGGAGGGAAATGGAGACAAAGGGAGTAAGCAATATCAATTAGAGACACACTAGGACAGGAACCTTTGCAAAATATGCCATATACAACAGGAAATAGAACTACAAATACTGTCAAGTCCACAAATATTTGGACACTGACATAATTTTCAGCATTTCCAGAGATTTTTTTTTTTTTGGCAATTTACAGGATTTCAGCTCTGTACTCTCAATATGAAGCCCAAAGATCTGTCACTATCAGTGAAGCAAGCCTGAATTCGACAGAAAAATAAAAAACTGATCAGAGAGATGGCAAAAACATTAGGTGTGGCCAAGTCAACCGTTTAGTGCATTCTTAAAAAGAACACTGGTGAGCTCAGCAACGCCAAAAGACCCAGAAGACCATGGAAAGCCAGTGTGGTGGATAACAGAAGAACCTTTCCCTGGTCAAGAAAAACCCCATCACCAACAGTTGGCCAGATCAAGAACACTCTTCAGGGGGTAAAAGTCAACAATTAAGAGAATACTTCACCAGAGTGAATACAGAGGGAAGGTGTAAACCATTGGCGAGCCTCAAAAACAGGAAGCAGATTAGGTGTTTAGCATAACTTACTATGGCGATATACCCGGGCAAGAAGTAAACCATTGTCACAGTAATACTGAAAACCAAGAGTCATCGATAGCTTCAAATTCAGCTTTGCAATACAGGCCTCGGGTGCCTGTTCCTCTGTTGCTGAGTTCAAAGGATGATGCTGGAAATTATTATTATTTTTCTATGCTTCTATTTAACTTTCAACGTGGCACGAGTGTGAATTGAGGCATCACATTAATGGATAGACATGCACAAACAGCAGGATTTTGTTATTTAAGGATGGATTTTTCCACATTTCATCCAAAAACAACACAGAGATGCTTAATACACAGTTGTGTGCCAAAATCACATACCTTTTTTATGCATACTGCTGTACAATTTCAAATGTATTGGACAACAAAATTAAATATCCATAGTAACAAAAACCTTCCTGCAATGAAACAGACGCCAACAGCTTAAAGATTAATGATACCAGTAATGAATGTAATCGGAGTATTTCTCCAAACAAGATACTCAGAAGAACTGAAGTGTTTCATCCAGCTGTTTAGAACTGTTGACTCAGAGTTTCTTTAATACTTGCAGCATGAAATATCAGCAGAATCCATATGAGCACTTCCAAAGAGCGCACATTTGCACACCGAAAAACAACAGTGACTGAGAGCTGATTTGTCCAGACCAGGATCTGATGATGGGTCACACTCTGTTGGTCTTCATGTCTTTACATCAGACAGGTGAACTGTCACACTGAGAACAGTTTAATTTCCAGCTGTTTAGGACTGTTTCTTCATGGTTTATTAGAAACTTTCAGCCTCAGACAGCAGTAGGATCCATGAGTGTCTCAGAGAGAGAGAGAGAGAGATGCATACATTTATGGATGGAACAACAGTAATAACTTTATTAATCAGGTTTAACTATAAGTTATCCAGACAGGGACAAAGGACCGATGAGGATGTAACAGCAGCTGTGAACAATTCTTCATCTCAGACAGGTAAATTCACACAGTTTATCAGCTGCAGTTTGATATTTTGTCCCATGGGTCAAGTTCTGGACTTTCAGTTTTACTATTTAAGAAATCAAATACACTGGGCTGTTAGTTAATTGGACACTTTAATCAACTGCTTTTAGTTTAGTTTTACTCTGTTGTTGCATTATTATGTATTATATATCACTTACTGCATTGTCTAGTCTCACGTTAATGACAAATATAGCATGCGTACCACTGCATTGTCCGGCAAAGTATGTTTGAAGGCAACCATGAGGAACATTAATGGACAAGTAACCTGTTGTGGAAGTTCAGCGAGGTCACGAGAATGAGGAAGCAGACACAGAGACACACTGGAGACTTAGATGACTTCTGTTGTGAGTATGGTTTACTGATGTCAGAAGAAATGACACCAACAGAGCAGCAGATCACGCAAGCAATGCCAGCATCAGTTTTGAGGATTCTCTCTATGACGGTAAAAAGGGAAAAGAGGAATTTTTCTTTCACATAACTAACATGTTCAAGGGACTGAATGATAGAATGCTGTCACTTTAACAGATTTATAACCCAGCATTTTTTTCATGTTGCATGTCTGAAAGAGGCTTAAGAGAAAAGTTGAGGGAAATTTCTCCAACGAAGGACAAAACATATTCTGAATTCAAAACTAAATTCAAGTTTTGATATTAGACATGTTGGGTCCATGTTTTTAAAATATATCAAGCAGCTAAATGCATCAGTGTCATAAGAAAGCATTATAGCACAAACTGATGAACTGACATAGGCTGAACAGCTAAAAATTCGTCACAAACACAACTTTTCACTGTTGTCTTGCAAATAGAGTAAGTCATCAGTGGATTTATCACATAAGATATGTATAAGACTGATGGTAGCTGTAATTGTAAGCAAGCCAGAGAATCAACTCTCTTGATTTTACAACTCTCAATAGTGGATGCTTCAGACTATGCCTTAAAAGTCCTGAGGTCAGTATCCAAACCTACTACTACTTTCTGCCTGGATGGCACTTCAGCAATGCTATGGACTGACATTCAAGCTCTGTCAGCCACAGAATGTTAAATTTTCATCATTCTTTTTTAACCTATCTCTTGTAAAACACTAAGCTCCATGATGGTGTGCAATTAAATTGCTGAAGTGCTCCTTTAATTCTCAGACATTGTGGAAAAGTTCAATTTTGCTATTAATGTTAGTAAAGCTGTTCTACGAGGTTTTTTTAATGGTTCACACTAACAGAAATACGGGAATGTCCGTGCCACACACTCCTACCTTAGTATTCCACATTAATCATAGCTTTGAAGCTACAAGATGCCATATATAGCTCTAATGAAACTCACATGCCTATGGCTGCCTGACTAACATCACACAAAGATCCTTAGAAGGAGAGCAGCACTCAAGTTCTCTCTGCAGGTAACACTGAAAACTGCAGAAGGAGAAAGAAGACATCTGGAGCTCCTGGCAAATGAAACCACTGTAACAGTACCTTTTCACCAGCTCCTTTCACTCTCTGTAGAAGATTTTAATGGTACTACTACTCTTACAGATATTGCTTATTGATCCAGTACTCCAAGGGTACTTCTAAATGAAGATTACCTCCACATTCTTCAGGAAAACATAAAATCAGCCAGAAGTGTCATGGTACGGGGGAATGTGAACCCAAAAGTGAGACGACACAGGCAGCAGATGGAGACAGATCAGACTTGAACAGGTTTTATTACAAATAATCATTGATACAATAAACTAAGGCTTGAACAGGAAGGAGGGGGGGAAGGCAGGTTTTCGGGGATCGGCAGGCAGATCAGGGCCAGGGGGCAGTGCAGCCGGTCCTTGTCCGGGTGGCGGGTCCAAAATACCTGGCAAGGAGCTGGGTTGAACCATGGAGGACCCCCGGTCCACATCCAGCACTCTATTGTGTTCCATTCATATCCTGATGTGTTCACTCCCATATTTAATGTTCCACCAGTTGGAATGAAAGAATCTTGGAGATCTTTTCCTCAGTGTTGGTGTCTTTTCCTTCCAGTCTTGGTCTGGATCATTGGGAACATCTGGTCTGATGTGGACTGAGAGCTCCAGAGACCATGAACATCCAGCTGTGGTTGTCTGAAGTGAAGGGCCTTCTTTCCTTCATCACTGTGACGAAGAGCAGCACTAATGTCCTCCTCATCCTTCCAGTAATAACAATAATGCTGCAGAGTCAGCTCCTCTCTTCATACATACATACATACATACATACATACATACATACATACATACATACATACATACATACATACATACATACATACATACATACATACATACATACATACATACATACATACATACATACATACATACATACATACATAATACAACTGATCTTGTGACTTGTGGATTTACACTTCACTGTCAGCAACACATTATTTATTTCATCCATTTGTTACATGTGTTTATACATCTTTACAGTTCACAATTGTTCAATAATGTAGATTTTAAATGTGCAAGGTAATAATGAAGCTCCTGACCTGAATGTGTTGATGTTTTAATGCTGCATATCTGCTATAAATAGCATGGACTTTTTTTATATTGATTGTATTTCTGCTCCAACAGCAGAGATGAAGTTAAAGGTGATAAATGTAACCTGTGAATACTAAGAACAGAGAATAATAAACTGATTAAAGACTTGATCTGTTGTTCTGTAAGTGAAAGCTAAACAGGAAGTGGTTCACTGAGGATGTCACCCATTCAGTCTCCTTCACAACCAGATGAGGTTTTCCTTCTGCTGGCTTCACTCAGAAGATCCTCACAGTGAACATGAGACACCTGAGATGAAGACAGACGTCACAGTATCAGCAGCAACAGCAGAGGTTCATTTTAAAGTATGGGAAAAAATTCCGATGTCATATAGTTTTACAAGCACTAAAAGACAGAAAGGCCTGTAGTCACTTTAGCTTTCGGAGAGAGGCTTTTATTCATCAGCTTATCTGTGCTGCAATTTAAATGCAGCATGCAGTTATTAATCACATAATATTTCTCTTTTACCACAGGGAAATAAGAATTTGTTGTTTTAATACTCAGCATCTTTGAAACAGAATAAAACAACCAAGAATATGGGTAATGATAGCAGGTCAATGGAAATTAATTATAAAGAAATTACTAGTCAGAAACAAGTCGCACATCTGCGACATGTTGTGTTAATAAGATTGTTTGATGCTGCTTGTGAAATGTTGTGCCAGTTACACTACCATTCAAAAGTTTCAGGTCACTTAGAATTGTCCTTGTTTTTGAAAGAAAACATTTTTTTCCAATGAAGATAACATTAAATTAATCAGAAATCCAGTCTAGACATTGTTCATGTAGTAAATGACTATTCTAGCTGGAAACAGCTGATTTTTAATGGAATATCTCCATAGGGGTACAGAGGAACATTTCCAGCAACCATCACTCCTGTGTTCTAATGCTACATTGTGTTAGCTAATGGTGTTGAAAGGCTCATTGATGATTAGAAAACCCTTGTGCAATTGTTGAATAAACCTGCCATTTATGGTGGCCTTTTATAGTCACTAAAAATGTAGTTGAAGTTCTGCTTCCAAAGAATCTCATTCATCTTTCTGATATATTGATTTCTTTAGTTCCTTTATCTATCAAAGTGAAATTGCATGTTTTTGTAGTGTTCTAATTTTGGCAAAAGTTACAAAATTAGGTTTACTAGTCCTATAGTTTTGTACATCTGACATCATGATCATGACATCCATGTTTCTTAAATTTTTTTCTGCTTTTAACTCAACTACTGTTTACTTCAAGTGCAATTACAGAGTAAATGAATAATTCTAATAAAAAACTTATGTTATACATAAGACAACTTTCCTTAAAATACATATTCTCAAGCAAAAAAATGGCCAATGGCATGCTGTAAACATTTCTATTACTTTTCATTATCTAGAATTCTTTGGCTTTGCAACACTTGGTTTCTTTTTAAATATCTTCATTCTTCTTTAAAAATTCTCTACTTGAAAGCATTTACTGTAATGTATGAAATCACTATGTCAAATTGAGAAGGCGAAAACCTGCTTGACGATAAAACTGTTTCCAATTATGGTTCTGAAATTAAATTAATTTGAGAGGAATCGGATTGAATAAATTCATTGAAGTTGATATAACAACTCCACTTTTTCAGTGAGTGTCTTGCTATCGGATCACGACCCTTTACAGCCACACCTGAATTTTGTCATAAATTTGTCATTATCTGAACAGCTCAGTAACTTTTTGTGCGCGAGTGTTTACATTTAACCCTTTTCTAAGTAGAACCGTATCAATAGAATTTTTAACTTTTTGTCTGTGTCAGAGAAAAAATTACTATATTCATGTTGTGTTTATATTTTTGTGTGTTTGACAACACCGATCACTCAAATGTTATGTATTCATACAGTACCTGGAGTCAGTCATGGCTCAGTCTGCTCTCACTTTAGCCTAGAGCACTGAGGACATCTTGTGGCTGGACAGATGTCAGCGTCATGGCAGAGTTTATACAAACTGTCCCCTCTGCCACTCACACCAAACTGTTTTCATTTTGGATTTTATTTGAAAGCTAAATCTGATATTTAAAAAATATATAAAAAATTTATCCAAGATTGTTGATTGTAAGTGGCTGGCACAAATTATATAGTAGGCCTATAATGTCAAGCAATGGGTCTATGAAGTTTGTAAATGTTAAACCGTAAAGTATTTTATTACAGCCAGATTAAGCTGTAGAAAAAGAAAAATATCACAACTTTAAATCCAGTGTGTGTCAAAGTTTTATCTAGTGTTCCAACAAAATAACTAGCTTTTACTTAAAAAAAAACAAAAACAAAAAAAAAAAAAAAAAAAAAAACACAATAAAGATGATTTCATTTGAACTTCTTTGGTTTATTTTTCTGCTTTGAAAAAGTTTGGCGTATGATGATGTAAGTTTTGCATTTAGGCCTGATAAATCAGGACACAGAAACCAGCTGTAATGCAAAATGAATAATAGAAATACTACTACAACTCGTAAAAACAATTGCTAATGCGGGTGCTGAAGCTTTCCGAATTGCAGGGTGGCTCCCAAAGTTTAGCTTAATCTGTGAATTAATTTCCAGAAAAGGGTATACTCTTGGTAAAAACGATGTCAGTTCTAAATTCGTAAATTTGTAAAGGGGGTTTAGTATTATGTGTTCTGTACAAGTGACAGTAGAGCACAACGAGTCCATTTTCAGGCTAGTTGCGATACAAAAGGAACAGAATAAAAAAGAAAGTACCTTCAAGTAGTTAAAGAAAAATTAATAAAATAAAAAATATCCAGCTGTTGCAGCACCTTTAAGCGCTATAGTGCTGTTATGGTAACGCCATGATCAGATCCTCCAATTGGCCAATCGGAAATCATAGCAAACCTGCCGTGATAGGAAACTCGCCTCTCATTGGTTCATATTTGCGTGACGTTTAGAGAAGTCGGTACTGATTGGTCGTTCGGCTGCCTTTAGTCGGTAAACTTCTCTCCGCTGCTGTTCCGGGTTACCAGCAGCAGAAAAGGTACAGTACTATTTAAAAATGTAAATATAAATTTATATCAACACTACGCTAGTGCAGCTAGCTTATTTTTTCATATTATTCTGTCTGTAAATGCAGGAAAATATTTAGCTTTCGGACAAGTCGTACAGTTCACTGTTAATTTGACCTAAATAAAATAACCCGTGTTATTTAGTCATACTGCGACGACCTATTTATAACAAAGCAGATTAAAAAGTGATATTTCAAGAAGAGAAATGTTGATAAAGAATGGACAAATGAACAAATTAGTTTTAATGCACTAACCTGCAGCCCAGTAGACATAGGTTATACCTGATTAGTGAAAGTTTCCTCCACCTACCAGAACTGATCTGTTAAATGCATTAATAAGAAACACCTGACATTCAGCACCATTATATACCTGTCATGTTATTTTCACATTAGACTTTGCTCTACAGTCTTTGTAGGGTCTAAAACTCGTTTTTTTCAGGTGAATTTGTTTGAATCTCTAATTTTGTAGTAAGTAATATTGTCTGGTCTCAACCTCCGTATTTATTTTAAATACAGGTACATTGCTAGTATTTCTTTTAATTGCTAAGGTTAATTTGCACAAAAAATGTTATTTTAGTAATAATAACAGTTATTTTAGTAATAATAATAAAAGTGTTCCTTTAGTAATGACATTTTAGGGTCTTAACTGTAGTCTTTAAGTTAGTCAGCTTATTTCCTATAATAAACTTTTTTTATCTTGTTTTTTTTAATATATCAGTCAGTTAAATCTGTAAAATAAGTAATATTGTAAGGTCTTAACCTCAATATTTAAATTTGTCAGGAAAATGTGTATGTTGATTAACGTGGGGTCTTAACCTTATGTTTAGGTTTGTCAGGTAATATTTTTATAATAAATAATTTTGTAGGGTCGTAACCTTCATATTTACTAAACAGGTAAATTTATATATTAAATAATATTATATTGGTTAATATTGTATTGAGTCCCAACCTTAATCCATCCATCCATTTTCTATACACCGCTTAATCCTCACTAGGGTCGCGGGGGGTGCTGGAGCCTATCCCAGCTGACTCGGGCGAAGGCAGGGGACACCCTAGACAGGTCGCCAGTCTGTTGCAGGGCTACATATATAGACAAACAATCACTCTCACATTCACACCTACGGACAATTTAGAATAATCAATTAACCTCAGCATATTTTTGGACTGTGGGAGGAAGCCGGAGTACCCGGAGAAAACCCACGCATGCACAGGGAGAACATGCAAACTCCATGCAGAAAGATCCCGGGAAAGCCGGGACGCGAACCATGGATCTTCTAGCTGCAAGGCGAAAGTGCTAACCACTACGCCACTGTGCAGCCCTCCCAACCTTAATATTTAAGTTAATTAGATACATTTTATGTAGGTTCTAACTACAGCTAAACAATACGCAATAATAATAGTAATAATAATAATAATAATAATAATAATCATACTGCTGTCATGTTATGATATTTTGATATAGGTCACAACTTTAGCAGGAATGGTAATTTTTGCATTCATTTTCCACTGAAACATATGTAAAAATGATAATGTGACTTTTGCTGCAGTCTGAACCAAGCAGGCATGTTCCTTTAGAGAATCTTGAGAATCTAATCAGTAGACAGAGACAACTCTGTAGCACCACAGTGCTTTATTTATTGTGATATATATTGATATATTATGACACATTTTACATTTATCAAAAAATTGCAGCTCCTACGATTTAGATATTGCACTTCGCCATATTGTGACTTCAGTAATATTTTGATTCATTTTGCCGGCCTTGTGTCAACCTTAATAATGAAATTAGTCTTTTGAATTTATATTATAAATGTAATTGTAAGGCCTTAATCTTAATATTTGAACTGTAATATTATTTCTGTGTTGTTTGCCTCAGTGTCTGTTGATTTGAAAGTGCTATGTTATTAAGTTGACTTCACCAGAGACACAAAGCTAATAAAAACTCAAATAAAACGGGGAGCAGTTGTCATGTGTCCTTACTCAGATTTGTTTCTCTTTATTCTGCGCTTCACAGATTCACCATGGACCTTGTCCTGAACGTTGCTGACTACTACGTCCTCACTCCGTATGTTTACCCGTCATCGTGGCCTGAGGACGAAGCCCTGCGGCAGATCATCAGCCTGCTGTTGCTAACCAACCTTGGGGCTGCCGTCCTGTACCTGGGCCTGGGAGCCATCAGCTACTTCTTTATCTTTGACCACAATCTGATGAAACACCCACACTTCTTGGAGGTATAAAAGCCTGTATCTCTCTTTATGAGTTATAAACTGAATGTTGGCACTGCTAAACGTGATGCAGTCACTTGAACTTTGTGTCAATCTGTTTGTGGATCTCTGCACAGTATGCTTGAGTGACTAGTGGCCAAAAAGATTTTGCTGAATGCAAATATTTTATATTATTTGTATCTTTACTGCAAAAGTGACATAAAATATTGCAGTATTTTCAAAATATATCTGTGTTTCTAAGTTTTTAAATGGTGATAGGCGTCTATGGCACAGAAAATACAACAGGCTTAATGAACACTTGTTAGTAGGAGCTATTCCTTTTTGGTGCTGGTCTTTTCATGGGGTTTATTGGCAATAAGAATATTAAATTATATCCCCAGGCAAGTATCCAAATGTTCAAATAGCCTATCTCAGCAAGTGTTGATTAAAGGTTTTAGATTCTGTGCTCATAGCAACCGACAGATTAATTAAATCCATTATATAACAGCGGACAATCAAAATGCAAGTGCAAAGTCTATACAATCACCTGTTATCACATCTGATTCATTGATTATGGTTACATTTTATCTCTTTCTTTCTTTGTCTATTCTAATTGCAAATATGTACATTGACTTTGTCCTTCTTAGAATCAGGTTTGGAGGGAAATCAAATATGCAATGACCTCTCTGCCCTGGATCAGTATTCCCACCGTGGCCTTGTTTTTCGCTGAAGTCCGAGGTTACAGCAAACTGTACGACAACGTCAGTGACTCACCGCTCGGTAAGTTGAGCTGCTTTCAGTTGTTTTGTGATTAATTTGCCGCCAGGCTGGGACCCTGAATGCAACGAGTTGCTGGTGGTGACCTGAGCGCTGTGCTTTCAGGATGGCCTGGGCTTTTCCTCAGTATGATCTCGTTCCTGCTCTTTACCGACATGTGCATCTACTGGATTCACCGCTTCCTGCACCACAAGCTTATTTATAAGGTGAGTACAGCTCTGTGTGTGTGTGTGTGTGCGTGCGTGCGTGCGTGCGTGCGTGCGTGCGTGCGTGCGTGCGTGCGTGCGTGCGTGTGTGTGTTTAGACTCATAAGTTTGGTTTTCTAGTGACCCTGTTTATATGCTGTAAAGTAGAGATGGAAACAAACCACTTTAAAATGACACCAAAATGTAGATTATTTGACAATGAGATGGTGTCAGTCTGAATTTTTCTCCTCTTAATATCTGCAATTTGCATGTGCTGAAGGTTAAATTGCTCAAATTCCATAAAACATTTTCTCAGTTGCTTTCATCAGTTTACATCATGTTAGTAATGATAATTAAAAAGTTTCTTTATATAGAACTTAGCAAAACCAGCATCACAAAATTCTTTACAACAAACAGAAGACGCAAACAATGAAACACAAGGGTGTAAAAGAGGAATAAAGACAACTAGCGATAAAAGATTTTTTTAAAAATGTGTAAAATGAAAAACGGGTAAAAAAAAAAAAAAAAAAGAATCAAGTGCAATATCAGGAATATTATACAGTTTAACTGACCAGCCAATAACAAACATTTGTATATTGAGATAAATATGGCTTCAAAAGTACCTCAGGCAGGTGATTCCACCACAGAGATGCCCTGAGAGTAAATGCTTTAGTGTTTAAAGTGGAGATGGAATCAGTCAGCAGAATCTGAGGATTTCACACTGTGAACTGGTTTGTAAAGGGACAGCAGGTCTGATAAATATTCTGAGGCTATAAAAATCCTAACAATCAATCCAGAAACAAATGATTCAGCCAGTTTGGGATCATTAAATTTGGTGTAATGTGTTTTCTTTTCTGTGTTTTAGTTAAAAATTGGTTGGAGTTGATTAATTGATTTCCCTTTTATACCTGCTAACAGATCATTACAGCAGTCCAACCAGGAGGAAAGAAAAGCATGAATGACATTTTGTTAATGATAGTCATTAAAACTCAGTATTGATCGTACCCTAGCTGTGCTTCTCAGACAGCTGAAGCTCGACTGGATGACCTTGTTAGGGTGTTTCTCAGAAAGTGAGATTATTGTCCGAGAGCATCTCCAGGTTCCTGATATTTGGTGTACCCTTCATTTTTAAGCAAACAAGAGACGATTGAACATCAGAATGCAGATTGTCAGGAGCAATTAAAGAGATTTCGGTTTCATCTGAGTAGAATTTCAGGAACTTTGCTGTCATCCATTTTTTCCCATTGCATATTCCCAAACAACAAGATATCTACATATAATAAAACAAGAAAAGCACTCAGAGAGTGCAGTACTCTGTCAAGTCTGCTCAGTCTTTGTATCATTTCCGACAGATGAAATCTTTAATGAAAAAATGACCTTGCGTGTTATGCATGAGTACGCTATGTATGGATGCCGAATCGCGTGACCTAAATATGTAGCCTGCGGTGGGAATTGATGGGACTCGAAAACACCCCCACAATTTAACCCTCATTAATGCACGTGGCAAAACCTTTTCATCTGTACACTTGGGGACCAGCTGGACCCCAGTCGTATTTCATCTGTTTCACATTTCCGTACCTGTCCATATCCTCTCAATACATATTTTCCTAAGATGTGTGTCGTCTCTAGATGCAAATATGAAAGAAACAATGAAACTTGGGTGACTTATGATGTTTTTATTCAAGAGTAAATAAAATAAGAGTAACACAACATTTTCCCTATTTTCATACTTTTGTGATTTTTGGTGCAGAGTCATGTGCAGAAAATGGAATTAACATGTCCCATTATACCTCTGGTGGTACAAAGTAAGGAGGCATTAATCGTTCCTAGTAGAATAGCATATATATGGTCCTTTTGATTAAAACTGCCTCTTTGGGACTGGGGTCCAAGTGGACTCCGCGATTGTAGAGCGATGTCTGTGGTGGAAATATGGGTCAGACGGAAAATACTTAAATCATCAGTTTGCAAAACAATGTCATATTTAAAAAGCACAAAATGTTTGACCTTAATGTATGTGACACTTTCATTCCTCTGCACAATTATGTGCATTCATTGCACACAACACTGTGGATGGAATGGTCCTTGCAGACATTATTGCCACACATGGTGCAGGCTTGCTGGATCTTCTGGTCAGCCTCGCTTGGGCAGAGGTAGCATCAGCTTTTAGGAACAGGAACCAATGTTGAGCATTCCAAGGTCCACAAATGCTGACTTCACACAATTTGCAGTACATGTGAATTCTGCAGGAGTCTTTGATGTTATCAATTCTGCCTTCAGCTGTTACACCAACATGGTGTCTGATGATATCCTGAGAACCTCTCCTATGGACTGCTGGTGGATTTCTGTTCCCTACTTTGCCATTCCTGCCACTCAACACTTGTTGCTGAAGCTGATCCACTTCTTGGTCACCAGCTTGGTCTACTCCTCTTCCTCTGCCCCTCCCTCAACCCCTTCCTCTGCCCCTTTGCCGTTCTCTTCCTCTACTTTGTCCTCTACCTCTACCTACTCTATTTTCTGCATTTTCTTCTTCTCTTTCTTCTCTGTCATTTTCAGCCCTGGCTCCTTGTCTTTCTGCTGCATTCTACGCTATGTACTGATCTGCTTATCAGGCAGAGCCCCAATATCATCTGAATCATCCATATCTGATTTGGGATCAGACTCAGTTCCTGAAGCTTCATCGGGTTCAGCCATATAGTCATCATCATCTTAAATATGAGAGGGTTCAGAATCTGATCGTTCAGAGTCACTTTCTACGATCACGCGAAGGGACTGGGCTGCAGTGTATCTTGCCTGTCTTGTCATATTTCAGATGATTACTATTGATGATTACTGATGTGTATTCCTTACAATATTAGTGTAAGAACTCCTGAATTGAAATGAAACACAATGCAACTGAAGCAGTCATCACAAGAGCAACATAACACAAACATACATAAATAAAAGATGCATGGTCCGGCTGAGGTCTGGCTGGGGTCCACGTAGACTCCAAACGATTTTTTTTATATATACACCACAAACCTGGTTGCAATCAAATAAACTTTGGTGATATGTGACAGCAACTAGGTGGGTGACAACTACCTAAAGGGACTGAAAAATCCAACTTGCAAATAAAAAAATATCACAAATTATATACCCCTGGAGTCCGCATGGAAAATCACCTCATAATGTTGACCCAGACAGTGCATCAGCTTCTTTCCTGTTTAAATCTTATGTTTTGAAGACCTTGATTAGTCATTGTTTTATTGTTTTAAACTGTTTTGGCAGTTCATGGGCAAATATGTTTTGCTTGACCTCCACAGTTAAGGTCCATTTACAGTATTCTACAGTAATGCATTATTTTCTGCAGCTGTTACACCAACATGGTGTCTGATGATATCCTGAGAACCTCTCCTATGGACTGCTGGTGGATTTCTGTTCCCTACTTTGCCATTCCTGCCACTCAACACTTGTTGCTGAAGCTGATCCACTTCTTGGTCACCAGCTTGGTCTACTCCTCTTCCTCTGCCCCTCCCTCAACCCCTTCCTCTGCCCCTTTGCCGTTCTCTTCCTCTACTTTGTCCTCTACCTCTACCTACTCTATTTTCTGCATTTTCTTCTTCTCTTTCTTCTCTGTCATTTTCAGCCCTGGCTCCTTGTCTTTCTGCTGCATTCTACGCTATGTACTGATCTGCTTATCAGGCAGAGCCCCAATATCATCTGAATCATCCATATCTGATTTGGGATCAGACTCAGTTCCTGAAGCTTCATCGGGTTCAGCCATATAGTCATCATCATCTTAAATATGAGAGGGTTCAGAATCTGATCGTTCAGAGTCACTTTCTACGATCACGCGAAGGGACTGGGCTGCAGTGTATCTTGCCTGTCTTGTCATATTTCAGATGATTACTATTGATGATTACTGATGTGTATTCCTTACAATATTAGTGTAAGAACTCCTGAATTGAAATGAAACACAATGCAACTGAAGCAGTCATCACAAGAGCAACATAACACAAACATACATAAATAAAAGATGCATGGTCCGGCTGAGGTCTGGCTGGGGTCCACGTAGACTCCAAACGATTTTTTTTATATATACACCACAAACCTGGTTGCAATCAAATAAACTTTGGTGATATGTGACAGCAACTAGGTGGGTGACAACTACCTAAAGGGACTGAAAAATCCAACATGCATTATTTTCTGGTGTGTGTGTGTCTGTGTGTGTGTGTCTGTGTGTGTGTGTGTGTGTGTGTGTGTGTGTGTGTGTCTGTGTGTGTGTGTGTGTGTGTGTGTGTGTGTGTGTGTGTGTGTGTGTGTGTGCGCGCGTGTGTGTGCGTGTGTGTATATATATATATATATACATATATATACATATATACATATATATATATATATATATATATATATATATATATATATATATATATATATATATATATATATATATATATATATATATATATATTTATTATTATTATTATTATTATTATTATTATTATTATTATTTATTAGGAACACTTAGAGGATCTGTTTACTTTTGTGTTTACAAAAATTAACACAAATGTCTATTAGGATACAATGAGGAAGTGATGATATTTTTGCTTCAAAAAGTCAAAGGTAAATTTCGCTGTTACCTTAAAATGTTCTGCAAATTAACAAGAAGCCAGATTAGTGGGTTAGCAAGGTGACTTTATGAGTCTGAAGTCAGAATTTTCAGTATCACAAAAGTGACTCTCTTATTACCTGGCTAGATCTCCATGGTAACTGATGGTGTGGAGCCAACCTAGTCCAGAGCAGGTCCTGTACAGAGGCGTGTGTTTTCAGTTTTTTGGATTCTTTAAGAGTGATACAGATTCTCAACTGAAAGAACATGTTGTATTCGCAAACCTGTTGATCTCTACGTTACTAAAACCACTGAATGTAACCGTGCGGTTACAGTATCGCACGCTGTATGCTTCGTATTGCCATGGAAACCTGACATGGATTTAGCTGGTGATGCAGAAATCACAGAAATATGTTTTTACGTTTGGTTCTGATTTGCTTTCAGGTTCATTTACACCACAGCTGATAAAACACAGATTAGAAAACTGATTAGATTATTAATATTCATTACAGACAATTTTTAATCAGTCACATTAATTCCACTTAAATTTGGCCAAAGTTATATCCTGCATTATGGGACAGCGTCAGACCTAAATACACTTCAATACAACACTGTGTTTAAATATTTAAGTTCATAGTTTAACAGCTTCATTGTGCAGCTGTCAGTTAGAAATAATCAGCTGAATTGATCGATAAAATAAATATATCAGCGCATGTTTAACAGTTTTCTACCAGCACTCCTGTTTTACATCATTTCCAGTTGCAGCACTTTATTCCGTCATACATTTTATATTCCTCATTGTTCTACGTTAAAACAACCTGTTGACTGAACCAACTGCACATGATCGTTTATTTTTGTGCAGAAGAAGAGTCACATGACACGTTAAACACCTCCTTTTGTGTGTACAGCGTTTGAAGGAGAAAGTCTGAGTTATTAAAGAAAGTTGAAAACCACCCTTGTGATACCTGATATCTTTGCCTGGGGTTTTAGTTTTTGTTGAGCCAACTTATTACTTACTGGATATGTCAAACTTGCTTTGTAGTTCAGCCCTCTGGAGTCTCCAGGACCCCAAACATGACAACAGATTTGAATCAGTATAAATTACTGACATTTAATGTGTAACGTTCGGAAGTCACAGGTTCTCTAGAGTTTACCATCATCACCATTTGACACTTAGCATAATACTTTCATGAACAAATATACAGGTTGGAAATGTGACTGTTTTTGTTGCAGTCTGAAATCTGAACTATAAATAATTCATCATAATTAAAAGCATCATTAAAATTAATTGGTATCTTTAATCTCTTACTACCAACAGCTGTTCCACAAGCCGCACCATCTGTGGAAGATCCCGACTCCTTTCGCCAGCCACGCCTTCCACCCGGTAGATGGCTTCATGCAGGGGCTCCCGTACCACATCTACCCCTTCCTCTTCCCTCTCCACAAGGTGCTCTACTTGGCGCTATACATTTTCGTCAACATCTGGACCATCTCCATCCATGACGGCGACTACCGCGTCCCCGGAGGTCTGATCACCATCATCAACGGGTCAGCCCACCACACCGACCACCACCTCTTCTTTGACTGCAACTATGGCCAGTACTTCACTCTGTGGGACAGACTGGGAGGCTCCTACCGGCACCCGTCGGCTCTGATGGGGAAGGGTCCTCATGATCTGATTCGCAAACTTCAAGCTGAGGGAAAGTTAAACGGTGACAGAGCGAAGGGGCAAGTGAATGGACAGAGAGAAGTCACATGTAAGGACGAGTAATTATTAATAACCGCTGAAAGTGATCACTATTTTTGTAAAGACAGTTTGCTACACCCGAATGGATCGGAGAATAGTTCATGTATGTGCCAAATAAGCCATGGTGAGACTTTGAATTCTAGTGGAGAAGGGGCATCATATTGGGATTACTACATTCCACCAGTCATACCCACAGGTAGGAGCTAGAGTGACATCTGGAACTGGGGTTATTATTTAGCAGTACTTGATACAATCTAATCAACAAAATAGTATACACTATATATAATAGTATATAGTATAGTATAATACTTGAGACACAACAAAAAGTTGGAGCTCCTGGAGCTGCTACACAATCAGTGACAGATATAAACCATAACTGGAAGTTTAACATAAAGACTTTGAGCTGGATTCACAGGAATCAACTTGTGCGAAAGTTTCAGTAATTAACGCATCAGTGTCACTTTGGATTGAATCTGAAAAATGTGCACAAAAGAAACGCTGCTATTTTTTAAACTATTCTTATAATTGTCCGTTCTGGCTACTCCACTAGGCTGACTTTGTTCCTCCTCTGTTATATACTTAGACATGAGAGATGCAACTCTGGAAAATAAATGTATTGAGGCGAGTACTGCATAAGCCTCTTAAAGCTCCAGGTTAGCTTAAATTCTGCAAAAAATCATTTCACATGTACATATCCACTACTGTTCAAAAGTTTGGGGTCACCCAGACAATTTCATGTTTTCCAAGAAAGGGTTTTTTAATCATCCATTAGCCTTTCAACATGATTAGCTAACACATTGTACTATTAGAATGCAGGAGTGATGGTTGCTGGAAATGTTCCTCTCTATCCCTATGTAGATATTCCATGAAAAATCAGCATTTTCCAACTAGAATAGTCATTTACAACATTAACAATGTCTAGACTGTATTTCTGATTAATTTCATGTCTTAACTGGAAAACTGCTTTTATTTACATTATTGACATTTCTAAGTGACTCCAAACTTTTGAACGGTAGTGTAATAATTCTGTTACAGTTTAGCTGTTAGAAGGCCATTTTCCCAAAAAATCACTGTGGCAAAAGCTGAAAAAGCAAATCAAAATAAAGAATCAATGACCGAAAACTTTTTAAATACCAAGAAAGCGTGTCAAAAATTGTGCTTGAAAGACACATGGGTGGTCATCTCTTCACTTTGGAAAATAAGAAACGTGGGGTTTTTGGGATAAATGTTGGTACCAAAGATCTTCTGAGATAACACTGGAGTGAAGGTGTTAAAGTGTTCAGTTTAAATTAAAATTTTCAGTTGTCAATCTATTGAACTTACAAGATCCAACTTTACAAACGCTTTGGCAAACTTCTCATGATGACACTAACATACAAGGTGCTGCTGAAAAGTTACAAGACAATACCTGGAAAAATCAAAACGGTACCTGGTTTGAATTTGGCCACCATCTGCTTCAAAGTAGTCTTTGCGCCTCTGTTAGTTTTCAAAGTCCTAATCCTAATCTAAAAAGCTGTGTCCAAATGATGAATTTGAATTTAATTTTGTAGAAGCTGAAGAAGTCACAGGGAGCTAAGTGACATGACTAGGGGGCTTTGAAACCAACGATCGTGTGGTTGTGGCTGGAAAAACCTCCGCAAAACCTCAACAACCACATACCGTCAGGTAATTTGCACCAAATGTTCCCCCTCAGGTCTCACAATGTTACAGTAGGGTCTTGAGGATGATTTGACAGTGCACAACCAAGTAAATGTCAAGAAGCTGACTAATTCAGTGTTGGAGATTGTGGTTCTTCCACCCTGAAAACTGTTGTTTGATCTGTGGGTGGTAGCTGCAGACCAACCTGATCTGACACAGAATATGAGGTTTGTCCGAACTGAAGTTACAAATGTAGCACAGGTCCTGATGCTGATAGCGTGTAGTGAAGCAGGATCCTGAATCGTTACAGTTTCTGTTCGCACATGTTGCACACATTAACTTTTTCATTGCACCTCGCATAAATCTGTTCTTGGTTCTTTGGCTCTGACTTTTTGTTTGTAGTATTCATGTGTACTTATACTGACTATAAGGACCAGATCATATATTTTGGATTCTTAATGTGCTGTCAACAACAGCTAGGGCAAGCTTCAGTTAATTACATGAGCTGTATTCAGTAGATGAACATATTAACAACACATTTCACGTCATCTCTGTGTGTGTTGAGTTTCTTTACAGTTTTTATACACCTGGTGTTACTCGGACACGTCATCAGTGAAGAACTGACTATCAGTATGAGAATGAAACATGTTTTCTTTTAGTGTTATTATGTTGATACAGACAGAACAGAATTACAGAAAAAAAATGCTAAATTAATTTAACTCTAAAATTAATTTCACTGTGCATCTGAAGAAGTAATAAAGGTTGCAAAAGAAATTATACTTTGAAAGATATTCTGAACTTGTTGCCCATTACTAGCTTTTTCTGGAGCTTTCAGCCCCACCTCTTGGTCTTCATCAGCATGTGGGGTTTGTTCAGATGACACGGATTCATTGACAGTTTGATCCAAAGTCAAACAAACTTAATATTGGCATTAAAAGTTGTAGTTTGACAAAACAATCCCAAATCAAGGTTCAGTTCGAAATGGAAAAATCAGCAGATAAAAGTGCTTTCAGATGCAAAATACAATCCCCATTTTGCAGATGTCCATTCAGTGTGATGTATATACAAGCATAAACAACATATAAATATAAAGCATCCTTTTCGCCTTCTTTGGGTTTACACGCGAACTGCACATAAAACAAAAAACAAACCAATGGAACCACATAAGCTGCTGTTTATCAGAGCGAATATGGACAGAGATGATATCAGTGATGATGAAAAACACATTTTTGCAAGTTCTTGTTGGATGTTCGGCTCCGTTCTATGGGGCCAGATGGCCTATGTGAAGTGTTGTCCTCTTAATAATGCCATTCGTCTCAGCAGAAGAAGAACGGCATCCAGAGGAAGGATCTCATGGCTGCTCCTGCCGCCATCCCTGTCAGTATTCCCAGTGCTATATTCTCCACCATACCATCGAACGGGTCCCTTTGAACAACCACCTGGTGGGTTCCTTGAAGAATGGCACAGAAAAGAGCCATTTAAAGTTTCTACTTCTAATAATACAATGAATTACTCCCTAAAATCACCTCCATGAGTCAGTGTTTGAGTATCTGAGACTAAATAAAAATACAGTTGCACTAAAATAACATTTTATACAGCACTGGTGAAAACTTGTTTACATTGTTCCCTCATAAATGCTGCTTCACTGTGATTTCTGCTGAGCATATACCCTCTGGCTTTATTTATTTACTTCAAAAGTAGTTCAAATTAAATGATGAGGATGCAAGAATCAGCACAAAATACTGGATAATCCACAAATCATATGCAGTACCTGAAAGAGATGCCATGAACCTAAACAAATCTGCATTATTATATCTGCACGTAGATCAATTAATCTCTGATTATGGGTAAAAAAAAAAAAAAAAAAAAAAGCTGTCATTTCTGTGATAAAATATTTCATATTAAAAATTATTTTATGTTTTGTTTTATATTATTGTGACACGCAGCCACATATGGTTCAGAAAATATCACTAGTTGACTTCTGCATCATAATTTTTTTGTAATTATGTGCCTAAAGTTGGGACTTTCCATGATGCCTTCAGTGTTTTCTTTATCCATATTTCAAGTCATCACAATCAGAGACTTGTCCAATCTTGCAGATTCTGACTCAATGTCATGTTGAGAAAAAAACTGTGGGAATTTCAAGTTTTTATATTTATAAGTTTCTTAGATATTGTCATTTAAACATAGCTTCAAATTTAAAAATCATGGTGAAAGTGGGTTGATGGGGAAATTTAATTGCTTTAAAAATAGTTATCTCGGGACACATTTATAAAATTTCACAAATATCTTTATAAATATACATATTTTATGCTATAGAAATGTTAGGTAAATCAGAGATGGTTAAGCAGAATTTTTATTTATTTATTTTTTAAAGTTAGGATTCAAGATGGACTGTCCCATCTGTGAAATTTCATCATGTATTTTCTGAGATAGTAATTAAAAAAAATGCCCATCAACTCAATTTCAGCATTTTTTTTTGTCTGTTAGAATTTGAGAGTTTGCTTAAATGACAATATCTCAGAAATTGTTAAAGAAAAAAAAGCCAGAGTATTTCATATATGTAGCTCAAATTTCATTGATGTCTTTATAAATATCCACATTTTATGCTATAAAAATATCAGACATGGTTGAGCAGAAATAGTTTCTAAGAATGTAATAATTTCAAATGGAATGACCCTATATTCCTTTTGTTGCAATACTGATCACAAGTCACAAATAAATCAGTCCTGTTTTCTGTTTTTCTCTACAATAGCATACCTGGTCCTGCTCCAGGTGTGATGTAGATGGTGTGGTAGTTGTTAAGAGGAACAGCCTGATACGAGTCATCATATGGATCATATGTGAACATCTACAGTACGAAAAGAAAACATAGCTTTTAGCTCAGTGATGGAAACCTTGCTGAGTTCACTGGTCAGCTCTGACAGGAAACACTGAGGACTCACTGGGTTCCTCCTGGTGTCGAGCAGCGTCAGTTTCCAGGCTCTGAGGAAGAAATGAGCAGGAATGAGGCACTGATTGATGGTTGCAAAGGAAGAAAGAGCAGACGAAGCTACTTACATTGATTCATCTTCACTGTTGGCACACAGGTTGAGCGTTGAGCCGTCTCTGAGATGAACCACGATGAGATTCTCCCTGGGATTAGTCTCTGGTGGAGTCACACCTGCAGCCAAGTTAAAGGAGGAATTCAGCCACAAATCTGCATCTTGAACAATATAGTGCTTTTGACCACAAAAAGCAGGTAAAAATAAGAAACCGATTAATGAGGTAAACTTGTAGAGCATTGTCAAAGGCAACGTAGTGGTATTGTGAGCATAAGGTTGTGAGCTACAATTTACCTACACTTGCAAAGACCGTATCACTGCAGTCTTAGGTGTCTGAATTTTCTATGATGGAAAAGTTGAAACCCATGCATCTTTGTCACAAAAAACAATCACGTATTTTGGTTTATTATAGGTCTTCTAGAAATTTGACAAAATCTGCTGGGTCAGAAATATACATACAGCAGTGTTAATATTTGGTTGAATTCCTTTGGCCACTTTCAGCTCAACTAGGCACTTTTGATAGCCATCCACAAGCTTCTTGTAACTTCGACCACTGTTCTTGACAGAATTGGTGCAGTTCAATAATTTTGTTGACTTTGTGACACAGACCTGTTTTTTGACCATAGTGCACAGGTTCTTAATGAGGTTTAAGTCAGGAATTTGAGGAGACCAGTATGAAACCTGAATTTTAGCCTGATTTGGCCATTTCTTTACCATTTTTAAACTGTGTTTGGGGTCATTGTCTTGTTGTAACACCCAACTGCCTTCAAGATCCAACGTTCTGGCTGATGATTTTAGGCTTTCCTGAAGAATGTGGAGGTAATTTTCCTTCTTCATAATTCCATTTACTTTGTGTAAAGCACCTGTTTCCCCCTATATGAAAACAGCCCCAGATCATAATACTGCCACCACCATGCGTGACAGCAAATTTGGTGTTCTTGGAATTAAAGGCCTCAACTTCTCTCCCACAAACCTTTTTCTGGTCATATGTTTCAAGGAAGTTTATGTAAAGTTTTGTTTACATCTGTACATGTGTTTTTGTCATGAAGCCATAAGCTAACCCGGATGCCTTTTAACATAACCACGCTTGGGTCGGTCAAATGGCCTCATATTCCCGTGTCCTACCTCCACACTCCAGGCCAGACTGCACATCTATGCATGATACTTTGAGGCCAACTCGGTGTTCCAGGTCTCGTCTGCTGTCAGTCTTGTAGAAGCAAAGACTCCCGTCTATCCAAAGGTCACACCAGTTTAACTTCCAGCGTTTTAAGACAGAAGCTAAAGAGGAGACACAGTGGAACATTAGCAAGGCCAATATTCTCAGCCAATATTTTCCTTGTCACAGATATATTGCTGCCGGCATATACATTATCCCATATGAAAACATTATTTTGCAGAACTTAATGCATAAAAAAGATGCTTGGGGTAATTTAGAAACAGTGTTACCACATAGTTTGTACAACAGAGTAGCTTCATTTTTTACAACAGCACTGTCTGCAACACATTTAGCACAGAACACATCACATATGATGTGGAGTCCAGTTTTAGTTTTCATGGTGAATTGCAAGCTAATTTGTAAAATACATCAACAAAATGATAACCCCATCATTTTGCCTTTACAGTTTTGGAAATAGTTTTTCCAGGTTTTCCTAAAAGAGATAGTAAATAAAACTAACATAATTGTACAAGTGTTTTCTAATCATCAATTAACCTTTCAACACCATTAGCTAACACAATGTAGCATTAGACTACATGAGTGAGGGTTACTGGAAATAGGCCTCTCTGATAGATAGATAGATAGATAGATAGATAGATAGATAGATAGATAGATAGATAGATAGATAGATAGATAGATAGATAGATAGATAGATAGATAGATAGATAGATAGATAGATAGATAGATAGATAGATAGCAGAGTCTTGTATCCTTTAATTAGGTCAAACAATGTCGTGTGTTTCTGTCATATTTGTGCTTTAGGATGGAATGCTTTTCCCAACAGATGCATCCTGTTACATGTCCTTGGTAAGCCACTTAAGGACACAGTCAGGGACAATTAATGGGATTATAAGTTACAAGGGTTGGAGTTTCATAACAGGTACAGTTTTTTGTTTCCAGAAAACGCTCAGTATGCCTATAGAAACCCTGTCATTAAAACAAAATCATGGCTGGATTTAAAGCTGAATTTGGAATGATAAATGTGAGATAAGCATTTTGTGTTGTAAAAATAAATTGTGAAAAATGTGGAAAAATCCTAAAACCATACAAATATTATCACAGATTACAAATATGCTGACAAATAAGCCTGTCACAGATAAATTACTATCAGTATATTTTGGTGCATGAATACCAATATTTCTCTTACATAGTTTGTCTCTAGTTTTTCAAACTAGAAAAAACTGTAAAACTGTAAACTGTAAATTGCCCTAATTAGCACAAATTCAGTCACAATTCTTTAAAAAAAATGTGGATTTTTTTTGTCCAAATTCTGATTTATTCATTGCCTATGTTAATAGAGATTAAATATGATCTGTTTTTTTTTTTTTTTTTAATAGCTAGTTTTTAAAACCTCCCAAATATCTACTGGGCTCCAGTACTACACTAAAGAGTGGTTACTAGCTTAGCAGTTAGCAGTTTGAAACAGGTAGTTGTTTTTAACATTTCAAAGGTGAGATTTTAGAAATATTTCAAGCAGGTGAGTTTTAAATTTATGTTTGTTAATCTTATGGTGCAAATGGAAAGCACTTTGGGTAAGCTTCTGTTATTTTAAATGTGTTGAAAAGTAAGACTTGACTTAAAACTCCAAAGCATTCATCCATATGGCTTCTCAGAAGAATGATCTGTAAATATATAGTGTTAGAGAAGAAAATTTAACTTAAACAGATCCCGATTTGTTCGAAAACTGTTTCAAATGTACAAAAAAGAGCATATTCTCTGTGAAATATTCACATTTGTGTATGAATATTTTTGTAATATAGTGGGGGATTTTCACTCTATATGAATTCACAGTTTTTTTTTACTTTATACATTCTGAAAGTGTTATACACACTGGAGTTACCCAACGCACTGATCATGAACCACATATTTTAAGTCTGTTTGTTGTACGTCATTAACCATTTCTCTTACACACACATCATTTCCTGCCATCTCTCCATTATTAGTTTTGTAGTCACGATTAAAATACCCAAGGATGTTGTTTAAAAAAGTCAGAAAAGTCAGATGAGGACAAATATCCACCGATATAGCCCAAGATCTTGCATTGTAATCACATATTTTGTTATAAAAATAGTTTGTTTTCACATTAATCTGACAGAACTCCTCACATGCAAGAAACTGGAACATGCATGTATATAAAATTGTTGCCTGCACTAGTTATAAATAGATAATCCTGAGTTTGTGCTTCATCAAAACAGTCAAAGAGACCTTCATATCAACAAAAAGATTCTACTCACTCTGTCTCCACAACCAGCCCGACCTCAGGAGTGCCATGTCTCTCATCTGTTGTCCTTATTGTTGCTACTTTATATCAATAATAATCCAGTAGATGCAAAAGGAGAAATTTTAATTGTTATAAGACAATATGATCCAGCATCTGGTTCTGTTGTCCTCTGTTTATGTTCCTCGTAGATGGTGAGGTGCTGGAGGATTAATCTGGTTCTCACTAGGATTGACTCACAGGATATTTCTGGATTAGCAGACCACGCCCTTCGTCTCATCCTAGAAACGCTTTCTAGAGCGATTCTCTGACCTTCTTTGATACCTTTTCTCATGTTAACTCCTTAAACACACCCTCATAAACTAAAGTGACTCCCCCCTCTTGTTTTTTTTACATGTACATACTGTATATAACACGCTTTCACAAATGAATCCCTGCACTGAAATAACAACAAGAGATTAGCTTAAGTCTGCAGGTCAGCTATGAGAGCTGTCAGTGTGCAGGTGACACACAATGACATAATTTCCCGTTAAAGAAAGTGCCAATTTCTTTTGGAGTCACTTGATCATGCATTTATGGTCTTTTAAGATTGCGATTTAGTGTTTTTTTATGTGTTTCATCTATGATTCTTCCCTGAAAGCCCAGATTTTCTACAGCTGCTCCAGACTTCAAGTTGTATTGAAGGCAGCCACCAACTCTCCTGCCTGAGGTTCAATTGTTGCAAATAGTTTTGAATCACTGCATAATATGCTAACAAAACTTCAGAAAATAAGGATTTGTATATCATCTCATTAAGAACACGCTTTTCAACTGGAGTTAAAAACCACTACACAGGACATTGCTAACAATCAGCAGGTGTCTTGGTTTGGGAAGATGAACAGACTCCTCTGTTCACAAGTGAAATGTTAGATGGATAGCAGCAAAAGCATGTGTTATCTCAAGCTGATTTTGCTTCATGTGATATGTGGACAAAAAAAACCCATGGAGGCTTGTGGTTTTGTTTGGAGGTATCTTGATGGTGTTGATCTGCATTAATCTGAAAGCATAGCAGCACACAAGGGGAATGGGAATATCACTTGTTATAACTGAATTCCATTTCTGTAAGGAAAATTGATATGAAAATAGAGGGGGACAAAAGGTGCATTACAGAAACACGAGCACTCAAGATAAAAGTATTTTGGCAGAGTATTCCATGTGCTAGTATTGCTCTTGCTAATGTTAGACTTTAGCCACCAGTGTTACTACACGACTGCAACAATGCAAAGTAGAATCCAGCATGCCTAAGATATCCCATCTCTGGCTGCACACTATTAATAGTCACAGAAGACTTTATCATGGTACCACTTTACGAGTGAAACTCTCTCAATGCTCTGCTTTCCAAAACAGAACTGCTCTAAGCAACAAGAGACACAATCTGATACTACAGCTAATCTTCTAGTAAGTAATCATCTAGTAATCAACTAACCATTAATTACAATGAATTTTAAGAGCAAAGTCCAAAGGCTGATTTGCTCCGAGTAGTAATGCTGAAATCCAGCAGATGTTTCTAATTGAACTCACACATACACTTAAATAAAGTAGTGCACTAATTTCTTGTCTGTGGAAAAAAAACTGAACTACTGTAATATTTTTAAAAAATGGTTAAAACAGTCAAAATAATGGTAAATGATTTAGATACAGTAAAGCAGTTCAGTTTATGGTCACACGTTGTACAGGGGCATATAACTATAAAAAATACAGTTTTTTGATGTAGATATTACATTGTTGTCTAGTCAGCATGTAAATTAATGCTTTTTCTATGGTTTTACTTGATATTATCGATATATAAAGTAGGATTCTAAATATTTGTAATATTTGTGACATCTCTGGCACCATCTGTGTAACCAGCTTTTGGGTCTTCTCTGGTATGTCATATACAGTCTTCACCTTGCCATGTGCAGCAGCCTGAGTTGACATACGCTGTGAAATGGCGCCATAGAAATGAAAATGAATTGAACTTAGAGTATGATTCATCTGAAATCAATCACAGCATACAGTTACGTTATGCATCATTTGATCTGACTTTGCGCAAACAGTAGAGCTCAGCAATTAATCAATTTCATATCTTTCGAAAAAATGAAATCATACAAATTGCAAAAGCTGCAGTTTAGGATAAATGTTATGAAGCGTGTCTAACCCAAAGTTTAAACTGTTGAGTTAATGGTTTTACAAATTACTTTGATGGTTTGTGATATGCTAATGCTCTATCACGTCTTCTATTACACGGTGAATATTGAACTGAAGTCGCCACTAGATGTTATTCCAAAATTGTCCAGCCCTAGTGAGCAAGTAGTTGCACAAAAATCAATAAAATATTTTATTTTAAAGGACCAGATTAGTTTTTGATGCTGTTTGCTGCTGCTATTTAGCTTTTACTCTGATTATTCTAGTACATTCATTCATCAGCCCTAAACGTGGCGTTATTCAGGTAGTCAGCTCACATAGGTTATTTAAATCTAAATAATGCTTTTATTCTGTAAATAATCTACATCAGGGGTGTCAAACATACAGATGACTTTGCAAAGTGTAAAAACGATGGCAAATTTCAAATCAAACAGTGAGTAAGCCGACTTAATGTGAAATGCTGCTTTAGACACTTCTGCACCCTGAAGAATATTCTATGAAAATGAAGACGTACATTGGAAATATTTAAATGTTGAACATGATATTTCATGCCAGTCAGCAGTTTCAGTATAAAAGAATTTTGTTATGATTGTTGATGCTCTGCCACAACTTTAATGTATTTTATGTATAATTTTAATACATTTACGAGTCAGGGGGACAACTTCACCTCCTTCCTTAATAGTGTGTCAGTTCAGGTGGTCAGGATTACTGCACAGATGTGGAAATTAATGTAAATTTAAAATAATCTCTTCTTGTTCTTGTTCAAGTTGTTTTGGTTATAAAGTAAAATACCAGATCGTTCAGTTCCAGATACCAATGTCTAAATGTTTCGTCCCTTCGTAGATAAACTGTGATCTGTGAGTTGTAATGCACAAATAATAAACTGAGGTGTAATATTGTTGAAATTTCACTTATTTTTCTTAATTTTTGCACTAAAACAAATTGAAACATAAGATATTTATAGTTTATTATGCTGTGATTTTACTGGTCCGGCTCACTTGAGATCAAATTGATCTATATCTGTCCCCTGAACTAAGATGAGTTTGACACCTTTGCCCTACATTTTTAGGTGATTGAATGTAGTCAAATACATACAGAAGAAAGTCTCTGATCCACAGAGAAGTACTGATGTGAGTTCAGCGGTGACTGAGGAGCGTAAATAATAACTTCCCCACTAGAGGGAGGCTTCAGATGGACGCTGAGGTGGAAGTCTGACATTCTGACACATGCTGGCAGCAGTGTGGCTTTAATGTGAGCAGTGTGCACAAACATACAGCAGAATGAGAAGCACTAAGAACAGAAATACACATCTATGATTAAAGGCTGTGTTGGATATGTGGGTGTTGGAAGGTACTTTCTTGATCCTGAGGGAAACTCAAGAAACCAGCAGCATATTAAACACAGAATATAGGCAAGGCGAGTTTATTTGTATAGCACAATTCATACATTAAAATCATAGAAATAAAATATAAAAGCAGACATTACGATCATAAAAGTGCATTAAAAGGCAAAAAATAAAAGATAAGAGCAGAGCACACATTGGATATAGAGAAATAGAAAATGTAAAGGCATAATTATGTACAGAATGTATCTACTAAAGCTAAAAACTGTGTAGATGGGATACAAATAGGCATGAAAATATAACACAAGAACTGTGCAATTAGAAATGTGCAGATACATCCATTTATATACATGTATATGTCCAGTTAACCAACAAAAAAATGCTTTTTAAAAAAAACATAGCAGCATCGAGTTGTAGCTTGCAAGGCTTCACTTCATTACATTGCCTCTGAACGTGCAAATAACTAACGAGTCATTGTTATGCGTTAAGTGTAACATGAGTGTATTTTTTAAAAATATTTTTCAGGAAACAAACCCACTCAATCAACAAATTGAAGCAATTTTCACAGGTGATAACTATTCTACACATAAAAGAGACATGAACAAAGTTTGTCCGTCTGCATCTTTAACCTCTCCTCAACACTATGAAATGCATAAAGTCTTTCAGTAGAACTTTATGGCGAATAGATCAGTAAAGTAAAAGAAAACTCAGGAAATTACATAAGTGTGACAAGCTTCCAGGTTCAGTGGGTTTAAGCAAGCAGCAGAAGCAGCAGCTGCTCCGTCCGTGTGACTGTCAGCAGGACTTACAGATTAATTGATAGAAATCTTTGCACCTCCTGTGAACAGAGCAGTTGTCTCCATACACAGCTCTGCTCACAGTTCCTAAATAATCTGTGCTTCATGTATGGTGGAGTTAAGAAAAGCAGAGTTGCTTGGCGTCACTTAGGGACATATTATCATTATGGTATTGTGATGTTTTATTGTTTGTAGATGTGATGTGAATCCTGTGGCTAAGATCCGAATGCAGCACAAATATATGATGTGAAAAGAAAAAAATGAGAGGGATGCTATGTTTTATATTTGCTTTCTTCCTTTTTCTTCTGTTTATGCAGCCCACACAGCTGCCTCCTTTGGACTGAATTCGCTATTGTTTAGGTAAATAGAAGTCGTAGGTGCCGTTAATCTATTGGTTGTGAAGCCGGGCTGCATTAACTCAGCAATGGTGGTGCTGCGGCTGCTCCAAGGTGGGAACAACTACTGACTGTATGAAGCAACAGAACAAAGCTTAAAGCAAACTGTGATCTATTAAAAAGTTTGAGCTTCTGAGGAATAGATGTGGTGTTAATACAGATGAGGGTGAAGGATCTGGTTTGCACATTCAAAGTGATGCTTTGAGGTAAAATTTTACATTGACATGCTGACTTGGTGAGTGTTGATGTTGAAGTTCAGCAGGAATAAAGTTCAACGGAGAACTCTGGAGTAAATGCTGCATTGTTTGGAGTTCAGAGCCATATTCACAGTTCAGATCTTGTTTATCGTTATAATATCCCAATTTATGGATAGACACATTGCAGAGGCCGATGCCAGTCCTCAGTCTGCTGAGATATTTCTGAATCCAGTGAAAGTGTATATAAAGCTTCATCACAACATAGCTGAAGAAGTATTCTAATCTGGATCAAACACTGACTATCACTGACTGACCCATCAATTCCCAAGACTCCTTTCTCTAGCAACGCTAAACAACATAATGTAGGCTAAATGTACATGATAAGTACAATGAAACAATACGAAAATACCCGATTTGTATTGTTTCAGTATGTATTTGAAGTATTTTAAATTAGCTGCATTTTAATCAGCTACAACAACAAAACAAGAAAAGCACTCAGAGAGCGCAGCATTCCGCCAAGGCTACTCAACGGATGAAATCTTGAAAAATTCATGCCAGAAATCATGGCACTATAGAATGTGGTCATTTTATATAGATGTACACACAAACAAAACAAACTTGTGCTGAGCACAGACATGTGTTATGTATGTGTACCTTATGTAGGTATGCAAAATCGCATGACCTAAATATGTAGTGGGCTGTGCAAATTGATAGGACTTGGAAACACCCCCACAATTTAATCAATTGTTCCTTGAATGATTTCCGACAAATAAGTCCGCGGTTTGATTTGTAGCAGGATCCAGTCATATGAGTCAGCAGGCAGCTGACACAGTGTTCTTGAAATGATACAAAAATCTTTAACAAATCCGTGGATCCAAATTATAAAGCCGTGTCCACTAGATGCGTTTTTCCCACATGTAAACACACCTTATCTGAAAATCGCGGCAAGGTGGGCGGTCACTAGCGGGCCACTATGTGGTCACATGACTGTGCTTTCAGCTTGCGAATCCGACAAATGCGTCGAACCAACATGGCGGCTCAAACTTTCTCTTTTATTTTGAAAACACTTCAGCAAAAAGTACTTCTGAAAGCATTTGAGGCTAGAAACTTGTGCAGTAGCTGAATCTGCCCTTGCTTTAATTCAACTACGGCTATTTTAATTTTGTCCACTGTACTGCCACAACTTTTAAGCATTTAAGTATACATTTTCTACATTTCTTCAAGGCAGAGGGATAACTTAACCTTCTGCCTTAATAGACACCCTTATTTATACACTTATTTAACCAATTTGGTGCACTTACTTTAATACAACATCAGCTTTGTACAGTATGTGATTTAGGAGGAACTGAAATGAGTACTATTTAGTTTTTTTCTGTCATACTGCAAAGTTTCTCTTTGATAAGCTAAAGGGTTTGACTGAGAAGATGGATGTGAATAAATTCTGATGATAAAAAAAATTTAAAAAGAAATCCATCCATTATCTATACACCGCTTAATCCTCACTAGGGTCGCGGGGGGGGGGGGGGGGGGGGGGGGGGGGGCTGGAGTCTATCCCAGCTGACTCAGGTGAAGGCAGGGGACACCCTAGACAGGTCACCAGTCTGTCACAGGGCTACATACAAAGACAAACAATCACTCTCACATTCACACCTACGGGCAATTTAGAATGATCAATTAACCTCAGCATATTTTTGGACTGTGGGAGGAAGCCGGAGTACCCGGAGAGAACCCACGCATGCACAGGGAGAACATGCAAACTCCATGCAGAAAGATCCCGGGAAAGCCGGGACGCGAACCAGGGATCTTCTTGCTGCAAGGCGAAAGTGCTAACCACTATGCCACTGTGCAGCCCTGAAAAAGAAATATTTGAGGTAAAATCTAATTTTAAGGCAGCCTTTGGAGCTTAGGAAGAGAACTTTATTGGTGGGTGATGATAGTGACGTTGGTTATAATGACTTACAGTGGGTACGGAAAGTATTCAGACCCCTTTAAATTTCTCACTCTTTGTTTCATTGCAGCCATTTGCTAAAATCAAAAATGTTCATTTTATTTCTCATTAATGTACACTCAGCACCCTATCTTGACAGAAAAAAACAGAAATGTAGAAATTTTTGCAAATTTATTAAAAAAGAAAAACTGAAATATCACACGGTCATAAGTATTCAGACGCTTTGCTCAGTATTGAGTAGAAGCACCCTTTTGAGCTAGTACAGCCATGAGTCTTCTTGGGAATGATGCAACAAGTTTTTCATGCCTGGATTTGGGGATCCTCTACCATTCTTCCTTGCAGATCCTCTCCAGTTCTGTCAGGTTGGATGGTGAACGTTGGTGGACAGCCATTTTCAGATCTCTCCAGAGATGCTCAGTTGGGTTTAGGTCAGGGCTCTGGCTGGGCCAGTCAAGAATGGTCACAGAGTTGTTCCGAAGCCACTCCTTTGTTATTTTAGCTGTGTGCTTAGGGTCATTGTCTTGTTGGAAGGTGAACCTTCGGCCCAGTCTGAGGTCCAGAGCACTCTGGAAGAGGTTTTCTTCTAGGATATCTCTGTACTTGACCGCATTCATCTTTCCTTCAATTGCAACCAGTCATCCTGTCCCTGCAGCTGAAAAACACCCCCATAGCATGATGCTGCCACCACCATGTTTCACTGTTGGGATGGTATTGGGCAGGTGATGAGCAGTGCCTGGTTTTCTCCACACATACCGCTTAGAATTAACGCCAAAAAGTTCAATCTTGGTCTCATCAGACCAGAGAATCTTATTTCTCATAGTCTGGGAGTCCTACATGTGTTTTTTGGTAAACTCTATGCGGGCTTTCATATGTCTTGCACTGAGGAGAGGCTTCCGTCGGGCCACTCTGCCATAAAGGCCCGACTGGTGGAGGGCTGCAGTGATAGTTGACTTTGTGGAACTTTCTCCCATCTCCCTGCTGCATCTCTGGAGCTCAGCCATGGTGATCTTTGGGTTCTTCTTTACCTCTCTCACCAAGGCTCTTCTCCCACGATTGCTCAGTTTGGCTGGACGGCCAGGTCTAGGAAGAGTTCTGGTCGTCCCAAACTTCTTCCATTTAAGGATTATGGAGGCCACTGTGCTCTTAGGAACTTTGAGTGCTGCAGAAATTCTTTGGTAACCTTGGCCAGATCTGTGCCTTGCCACAGTTCTGTCTCTGAGCTCCTTGGGCAGTTCCTTCGACCTCATGATTCTCATTTGCTCTGACATGCACTGTGAGCTGTAAGGTCTTATACAGACAGGTGTGTGCCTTTCCTAATCAAGTCCAATCAGTTTAATTAAACACAGCTGGACTCTAATGAAGAAGTAGAACCATCTCAAGGAGGATCAGAAGAAATGGACCGCAGGTGAGTTAAATATGAGTGTCACAGTAAAGGGTCTGAATACTTATGACCGTGTGATATTTCAGTTTTTCCTTTTTAATAAATTTGCAAAAATTTCTACATTTCTGTTTCTTTCTGTCAAGATAGGGTGCTGAGTGTACATTAATGAGAAATAAAATGAACTTTTTTGATTTTAGCAAATGGCTGCAATGAAACAAAGAGTGAGAAATTTAAAGGGGTCTGAATACTTTCCGTACCCACTGTATTTATGTATCTGTTTCCCTGTATTTCATTCCTTTCTTATAAATGATTGTTTGTGGCCAGGCTGCTGGGCTTCATTCCTGGTAAGTTTCTCATGTAAGTCACAAAATTCATTTCTTCCATAATAAAAATATGACTGACATCTGGTGGCAGCACGTGGTACATGTACGTGAATTTGGTGAAATTATAAACACAAAGCAAGAGATGGCTTATCCACTGTCTTCAGTTTAACTGTTTTATGTGGCAGTTCAAGATTAACTAAATTATTAGTTTTATTATAAAATGCAAAACAACATTTGTATCAAGGTTTTCATCTGAAATTCTTAATCTTTTTTTTCTGCTTCTGAATTTGTCCATTTTGTTTGAATTTGTTTGGTTTCATGCACTAATTTCTTGTCTGTGAAAGAAATTTGAATACTGTAACATACAAAAATTGTTAAAGCTGTCAAAAATAATGGTAAATATCTGTAAAATAATGATATTTTTAGCTGATTTAAGTACAATAAAGCAGTTGAATTGCATGGTTACACATTTTAAATGTGTAAATAACTAAAAAATATAGGTTTTTGAAGTGGACATTACATTTTTGTACAATTTTTTAAACAGTCAGCATGTAAATTAATACTTTTTCTATTATTTTCCTTGATATTATCTACAGTTTCAACAAAACAGAAAATGTTTAAAATAGCAATTTAGGAAAGTATTTAACACTTTTTAGTCACTTACATACTTAATAAATAAAAATGCATAAAAATGCTTAATGAAAATGCATATTTTTGATGAGGATAATATTCACAGTTTTTGGTGAGTTTTTAATTTTGTTGTTGTTGTTTGTTGCTTTCTGTGTGCTTTTTAAAACTGTCAACGTGTAAATTAATACTTAAAAAAAAAAATATATATATATATTATTTGTAGTTTATCAAAACTGTGTGGGATGCACAACCAACCCTTGGAGGCCATATTTAAAACTGCAACTTTTTTGTGTGTAATTTAAAAAAACAATATTATTCAGCACACATTTAATTTGTATATTTTGCCTATCAATATTTGAATTATTTCCTGTGTTCATTTTTAAAAACAATAATGTTCTGTACGAAGACAAAAAAAAAGTTGATTTTTAAACTACGTCACTTCCGTTAAAGTAGGCGGGTCTTCATCTGTCACCAACCGAAGAACAACAACAACAAACTGAAGGCTTCGGGGGGTTCCGGGGACGGTGAGTGCTGCAGTCTCTAAATAAACCCTATCAGCGACTAAACACAACACTAATACTTACATTTACTACAGACTTTGAAGCTTCATACAGTGAATGTATTCCAGCGACCGCAGAAACCACTTTATCTCCTTGGAGCTCAGTGTGAAGTCGCTCCTCTGCTACACTGCCTCTCGGTGTTGCTGCTTTTTCGAGGCTGACACTGCTGTCGTCGGCTTGTGTGCTACTAAAAATATCCAAATACGCCCAATGACACCGTAAAATATCGACTTTCAGTTTGTTGTCTTGTCGTTTTTGTACGAGTGACATTACGCAACCAGGCCTCGGTCAGAAGCAGCCCCCCGAACAGCACTTGAGATATCTCGGAGGACTGTTTAGCCGAACCCCGTTTGAGAAACTGCTGTTTTAATTTTGGCTTAGCTTATCAGGACGTTTTTGCAGCAGCTGCAGTAAGACTTTTGACCTTTTTAGAGTCTTCATGTGTTAAATTTTAGTTCGGAGTCATAAATATATGAAAGATATTTCCTATTTTCCGAAAAGCAACTTTTGAAGTCAGTTTGATGGAAATGTACTGCACCGGTGAGGGCAGCAGCGAGCAGCTTTTAAAGTTTTATGATGAGAGCTACCTGACTGTGATGTGAACTGAACAAAGGTTCATTGTCTATAAAAAGCACAATAGAAGTCGACTGAACTCTTTTTATTTATTGATTATTATTAATGAAAGACCCATATTTCCAGAACATACATTTCAAGTTAAAATGAAAGTCCTGGTGTGTTATTCGACTTTATTGAAATGCCTTTGTGTGTTTGTGTTTTTGATTTATGTTTCATTTAAATACATCTTATCACCATTTATGTCTTACTGTTGATAAGCTGTTACTCGATGACTGTTTCGCCAAAGCCTGTTTGAAAACACTGCTGGTTTAATTTGGTATTGCTTATCAGAAAACATTTGCAGCTACATAAAAAGTTTTTACTTTTTGTGAGTCTTAATAGTTTGACATTCAGTTCGGCACTGAAAATCAATTGAATATATTTGTTACTTTCTGAAAAATTAACTCTTTACTGTTGCAGCTGAATTGTACAATCGAGAGCAGCAGCTTTAAAGTTATATTTTATGGTTTTATTTTCTGTAAAAAGCACAACAGAAGTCGACTGATATGTTTTTTTCAGGGCCAGTACGATTTTCGATTAATTGACACATTTCATGTAAAAAATGAAAATTCTAGTGTAAAAGTTCAGAATAACCCTAACACAAAACTTTATTGAAATGCCCTTTTCCCCATTTATCCCCTACTGTTGTTACTCCGCGACTGTTTCGCCAAAGCCTGTTTGAAAACACTGCTGGTTTAATTTGGTATTTATTATCAGCAAGTGTTTGCAGCAGCTACAGTTAGACTTTTGTCCTTTTATGAGCCTTTGTAGTTTGCTATTCAATTCAGCATTATAAATCAATTGAATATATTTGTTTGTTTTGTCAGTGTGTTGCAGCTAAACTGCACCGTCGAGGCTTTAGAATTATATTTTATGGTCTTATTTTCTATAAAAAGCACAATAGACGTTGACTGATATCTCATTTTTCAGGGCAGATACCTTTTTTGTGTTTTAGTAATGAAGGAAACTGATCATTAATATTTGGAACCGATACGTCTGAAGTACATAACAAAAATAATAGTGTAGAAATTTTTAATAACCCAAACTCCAACATAAAACTTTGTTGAAATGCCTGTATTCATTTATCTTTTCTATTTATTTTCTTCAGTATTTTTCCTCCGGTGTTGATAAGCCGCTACTTGTGACATGTTAACAGTCAGATATTGGAGTAGGGAGGACATCACGTAAAACCACAGAGCTGTGAAGATTAGGCTCGTGCGAGATAACTCACTATCTGCTTACTCCGTATTTATGACTATTTCTATTTTAAGAATTTTTATTTTTATCATGTCTTCTTGTTGTTGTGCAGCCGTGTGGACCAGCCACTTTGCATTTCACTCTTTCTGCCTTCAACTCTTACATTGATTTCTGTCTGTCTTGATGCTGACTTGCCCGGACATCATGATGATGTAGGCAACGATAAGATTGTGAAATCAAGTCGGCTGCAGTGTTTGGAGCCAGATGCCACAGCTATTCAGGCCTCAGTGCATGATGGGAAATGCCTTATTTAATAGCTGATTGGTTTAGAAGTTGAATCAATATAGTGTCTGATCTAAACTTTACATTTTAGTTGAAATGGAGAGATTTTGGTTTTAATTGTCTGATTTTAAAGGTTCACTCTGCTAACAGAAAAAATGTTGTGGGGTTGATGGTGATGTTTATGACTTAAAGACACTGAATATATTCAGATTATTAGAGATCATAAACTGCATACAATATTTATTTCTGGTCTACTGGTTAATAATGTAGTACGAAATTTAATCCTGGTAGCATTTTCTTCTGGTAATTGGGGATTCTTCAAATTATTTCAGTACATATGTGAAGCCCAAATAGTCTGAATGTCTAATATTATCTTGTATTTCTACTGTATTTGACCATTAGGCTATTAGTTTCAGAGTAGTTTTTAGAGTTACTGACCTGCTTACATTATTTATATACAACTGTATATTGCTGATTTACACACAAATTCTTCTAAATTGGAGGTTGCACCGTGAAAACAGTCTACAGATAGAGGTGACTGTATCAGAACAGTGCATTTTTAAATCAGTTTATTTTATTGGGAATCTGCTAAAAAAAAAATAATAATACAAATAGTTGGAAAAGTAAATAGTAAGAGTATTGGATCCCTAAAGTGCAACTGGTAGTCCACAAAGGGTAACATAATATGATAGGGTTTTTATAGTTTTCACAACAAAAAGCAGTGAAAAAAGACAGACATATGTTCATCACATCTTTTTGAAAGGTGCTACTAAATCATATTGTTTTCTATGACAGAAGCCCAGCTGACACTCCACCTTTGTTTTGTACACCGTGCAATACAAGTTTCACTACTTTTGATGTGGCTGAACGCTATCTTCCTGTGTAGGTTTTCTAGTGTTCAGAGTTATTATACAGATTTTTGATTCTCATGCTTAAAAAATACAATTTCTCTGGTTTTTGTTTTCTCCATCAGAGCTCTCATCAGCGTTTTCCTCCAGCAGAGATGGGGCATGTGATCTGATGTGTTGTTGAAAACAGTCTTTCCTTTGGTCTCTGCCACATCAGAGGTAAGAATCAGGAGATCGTTGTAACAAGAAGCTATCTATGACAGAAACATCAGACAGAGTCCGGACACAACGCTCAGTCATTTGGCAAATGCAGCGCCTCAGGTGGGCTGAGGTTAAGATGATCAGACCCAGTTTGTCTGAAAGTGATATTACTGATCGGGGTCGAAGAGACACTGAGAGCACCGGAGATGGTTTGTGTTGACAGATGAGGTCGAGGTTATATCTCCCGATGTATCTGTTAATTTGCATTTAATCATTTTTGTGAAAAAAAACTCTAAATTTCTCACTTTTCTAATTTCCTGTAGTTTGTAGTGATGACTTTAGATATTAGCTTTTGTGTGATTAATATGTGTGCTTTAGAACAGGCTTTAATGTAGTTGTAATATATTGCGTATATGTTTTACACGGTGTATGTGTTTATTAGTGTTTTTTCAGAATCATGTGGGCACACATAAGTGGAGATTGATGTTAACCCTCTGAACTCAAACAGTTTCTGGTTGTTTTACTCACTGTGGACTCATTTTTCACTGCAATGTAAAATCTTCCATCTCTTTAAAAACAGAACTGGCTAGAAGTAGGGAGAACTCAAACATATCTGTCTGTAAAGTATAATACAGTTTTAATGCTATAAATCATAAAAAATATATGTAATTGAGGAAATATCATATATTTCAGCATAGGTTTGGTTACATTTACAAATGAGTAGTGGACTGTTGGAAGATTGAAAATCTAATGATTCTTCCTGTGTTTATTTCTATGAGTAATGATGTATTCTTTAAAAACTTGCTTTTTAAACTCATCAGTTTGGGGTTTCAGAGGGTTAACAGATTTTGCCTGAATGTAGTAAAAACTGTTTGAATAACATGACATTACATGAACAACCACTTGCATCACCACAGGTTACAGTGTAACCATTCAATTTAGTGATAATAATGTTCTTATGAATGTTAATCTGTACAGTTACCTTTAATAGTGCCACCATTTTCATTTCTGCTGCTATATTTAAATATTTCCTGCTAGTATTTCCACAGGAGGGTGATATTAAGTCTTAGCAATCACTTGTTAGTGACCAGAAATTACAGAATACTTTCTGTATTTCAATTACTTATGGTCGTATTTTTGTCTTATGTTTCCTCAGTGGAACATTATACATAAAATACTCACATACATTTAACATGACAGAAGCTACAGCGGGGTTTTCTTATTTTTTTTCTTAAATGTCAAACACATAATTAAAGCTTCAACTGTCTATTCGGTTTTGATTAATCAGCCAGTGGCTAAAATTTCCACAGCCCAGTTTTATGTGTTTGGTCTGCAATTTCTTCTCGAGCTCACTGTACAAAACCAAAATAAGTCAAAATAAGTCTTTAAATACATCTTTTTACATATTTAAAAGTGATCCACACTTAAGAAAAGCTACATTTTCTGGCGATCGAATTGACTGATTGGTTAGTAAACTAATAGAAATGGTAACAGAAAATGGATTTCATTAGAAACAGGTGGCTTCTCGATGAACCTGATATCAGCTGTGCACCTGCTCTTGTCAGTGTCGCTTCGCCTCTCACATTTCACCTCTCTGTCTTGTGGGCTATTCTGCGATGTTCAGGCATTATTTTTAGACCTTTTTATCCAACACATGCACTGAAAATCAAAGACCAAGAAACATCCGACAACAAAATAAGGTTGAACTAGTTAGCAGTGTCGCAGGTCTTGTAAAGTGCATTCACATATCAGCAATAAACTTTATCGACAGGGGACTCATGACCAGTTTATAGTGCTTGCCTGGGCTGATAAAGAAAATAATTGATTTTTATTCTTTAGCAAATATTTCTAGCATGCTTTATATTATATTTGTTTGGTTAGTACAACCCAAAAACGTATCTTTATTTGGTGAATGTTGAATTAAAAAGCTTCTGGAAATACAGGGGAAAATGAGGACTGTTTAGACAAATAAATTTACATTTTACAAACACATTCAAGCCCTAAAATGCTTCTTTGGCACGACCAGTATTCCCAATGTTTGTTGAACTGGTTCCACTGGTTCTATTGTCACTGTGCTGCTTAAAATGACAATTCAGACAGTTTTGCATGAATTCGACAATGTGCAACGATCGTTTTCCAGAGTAGATGTCAGTTTATAGAATAACTTCAGCTTCCTTCAATACAAGTGCAGTTGTACAAGTCAAAATCAATTTATCTCAAGGCAAGTGGACTGATCTACATGCACATATAGAAGCTGTACACAAAAAAAATGTCAGGAAGTGTTAAAATCACTTAAGCAGCATCACTTAGAGTAGCCACATGCAAAGATAGATAGCGGTTTATTTTGACCGACAGGGTTTGTGTGTCTGTTGCGTGACCTTTTACCTCATAGAAGACTGACAGGCACCAGCAGACTAAATGTGTCCTGAGGGAGAAGTCTCTGCAGAGATGTTTTAAATGTTGTCAAGTCTGCAATGGCCAAATAAATCATTTATTTAAAACTAATCAAAATAAAAGAAATCAGACTGTGCACCAATAACAGATTTTCCATTAGGTGAAGGCTATAGTTGCTTGGTACCTACTACTACTGGTTCTGGGGTCCGTTTCACAAAGCAGGTTTAGTGAAAATTCTGAGTCTGTTAACCTTGAAATGAGGGAAACGCAGCGTTTTCCGTTTCACAAAGGGAGGTAGCTCAAACCAAAGAAAGGGGTAACTCTACCCTGTTTCACAAAGAGGGGTAACTTAAGCTCTCAGTCAGTTACCGTAGTAACAGAGTCTATGAATCTAACCTGGTCGGGACCAGGTTTTTCTCAGTAAACCTCGAGTTTCTCTCAGTCTCCGCCCTCTTTCAGCCACACACGCTATTAGATTTCCTCATTCATTCAGTCAGCTGGCGAGTTTTGGCGTAGCCTAGTTCTGCCGTGTGTCAAAATGTCATGTCCTTTTATGAACGATACAGTAGATGAAGGAGCAGCATTACTGCGCGGAGAATTAAAAATTCATTGGGAGATTGTTATCCGACCACGCATAGATGTTCTTGCAATTATCTTTTTGAGCGGTACCGTTTCACGTCACAGTCCATAATCTACATCCAACCTAATCCATCCTTACATTTGCAACATTACTAACCGCAGTCATGCTGTCACATCCCATCAGATATTGTGTGTTGTGCTGCGGTTCTTTGCAAATGGAAGTTTTTTATATAATGTCGGAGACGCAGAGCACTTCAGTAAGGCAACTGTATGCAGGACGGTCAGAAAAGTGTGTCTGGCCCTGAAACGGCTTTTACCAATCTTTAGCCCTATTCGCACGGGATTAGTATTATCTGGGGACGTCTGGTAATTTGTGAATTACCCCAGGACGTCTGTGTTTCTCACAGTGCATTCGCACGGGATAAGCGAAGTCTGTATTTTACTCGAATATACTGACATTACAGCCCAGATATGATGTAAAATCTATGCAGGTTGCAACATCCGTTGTTGTCAATAATTTCCACCACAGCCTCCATAATTCAACCGAGAAAGATGTAGAGAAAAGATGCACAATAAAAAAAACAACAACTAAAATACCCCCCAATAACTTAGATGCAGATTCGCACAGGACTAGTATTATCCCAGGACATCGGTGTTTGGCAAAATATAATAGGTAATTTGCGGGGGAATTATTACTTTACCAATTATCGACATGGCGCATTCGTGCAGGATTAAGATCACCGACCTCCTCCGCAATTATTACAAATCACCACAGGTCCCCAGGTAATACTAATCCCGTGCGAATAGGGCTTTTGTTGTTTTCCCTGGACATAAAGCTATCAGAGCCATCAAGGAGGGGTTCCACAGGATTGCAGGTGAATGATGTAGAGATCTGTTAAATTATTTTTAAATCATATTCTGTTAATGACATTGTGCTGCAACCACACACTGAGATTAGTCATTTTAATTTCTTTTAGGATTTCCCAGGGAGTGTTTTTATTTTCATCTTAAGCTGCTGCCACGTGCGCTTCTCCCCCACGGGATTGCACCTAAATGAAATAACTTAATTGGCTACCATTCAAACAGTTTTCCCCTGTAATATTATTGTGATTGCAAAGGACTACATTTAAACTAACGCATTGACACGGGCAGCAATGTTCTCCCACGCCGTCTCCCTTTCTTTTGCAGCTGCAGCGGTGTTGCACTTCTTTTTAAAAACGTGTTCAAACTCGCCATATAAGCACATTAAGATTTCCAATTCAAGTGGGGTGAAAAACGCAGCCCTCTGCTTCCCTGTTGCCATGGTGACTCGCTCCATTGATACTGGCTTTTTATAGTTGTGGTGCACGCGCTTAACTCCGGGTGAAAATACTCCAAGTTGATTTAACCAACTCAAATCAGCTCTTCTGGAACCAAAAACTCAGAGTCTCCTTTCTCAGAGTAGATCAGCTCAGAGTTCAGGGTTACACTCAGAGTTTGTTGAACCTGCTTCGTGAAACGGACCCCTGGTGTCACGTGTGCTGATTCCTGGTGTTTTAAAAATTACTCTGAGCTCCCATTTGAGGCTGGCAACATGCAGATTTGCTTATTGGAACTTTAGAAATAACCCTCCAAGCAGTTTCTAGGTATTTTCTTTGCTCCTTTTACATTTTACTTACTGTGGACTCACTTTTCTCTACAACATACTTTGCCCAGTCAACTGTTTTGGTGGTGCCTCTTTGTTGACTCTTATATTCAATCCATTTGGTCCATTTTTCTGCAAATTCTGATTGTTGAATTCTCAATATATACGTGAGTCTCTCCATGTCAAATATCTCAACAATGTCATTCCATTGGTTGGTAAGAGGGTCCTCTTTGTGCCACTTCCTGGTGATAGCCTTCTTTGTTGCTGCTAACAGAATTTTGATCACATAACAGTTCTACAATCAGTATTTTACTACTTACATTTTAATTTGTTGCCATACTTGTCTCCTGTCTGTTCTGTGTAAACACTCACGAGTGTCAGTCACTAATGGGTTTACAGTATTGCCAAAGAGATCGGATTTTTTGTTTGTTTGTTTTTACAGAATATCTTTAGTGCAAATGTTTGGGGGCTGTCTTTCGTCATTTTTTAAATGAGATCAAGAGATTAGTGGTTTTGATAAAAACCAATAGATTTGGTTAATTTTCCAGACAAAAGTAAAGTGTGACATAGGTTCATGGACCGTTCAAAAGTTGAAAATCTGCAACTAATCCTTCCTGTCCAGCATTTCATTCTTTGTATTTCTGTGTCCTGGTTCCAAAACCCCTGAGCCATTTCTAGATTTTCCGCCATTCTCTACCTTCACTAAGAAATCGCTGAGGTGTATCAGTCGGAAAAATCAGTTTTTCAGTTTCAGTTCACAGTGTCTTGCACATGTAGTGTGATTTTGGTGATTATTTTTTGTAGAAAAGCATTAATAAAACATGCTTTTCACATCCAAGAGAGAGTTAATAGCTAGTGACTGCATATTTTTGATAGCACCTTTTATTGTCCTTTCACTTTAAAGTCCATGAACTATTAAACTCCCACCAGTGAGCCACACCACTATACTAGGTCCTTCACAATCATGAACACAGCCAGCAGCAGTTTATTTTTGAGTTGATGCCATAGGTCAGTGCTGCTGCTGTATATAATCACATGTCTCCAGCAAATATAGTATTTACTGTTTCAGTAATTTTGTCTGACAACAATACTAGAATGTCCAGCTGTTTTAGGACATCAGGACTTTAAAATGAAACTATGCATGTGTCACCTGTTTTAAACACGTCTATCTTCTGTAGGATCAAATAGAGTATAAAGGTGAAAAGTTGATTTGGGTCTATATAGTTGGCAGAAGCAAAAAAATCTATAATACGTGAGCTTTTGCTTTAAACAAGTGAGCATGAAGGAGAGCAACACTGACCTGACACAAGTCTTAGTGTAGCTGTGCTGATTCCATAGTTTGTAAATCAAATCAAAAAGCTAAAGAGTTTCTTCTGTCTTTCTCCACGCTCAGGACTGGAAACATGGAGTCGTCCTCTGATGAAGAGGAGGTTATCACCTTCATTAAAGTCATCAGTGAGAAGTACAACCCAGAGAATTTCCCCTATGGCCCCGGAGTCATGGTTCTGCCCAGCCCTCCAGGATCCCCCGTCAAAGGTGACAGATGATGAATGGAGTTATTTCAGGGTTACAACCGCCAACATACTGACTACGCCAACATGTCAGAAGTTCAATCCTGCCTTGTAATGTCTCAGTTAAAGGTTAAAGCTCCTGAACATGTCTTAATCTAAGTGAACGCGTGAACTGATGTTAGTTTTCCTGTTTGCAGATCGACTCTTCTTGCCCAACATACTGGTTCTGAATCATCGTGGGATCAATAAAGCCGGCGACAGATCAGACATCGAAGCTTTCTGTGCTCATGTGGTGGAGCTGGACCTGTCCCACAATCAATTTAACGACTGGGGAGAGGTGGGTGTTCTGGAGATACTTCTCAACAACAGATAGTGCTATTTAAATGCATTATGTGGCTTCTGTATGCTAAAATGTGTGCAGAGAAAAACCTTAATGGAGAATGATGGGGTCTGTGGAAAAGGCGGTTTTTATAAGAGACATATTTACTTGTCTTTGTAAGAAAACTGTTGCCAATAACATAAAATCAACAGCGTGACAGGGTCAAACAGTGGGCAGTCTCACAAATGTCTTGGTACAATTATTTAGTCATAATTACACTTTGAGACAAATTGAGAAACTATGGTAACTGTCCTGTTTCCACATTGACGAACTCATGATAACTTTAATCTATCGCGCATTTATTAAATTGATTTTTGTCCCTTTCTTTGGGGTGATTTCTGGTGAAAACACTTTTTTGTGGATGCTATAAACCTGGAAAGGTGAAGTAAAAGTTGACATGAAGACGTTTACTTCTGCCAGTTCTCAATCCTCCCACAAATACACGGCCTCAGAACTTTACAAGCTAGTAAGAATTTTACTGAGCTGAGGAATTGGTAGTCATTCAGCTCAAACCATACAGTCTATGGCTCACACCTTTATAATCCTTCCTTCACACTGCCTTCCCTTGCGTCGTTGCGTCAGTCATGCTTTTCATTTACGTTGCATTGCTAAAGTTGTGCTAACCTAGCTAAAGCTACTCCCTGTCTGTTTCTGTTTGCAATAACATCACTGTAGTTATGCCAACATAGCATAGCGTTAGCTAACAGCTTAAAAGCCAGTAAGTAACTCCAGAAATAACGTAAGTGTACTAAATATTTGAGAGTACAGAACGACCGTTCATCACTACGTCAGCTGCGTGTTGAAGTGCATTTATGAGGAGTGATGTGAACGCAGAGAGGAGGTGGTTTCTTCAGTTCAAATGATTAACATTACTGTCTGTCTTCAGCAACCGTCATGATGTCATGTCACTCTTAATTTTACTTTGTTAGAAAATACTACAACATGACACAAGCTCTAACAGCAACTCACTGTGTATGTTGTTATGGAGTAACATTAGTGTCGGATTATTTGTGACCATTATTTGTTTAAAATGCAACTCTGTCAAAGATGACATGTTTTGACATCTGAGAAAGGCGTCTCTGGTTTTTATTTTGGTTCAAATGAGTCCTGACTTCATGGCACAGAAAATTCACAGAAGCTTCACTCATCATGTTGCTTATATACAGCATATACCGTAATTTCTGGACTATTGAGCGCACCTGAATATAAGCCGCACTCACTAAATTTAAAAAGAAAAAAAAATTGTACATATATAAGCTGCACCTGTCTAGAAGCCGCAGGTGTCCGCGTTGTAACGTGGGATATTTCCACAGAAAGATTTTTTAAAAACTTTTAAATAAATAAATGCTTTTTTCCGAACAGTGCCTGTAACACGGTAGTAAAACACACTGAGTCATTTCTTCACGCTGCCGACTCCAACGTCTCACCATCGATTCATTGATGCCAACCTTACGTGCAGCAACTCTATTTCCTTCTTCGACAGGCAGATCGATTACCTTTAACTTAAAAGCTGCATCATATGCATTTCTTCGTGTGTTTTCGGTAATGAGGGTGTGTGCATGAAGCGCAAAATGACTGATTTGAAGAATATAGTGTGAGTGCGTTTGACTTAATTCGAACAGTTTCATTGTTCCACTGTGACCTGTTCGGTAATTTTATTGGTCTGATGTGACGAGGCTAAATGTATTGATGGCATGAAGCTCGCCCATAAAAATCTATACATTAGCCGCACCTTTGTATAAGCCGCAGGGTTCAAAGCGTGAGAAAAAAGCATAGACTGTACAGTCTATGGAAAAAAGTAGCGGCTTATATTCTAGAAAGTACGGTACATATAACCTACTTCTAATTTACAGCAACAAGAAGTACAAGACAAGATGTATTTCATAACTCATTTATAGATTTTTTTAAGGTTATATAATTTCCCAGAGGTTTAATACTTTGTTGCATGTTTTTGAACTTGAAAATTCCTCTCTGTTGTAAAGTTAGACAAATACTAAAGGACAATGTATTGCAAAACAGTAAAATGTTCTGCCTGTAATTCATATCTTTGTTGTTGTAAGCATTAAGTGACTAAAAAAGGAGTTGTTTTATTCAATCTATATTTTTTAAATTAATCGGCCAATTAATCGGCTCTTTGTATTTTTTTCTGCCAAATATCGGAATCGGCCTCAAAAAATCCATGTTGGCCGGGCCCTAGTCTCAGCCATGACCATTATTACATTACTTTAATTCTTTGGCAGGTGAATTTTGATGACATCTCCAGCAGATTGAGAAACTCATTTTAAACCTGTATCAAAATAAACATGAAGCGATGAGAGTTGGTTGAAAGTTTGATCAAATGCATTTTCTTACCAGATTAAGTGTCATTTTGATTTTAAATAAATTCCAGAACACTGTTCTGATAGACATTACTGCTCAGCGACCCTTACTTCTTACTCATTTTAATCCAGAAACAACAAATTCAAGGTTCTGTTTGCTGTCAGTACTTTATGTTTTTTCTTTATTTCTGTCAATCTTTGTGGGCTGTCAGATATGCACCATAGTTTCCAGCATCCCTCACCTGGACTTCCTCAATCTGAGCATGAACCCTCTGAGTGGTGTGGAGCTAGAGCCCAGCATGGCCGAGGTTTTCTCCAGAGTCCGACGGCTCGTCCTCATCAACACACACGTTAGCTGGGACACTGTGCACATGCTCACACAACATATGCCAGAGTAAGTAGTCAAAGCAGGAAAATGTTTGTGTCTGTGGTTGTGCTGCTGATTTAATCACTGTATCAAGGAGCAGTCCGTAAACACTGTGTTTTTAATCAACTTCATAGAAAACACTTGTGTCCATTCAACCACAGTGAGTTTTTCAAATTTTCTATATCCTCACATAGCTTTCTCCTCTGTGGTCCAAAGTAATCCAACCAAATCTGCATATTTCATCATAACTATTTTATTCTACATGTCTCATTTTAAAAATTAGTCAAAAATAATACAATACAATACAATAACTTTATTTATCCCCGAAGGGAAATTCAATAAACCATACATAGTAATACGATTTTGTAAAAAAATAAATAATTCTGTGCTCTTTGATGTATCCCAGAAGCCATTAGTGACTCAGCTGCAACCAACAGTCACATGAGAAAAAAATCGAGAAGTTTGCGCTGAACTGTAGACTGTGTTTACATAGAATGGAGATACGATAATACATACAAGACATTATATATCAAAGTAGTAAAATATTTATGTAGAGCCACCATTTCTTTTCCAGGTATTGGTAACAGTGGCGGGCATTTTAAAAAATGTTGCATGTGTTCATTCTTGGGTTTCTTCAATTGTTGTCAAATAAATAATCAAAGAAATTCAACTTTAGTTTTTATCATTTATGGTACAACTTTTTTTTTATACAGCACAAAACCCGTTTTTGATGGCTGTGCTATTTTCATAGAAGTGCAGGACTTTTAACTGCTGTAAAAAATGAGTCCAAACTGAGTAAAAATGTGACAGGAGCAAAAAACACTGAGAAACTCCCTTGAGTTCAGAGGGTTAGAAACATTTTTCAGGTTCTGTGTTGCACTTGGGGATAGATTCCTTCCATTCTTACTATTAACTTGAACAAAAATGCTATAATTTCATTTTTTTTCTTGTCAAACTCCGTATAGACAGTCCTGCTTCAGAAAATACAAATTAGTGAGCAGCATTTACTTAAAACTACAGACCCACAGTTTTGGGAAACTATTCAGGTTATTAAAAATATCACTACATATCTGGAACCTGTTTTCAGTCCTCATTTAGAACCAGCAAGTCTGAGTGTTGCAGACAGAGTAGAGGAGGCAGAAAATATCAAAACAGACTAACCGAAGTGTTGGTTTTGGTTTCATTCATGGACTTTTAGATGGCAAAACAATGGAAAACAGCTGCCTTATGCCTTTGCAGATTCAAAAACAAACCCTTATTGCATGTGTTTGATTGAAATTTGGTCTGAAATGTTTGTCCTACTTCATATTTGTTAAACTTAACCAACTCTCTGCACCTTTTTCTTCAGGCTAGAGGAGCTTTTCTTGTGCCTGAACGGCTTCAACACTGTGTCAGAATCCCAGACATCCTGTCCGTCACTACGCCTGCTGCAGATCACAGACAACCAGCTGCAGAAATGGGCAGAAGTGAGGAAGTTTGGGCTGCTGTACCCGAGTCTGAGTGCACTGGTGCTGGCCAATAACAGTGTGGATTCTGTGGGAGACACTCAGGAAACACTGCAGCATCTGTTTCCCAACCTGCACAGCATCAACCTCAACAATTCAGGTCTGGATAGTGAAGATTATGCACATTTTTGACTGTGTTCAATATTCAGAGCTTGATAGGACTGCATGATTACGGATAAAATCGTAATTGCAGTTGTTTTGATCAATATTGAAGTATTCATTAATTTTAGGTGCAAAATGCTTTTATTGGACATTTAACATAAATTGGAAAAAGCAAGTTGTGCTACATTCCTGCTGATGTACAAATTTTGCATAAAAATAATTATTCATGCACGTCTCGTGGAAGCAAAATAGGAATACAGTTGTACCAAAACGTCTCACCCTATATTGAACTAACAGAGCTGCTTTCATTCTCTTTGTGAGACATTGAGATATGGATATGTTAGTTGATCTAGGACTAGGTGGTAGTCTAATGTACATGTCCATGGGGATGTTTTTGATTGCAACACTGGAGCTTGATGAACATACAGCATGGCAGTTGTAGAAAAGGCTGCCCAGAGACTGTCATGCTGGCCCTTTAAGGGGCGGAGCTTAGACCTGCAGCGCAGCGTGAGAGAGGAGAGATGAGGAAAGGAGAGACAGAAGGTTCACGTTTTTCAGTACTGTTGCTTGTTAAGACCTTAACAGTTTAAGTTGGTTTGTTTGTGTCGAATGCCAAAGCCTGTGCGTGAAAATAGGTGAGTTATGTGTAAGATAATGGTAAGATAATGAATGAGGCATATCTTATGAATATTCTCTTTGCTAATTAGATGCATGCGTTGTTCACATGCACTTGTTGAACGCAGATGCGTTTATATTCGTGTGTCATGTGTGCTTTCATTTCATAGTACAGTTGCATTCACATTTATGTTATTTTGATATTTATGTTTTATTGGTATTTGTGTTGTAGAAACCACACTGGCAACGACTAATGTAAGTCAAGTTCATTAAAAGACAACAAACCAACCAGAGGCTCCTTATTTAGAGTTCTAACCGGACTCCCAACAGTGATTTGGACTTTCCTACCAGTCATTCGTATCTTTTAATGGTCCTTCGAGCCGGATACGCAAATTGCTGTTTAAAGATGCAGAACTCAGAGTTAGAAGAAGCAAGAGTCGCTCGACCCAAACGAAACACGTCAACACCCTCTTACCTTTCTGACTTTGACCTGAGTGGACCAGGGGTGCAGAGAATATTCCAATTACCAGCTGCAGCTACAGGGGGAGTTATGGTGGAGCCTACACCGTTGACACATCCAACTACAAGATCTCCATCACCACCTATTAGCCAGACCTTTGAAACAGCTAACATGAGAGATGTTGAGGAGCAGGGACAGAGGTCCAGCCAAGGTTTGGAGCAAGCCACCGGGGGTCAGCAAACCAACCAAGTTTCTGAGTTCACTGCTGTTCTCACAGAGATGCGCCAAGAGAATGCTGAGCTCCGCAAACAGTTCCAGAGCTTGATGGCCGCCTTACAGCCCCAGCCAGCACTCCACCAGTCTCTACTCCCACCTCCTCCAGTTCAAGGTACATACAGTGGTGGTTATGACGGACACTACCAATCCCCAATCAGAGCTCCAGCCAACACTCCAGTGCACCAGCAGTTACAATATCCGACACTCAGCACCAAGGGAAATATTGCACAAGATTTCTCTCAACTCAGAGTTTCCCAATCATCCAGAGACCTGCCTTATAGTCCATACTATGCAGCCACACCCCAGCAGAGTGCACCCCGGGTGGACCTGTATGGCCGCTCGTTCCAAGCAGGTGGTTCACAATATGGAGCTTCATATGCAGGTCGAGATTCTTCATTCTCCCAAGCGCCCTACCCCAATATGCCACAGAGAGAGACCACATACAGGGGACCAAAGCCCACAATTCCCAGCTTTAATTCACCAGATCCTAGAGAGTTTGCACGCATGAAGATTGCTCTAGAGAATCTATTACCAGATAATGCCACTGAGAGATATAAGTACCAGATTCTCACAGACCATCTTAATTGTGAAGAAGCCTCACTCGTAGCCGACTCCTATTGCAACTCCATGCAACCCTATACAGATACAATGATGGCTCTCACCAGGATGTATGGACAGCCCCACAAGCTCGCAGTTCAACGGATTGCAGATTTAATGGATGGTCCAAACATACGCAGTGGTGATGTTAAAGGCTTTCGTCTGTTTGCCCTCAATGTGCGGTCATTAGTAGGCATGTTGGAACAGCTGGATCAAAGGGGCCAGGTAGAGTTAAGTTGTGGCTCTCATGTTTCGAGGTTGTTAAGTAAACTTCCCCATGACCTCAACACCAGCTTTAAGAGATTCATCCACCCACAGAGAGTCGCCATTCCCACCCTCGTCGACTTTGCTGATTGGCTAGAATACGAGCTAGAAGATCAGGAAGACAGCATTAGACCCCCTAAGAGAGAAGAGTCGTTTAACAAGAAGCCTGATACCAAACGCACTCTCAAACCATCAAGTAAGTCTGCTACTATCCTCCTGGACACTGAAAAGGATTCAGGATCAAGCACTGCGACAGCACCACCTGCATCTGAATAGCTAACCAGCAAGTCAAGGAGAGTGGAGAAGGTAAATGCCTACTGTCCCTATTGCGACAATGACAAGCACTTCCTGAACAACTGTTCTAATTTCAAGGACTTGAGCAAGGAGCAAAAGGTGACATGGATCAAAGGGAACAATAAGTGCTGGCGTTGTGGACGCAATCACCAAGCGGCGAAGTGCACTCTTAAAGCTCCCTGCAAGATATGTGGTAGGAGACATCTGCTAGTGCTGCATGAGGTGAATGAGCGGGGAGACAAGGAGGAGCAGGCACCAGTTCCACCTTCAACAGAAAGCTGCCTTGTGAACACTGCTAACAAAGTACTGTACGTCGACCGCCCAGTCTACAACTGCAAGGTGTTACTGAAGATCAGTAAAGTCTTCTTGAGGAACGGTGACAAGTTCTTGGAAACGTATGCTGTTCTAGACGACGGATCTGAGCGGACGATACTTCTCCAGCCTGCTGCCAAACAGCTGGGTCTCAAAGGAAGTAAAGAGGTGTTGGCTCTCTGCACAGTCAGACAAGAAGTGGAGAAGCTCCATGGGGCAACAGTGTCTTTCACGATTTCACCTGCTGCCAATCCTGACAAGATGTATAGTATCCAGAATGCTTTTACAGCCGAGCAACTGAGTTTAGCAGAGCATTCTCATCCAGTTGCCTCACTCCAGCAGAAGTATAAACATCTGTCCGGTTTGCCCCTTTCACCTCTAAATAGAGTCCATCCCATGCTGCTGGTTGGTGCAGACCATACACACCTCATAACACCCATAGAGCCAGTCAGACTAGGGCCACCTGGTGGGCCAGCAGCTGTGAAGACGCTCCTCGGATGGACGCTACAGGGACCAGCTCAAGCCATCAAGTCCAGCCCTAATGTAAGTCACTGCCTTTTCACATCTGCACCATCCCCCACAGAGCTGTTCTCATGTGTAGAGAAGTTATGGCAGATGGATGTGCTCCCTTACTGCAGTGAGAAGTTGGCGGTAAGGTCACGACAGGACCAAGAGGCAGTCAAGCTCCTTCAAGAAAAGACAGTGAGAGTTAATGCCAATGGCACCAAGCGTTACGCTACACCCCTGCTTCGAGTCAAGAACATGCCTCTCCTCAAAGCATCTCCAGAAGCTGTATTGCCACTCCTGAGAGGTACAGAGAAGCGCTTAGCCAAATCTCCGGAACAAGCAGCGACATATCAGAGGGAGATCGAGAAACTTGTAGAAGCTGGATATGCAGTGAAGTTGGAAGATCACCAAGTTGAGAGCAGTGTAGAAGCTTGGTATATACCCCACCATATGGTTCAACATAATGGAAGGAACCGTGTGGTGTACAACTGCTCATTCCAGTACCAAGGTCACAACCTCAACCAGCTCCTCCTGCCAGGTCCCACTCTTGGCCCCGCCTTGCTAGCTGTGCTATTACGCTTCAGAGAGCATGCTGTTGCCTTTAGTAGCGATATCCGTGGCATGTTCCACCAAGTGCGGCTCCTGCCTGAGGATCGACCTCTTCTGCAGTTCTTATGGAGGGACATGCAACGGGACCATCCACCTGATGTGTACGAGTGGCAGGTACTTCCCTTTGGAACTACTTGCAGCCCTTGTTGCGCAACGTTTGCGTTGCAACAACACGTCACAGACCACAGCAAGCCAGAAGAAGACGTGCGTGTTGTTATTAACAAATCTTTCTATGTGGACAACTGTTTACACAGTCTCGCTTGTCCAACAACAGCCAGGACTCTTGTAGACAAACTGCGCCATCTCCTGGCTGATGGGGGATTCGAGCTGAGACAGTGGGCAAGTAATGATCCAAGTGTCGTTGACCATCTCCCTCCAGACCAGAAATCATCCAGCTGTGAGTTGTGGCTCAGTCAAGGTCAACATGACATCCAAGAGCCAGCCCTTGGACTACACTGGAACTGTAAGGCTGACACCCTCACTTATAAACACAGACACATTGATTGCTCAGTGACTACTATGAGGAACATATATAGAGTTTTAGCTAGCCAGTACGATCCTCTTGGCTACATAGTGCCCTATACCACAAGAGCCAAAGTCATTGTGCGCTACCTGTGGGAAAAGAGGAGGGATTGGGATGACCCACAACTCCCAGAGGAGCTCCTGGAGAAGTGGCATGCATGGGAAGCGGAGCTGGCACACTTGTCCGAGATAACACTGCCCAGGTGCTACACCAGTTCCAATCTGGATCAGCCCCATTGCACAAGAGACCTCCATGTGTTCTGTGACACCTCTGAACAGGCATATGGATCAGTGGCTTATCTGAGGACAGAGAATCCAGAGGGAGAAGTTCAGGTTGCCTTCCTTGTAGCCCGGTCTCGTGTTGCCCCAAGGAAGCAGCAATCTGTCCCTCGTTTAGAGTTGTGCGCCGCTCTACCAGGTGCTCAACTCTACAAAGTCATTAGTACCGAGTTAACCCTTCCCATACACAGTTGCACTTTGTGGTCTGACTCAGCCACTGTCCTAACCTGGTTGGACTCAGACTCCTGCAGATACAAGGTCTTTGTGGGCACTCGTGTGGCGGAGATACAAGAGCTGACTGAAGCCGCTACATGGAGGTATGTGCCCTCGCGAGAAAACCCGGCAGACGACATCACCCGTGGCCTCACCCTCCGAGACATCAGTCGGGGCGGTAGATGGACAGATGGCCCTGCTTTCCTGAAACACGCTCCGCAAAACTGGCCTGATCTCCCGCCTCCACTCCAGAGCGATCCTGAATGTGAGTTGAAACGACACATTGTCCTAACCATGTCCAGTTCTAGTGTTCCAGATCCACTCCAGTACCAGACCTGGGACAGCTTTCTGGAGGCCACCGCGCATCAGCATCAGCTTCACGGGGCGGCTGACCCCAACGGTTCTCTCACTGCTTATTCCTATGATGCTGCTGAACTGGAAGCCTTGCAACAAGCCCAGAGAGATTCATTTCCTGAAGAAGTGACTCAGTTAAAGGCTGACAAACCCATCACCAAATCTAGTCGTCTTCTTCTACTTGCCCCTGAGTTTGATGAGAAGACAGGGCTCATCAGAGTAGGAGGTCGACTTCGCCGCAATCCTGACATGACAAAGGATGAAGTGCACCCCATTGTCCTCGACCCCAAACATGCTCTGACCCGACTCATCATACAAGATTATGATGGGAAACTCCAGCATCCGGGGCCAGAGAGGGTGTTCGCTGAGATCAGAAGGAGATATTGGGTGCTACGTGGACGTGAAGCAGTACGCCGCCACCAAAGAACCTGTGCTGAGTGCAAGAAGTGGAGAGGTCACCCAAATCCACCCAGGATGGCAGATCTCCCTCCAGCCCGACTGCGTCTCTTCAAGCCGGCATTTTATTCTACTGGCGTGGATTGCTTTGGGCCATACAGCATCAAGATAGGACGCAGGAACGAGAAGAGGTGGGGGATTTTGTTTAAATGCTTAACCACCAGAGCCGTCCACCTTGACCTGATTCCCAGTATGAGCTCTGATGCATTCCTAATGGCCCTGAGACGCTTTGTGGCCAGGCGAGGGAAACCTAGAGAAATCCTGTGTGATCAGGGGACAAACTTCCGAGGAGGAGAACATGAGCTCCAGGAGGCATTTCAGACACTTCATCCTGACCTCAAGGAGCAGCTAGCCAGCCAGCAAATCAAGTTTGTCTTCAACCCCCCTGGATCCCCACACTTTGGAGGATGTTGGGAAAGGGAAATTCGCTCTCTGAAGACCGCTCTCAAGGTGACCATTGGGGCCCAAACAGTTACTGACGAAGTGTTGCACACAGTCTTAATTGAAATTGAGGGAATACTCAATTCAAAACCCCTGGGCTCTACACCTCATCTGACGTAGCGGACCCTGATCCAGTCACACCCAACTGTCTCCTCATGGGGCGGCGGGACGCTTCGCTGCCGCAGGTCGTCTATGATGGCCCAGAGATTATAGGGCGAAGAAGATGGTGGCATAGCCAAATGTTGGCTGATCATTTCTGGCAACGTTTCATTAAGCACTATCTGCCAGGACTCCAAGCCAGACAGAAATGGCAGACTGAGTCAGCCAATCTTCAAGTTGGAGACGTTGTTGTGATAGTTGACAGTCAGCTGCCACGGGCTATGTGGCCTGTGGGGAAAGTCTCCCAAGTCTTTCCTGGACCAGATACCCGAATCAGATCTGCTGAGGTGACGGTGAAGGGAAGAACCTACGTCCGGCCAGTGGCAAGACTCATCAGCCTACCTGCCCTGCCTAAGGACGATTGATCACCCCTTCTTTCAGCCTTTTAGTTGTTCGCATTCACAGGTGAATGCGGGGGCGGCTGTAGAAAAGGCTGCCCAGAGACTGTCATGCTGGCCCTTTAAGGGGCGGAGCTTAGACCTGCAGCGCAGCGTGAGAGAGGAGAGATGAGGAAAGGAGAGACAGAAAGTTCACGTTTTTCAGTACTGTTGCTTGTTAAGACCTTAACAGTTTAAGTTGGTTTGTTTGTGTCGAATGCCAAAGCCTGTGCGTAAAAATAGGTGAGTTATGTGTAAGATAATGGTAAGATAATGAATGAGGCATATCTTATGAATATTCTCTTTGCTAATTGGATGCATGCGTTGTTCACATGCACTTGTTGAACGCAGATGCGTTTATATTCGTGTGTCATGTGTGCTTTCATTTCATAGTACAGTTGCATTCACATTTATGTTATTTTGATATTTATGTTTTATTGGTATTTGTGTTGTAGAAACCACACTGGCAACGACTAATGTAAGTCAAGTTCATTAAAAGACAACAAACCAACCAGAGGCTCCTTATTTAGAGTTCTAACCGGACTCCCAACAGTGATTTGGACTTTCCTACCAGTCATTCGTATCTTTTAGCAGTGTCATAATAAATAACTGAATTTAAGGTGTTCACTAACAGGATGTGAATACAGGCTCACTTTCCTACAACCCCACAAGCATTAGCTGTGCTTGTTTGGATGAAATCATCATTCGTGGCCTGTCTGCTGCCTAATTTTAAATCAGACCAAAATGATGGTTTGGAAAGTTTTGCCAAACAGCTCACCAAAATGTGTTTCCGAAAACATCTGAGGCAAGAAATAAGCTCAGCACTTGCGGAATCTCGGTTATTTTTTTAAGTTTTTCCATAAAGTAGCCAAGATCTCAACTTTTTGCAAATGAGGAGAAGGTAATGTGATGCTTTCAAAGCCAGAATTCAGTGCACAACTGTTTGCATAGACAATAAGTAGTTAGCATAGAAATGGCGGATTGTGTTGACATGGATCATCAGCACGGCAAGCTCAGCAAAGATATTTCATCTTACTGCAGTTTGTGGTGTGTTTTTCAGGTGGTTGAACAAGTCAATTGTGTTGCTTTGCAGCTACAACAGCCACAAGTCTCACAGACTCTTTGCATATTGTTTGTTCTTTTCTAACATCGCTTTGCCTAAATCCAAAATACTTCTAACAGATGATGATTTGTTTCAAGGTACTAGATCTTTCATTTTCTGTCTACTCTGTTGTATATCGCTCTTCTTCTCTGGACTGCTGCTGCAACATCCAGAGCATTTTTCTACAGGCGTGAAAGCTCCTCAAAAGTGAAGCCAGAGCTTAATTTGATAGTCAGATGAGTTTTATATGAGTAGAGCATTTTACACTCCAATATAACAAACATGTTGATTTAATTTAAGGAAACCAAAATTGTGACCAACATTGTTATTGCAGAGTTCAAACATTTGCTGTTGCGTTAAAACTCATGATGCTCTTTTTTTTTTTTTTTTTTTAATTCAGGGCTTAGTAAATGGGATGACATTGAAAGACTGAATTTCTTTCCGAAGCTGAAGGAAGTCAAAGCAAAAGGGATTCCTTTATTGCAGTCTTACAGCACCCAGGAGAGACGTAGCCTCCTTTTAGCACAGTGAGTGTGAAGCTTAGCCCACATACACTTCATGTAGTTTAATACGTTTACTTACCACCTTTATCTGCCTCCTAAATGATTGTATTTAACTGTGGACTGCTGCTTCTGGCTGCAGGCTGCCATCTGTAACAGTGCTGAATGGGAGTGCAGTGTCTGCTGGGGAGAGAGAGGATGCTGAGAGGTTCTTCATCAGGTACTACCAGGACTTTCCAGAACAGGAGCTCCCCGAGAGGTATTTTTATCATCCACAGACACATTTCTTTCTTTACATTTAATAGTAATGAAGGATCTCGCCAGTGGTGCAAGTTTTTATGAGCTTTATGCTCTCTGATGTTACTACTTCACATGTAAAAGGAAAGAAAGACTTCCATAACCACCACAGATGAAAACGGAATTGATATTAGGACTGCTCTAATTTCATTTTTGGAACCTGTATTGATTCCTGAAAACAAAACTTGAACATGAAGTTATACTGCCGTTGAGTGTTATATATATATGTGAACGCGTCGTCTTCATGTAAATCCCTGCCAGCTTTTCTTTAAAAGCTGCGATGGTGGTCTCACTAGATCAGACCTTGCAACATTTCCTTATCGCTTTCAGCACAGCACAAGTCACTATTGCTCGATCAACCCACTGAATTTAAAGTAGATTTCGGAAGGTTATTTGTTCTGTCACATTTTTACCCACTGTGGGCTCGTTTTTGAATGCAATATAAAGTCATATGCTGGAAACAGCACAACCATGATTAGAAGTATAGACAATTCAAAAAGGTGTATTGTGTAGAATACCAAAGGCATACTGTCATAAATCATTAAAAAACAAAAATGGAATTTGTTTATTTATTTTACCCTCCCAAAAAATGAAAACACAGCCTCAGTTCAGCCAAAAAGTGCATTAAATTTTACGACATGACTGTTGTTTGCACCTGAGTCACTAATAGGTTCATGGCTGCACTGAGAACAGAATATGTTTTTAGTTTTTACAGTGTCTGGTTAGATCAAATTGTTTATTCTTGGCATTTAAAAAAAGACATGCAAATTTAGGTGATCTTGATAAAATATCCCAATTTTCCACATAGATGTGGTTAATTTTCCAGGTTAAATGGCCAGATGACTAGTACAAGGGTTGCTTGAAACTTCAAAATTTGTCAATTCTTTCTGTTTTTACACTTTCTGGCTCTGATAAATGGTGTCATTTTGGCATTTAATTGTTTTGTTTGTTTGAGACACCATTCCTTTCAAATCTGTTGGGTTTTGGGGTCTGAAACGTAGTGATTTATAATATATATCGATTGAATATTTTCATGTTCAGCTCTGGTATCTGTTGTTGCTCATGGATTTTCCATCATTACAGCCATCAGAACGTCTAATAAAGAGATTTAGAGTTTTGTCTCAGATCCATAATATTTCTGCCAGTCTTTATTGACACCACTAATGCAACACCAGGTGCCAACACTTAGTCCCACATGGAGAGCTCGCACTTGTGTGGACACCTGTTAAGTTGCAACAACAGCAACAAGCAGCTCTTTGCCCACAACACATTTACAGTACGGGCTATGATTTTTTGGAAATCCCTCCTCAAGGGGCTCACAGTGGTCAAATAATTGCCCACGCTCTTCACCGCCTGCATTCCACTTAACCTCAGCAGAATGTTGGGGAGGGATTTCTGATGGAAGGTGTAGTCCCTGACTGGAGGGAAACTAACCTTTGGGAGACAATGCCACCAGTCTCTCCCTGCTCAATGAGTCCTTTGTGCTGGGAATTCTCTGATTGGAAAAGTGATACATGAGGTAGCAGGTTGATTTTTTTTTTTTTTTTTTTATGTAAACCTGAAGCTCAGAGATTGATTTGTTTTCTGATGTCACTGGAGTTACAGCACTTCTAGCTATGACTTCTGTTGTTAACTACAACACTATTTCTTGTATGAAGAACAATTATATTTGCATATTTAAGCCTTGCCACAGGTTCCATTATGCCTAGTATACTGCATTTTTCTTTAATATTTATGTTTGGCTCAATTTATCTGTTTGATTTTGGTCTTTCTTGCTTATAAATGTTGTGGTGCTGGTTCGGTTCTCAGTGTAGATCCGAGGTTAGGGACCCCTGTGACTCCATGTGAGTGTTATGGTGGTGTCGGACACGCTCAGTAGGCAGCAAACACAGCCCCTATCGTCTTTCCGTTCGGATGGGGCTGTGGCCTTGCTACCCCGACAGATCAGAGCACTGCAGGGTGGGTCACAGCCTCTCAGGTGAACACATCTGACATGGCCTGGCTTTGAGTAACCATAAATGCATCTTCAAACCATAAATCCGACTGATATACCTCAGCAATTTCTTAGTGAAGGTAGAGAACAGTAGAAAATCTAGTAATTGCTGAGGGTTTGTGGAACCAAGAAACAGAAATACAATGAAAGAAATCCTGGACAGGAAGGGTTAGTTGCAGTGAACGAGAGGACAGGGTTAAAAAAAAATAAAAAGATATCTGAGAGTCAGCGTATCCAGGAGAATAAGTAGAGAGAGGGTCTGAAAGTGAACCTGACTATTGAGTCTGGCAGTGAAGTGGGGAAATCAACATTTTGACTTTTAAGCTGGTCATCTTTCAACTAGAGGGCAGGAATAAATGAGAGAATGAGGTACGATGAAACACCGAAAGAGAACTCGACTAAGATTGGGGCTAGATAGTGTCACTTAGTTCCACATCCTGTTTTTATCCACTCATTACCGAAAAATGCTGAAAAGACAATCAGAATGCTGACTGGTTATCACCTGCAGCATTATTTGTCCCATTATGCCATGCTTACCAACTTAAATTAAGCCTCTTAGCTAAATGGCTTCTCTTAGAATGGCACTTTGTGCACTGTGGCCTTAGAGGAGAATTCCCAGGGTGGACTGCGAGTTCTGGCCAGAAACCCCAGGCCAGGGGATTGGCTTTGTGGAGGGGTTTTGGGGAGGGAAGTGAAATTGCTTTGATTGGCCCAGCTGTTACAGTAGCTTTGAAAGCACAGGCCTTTTCTCCTGGATTTTATTTAATCGTTCCTGGGTCCTTATCTCAAACACGCATTCCCCTGAGACGACTGAGAGCTTTCTCACGGCAAGCAGGAGGCAGACAACTCAGTGTTTCTGTGCCTCCACACAAGGTATGTTTCCATCGACCTGTTTTTATGCTCGTTTTTAAAATTTGATCAGGAAACAGCTTACGTGAAAATACCAGATATCTGTTTTGCGTAAAAGTTTTGACTGAGATTGTTTCTGGTATGTCTAAGGTTGACAAAACATGTCATTCTGACTTTCACTGCTATCTCCACTTCACTAGAATTAGCAAACAATATAAGAGTGCATACCCACAACATCTTTAGATTGAGTTCAGACCAGGACCTTTGCTGCGAGTCACCTTCCTCTGTTTTACCATGTCAAAACGCTAAAAGATGCCCATTCATGAAAACAGAAGTTGCAACAGTTGTGCAATTAGACAAATATATCAGACATCAGCCATTGGCTTCGGTCCGTTACTAGATGTTTTTTCTGAACGCTTTGTGCCATTTTTACTTTGCAAATTTAATGGTCTTTCCCCTGGAGAGTTCAACTCTGTAAATAAATTACCTTCAAAATGCAACTCAAACAAGCGCTAATTGGAACTGGCAGTTTCTATCTGTCATAAAACAGGGTGATGACTAAATGACAATTAACCCTCTAAACCTAAAGCAGTTTTTTAGTATTTCTTGGCTCCTCTCACATTTTTACTCACTGTTGCCTCATTTTTAACTACAGCATAAAGTTCTGCACCTCTATGGAAACAGTACAACCATGGTTAGGAGTACTTAAACATTGCTTTTGTGTTATATGACACAATTATAATGCCATAAATCATAAAAAAGAAAAAACAAAAGTTCAATGTCTCTGATTAAATGTTTTACAAAAATTGAAAACACTTAAAATCAGCTTGTGCAACATTTTTCAAAGTAACCACAAGTGCTATCAGTACTGGAAAACAAAATGGTATCGGTCCATACAGTAGATATTCTACTACCTATATTTCTCTGTTGTGTAGACACAGCATGCACTTCAATCCAGTTCACCCAGAAAGTTTCTGAATTTTTGTCCCGTGACTGTTGGTCACAGCTGAGTCATCAAAGGCTTCTAAGATTATTTTTTTCTTTCTGCAAGCCATTTATTTTTGGCAATTTTTAAAAATGAGGCATGTATAATGAAATGGTTTTGATGAAATACTGCAATTTTCACCTTAGATTAAGTTGTTTTTCCATAGCAAAAACCAAGAACCAACAGAAAGTTCCTGTTTTAATAGTTTATTGCTATAAAAATGCCTTTCAAACCTGCCGGTGGGTTTAGTGCGAAAAAACCATGACATGAACTGCTTTTTCCTGCAGGTACCACATCCTTGTATCCAAGTACGGCCCCCTGGCTCCGCTAGCAGAGGTGGACTTGAGCCCTCGCTGCACCGTGGTGGACGTTCGCTGGGGTGAGAGGGTGGAGGCAGTCAGCCTCCGTCTGGAGCAGACAGTGGGTGACCTGAAGAAACAACTCAAAGCTCTGCTGCAGCTGCCCACCAATGGGATCAGGCTTTTCTACATCGACCGAGAAATGTGCTCAGTCTTGGGACCTGAGGAGATGAAGTGCAGCTCCAGAGCGCTTCATTCCTACAGCATTCGAGACGGGGATGAGATTCTAGTTGTGCCCAAAGCCAAAAGCCGCTGCAGCTCCTCAGATCTTTGAGTCAGGGACTTCTGTTGTGTTGGATGGATGGGACACAGAGGTCAAGTCATAGCAAGCTCATTGCTAAATCTGAAATATTATTAATAAACACTCATGTGGATACTTGGCTTCGGCAAATACCCAGATGTGAGCACTTGGCCTGACGAAAAGTGGTACCAGTACATCCCTACTGGATACTAAGCTTTGACTTGAGCCTTTTATAGATAATAAAAGATATATTTCAATCTTGAATGTAAGAAAAAGTTTGCTGTCCAACATATTGAGCAAATTTCTGCAATAGTGAATTTGCACATAGAAGCTCAACATTCAAGTTACTCAAGATTGTAACTTGAGTTCTAGTTGCACATTTTTGTGCTCAAAGCTGCTTCAGCTACGACTGCAGTTTACATCTCACTGATGAAAAATGTTATCCGGACACGATGCAAATAGTCCTCTTAAGAAACAAACGGCTGCCATTATTACTAAACTAAATTGCACACTGATTTTAGAATGAAAACCATGTTAAACTAAAGTATTTGTATGATTAGATTTGGCATTTTAGGATTAACAACTCCCCCTTGTTTGCTAGTGGCGCTGCGACACCATACTTAGGACAATTAGTATTTATTTGAGCAATGAGAAATGTTGAAATTAGGTGCAGAAAATTAAATGATATACAAGCTCAGATGGAAATTGGATATCAAAAATGCCAGCTGCTGAACATATGTTAGTAGTTTCAGTGTTCATTGTGTTTTTATGGCTGCCATCGACTTTCTTTACTGCAAAATAATCCGTAGCTCTACCATGTTTCTGTTCACACCCTGTAAGTAGAAGATTATTCTGAGGCCTGTTGACTGAACAGTGTACCATTTTATGTTTGGGAGAATACAGTTTTATTGAAAATCATTCTAACCAGTCAGCTCCAGTTAAGCCTAATCATGTAGCAATTATTGCACCCATCAGAACAAAGGTTTTCACATGACTTTTCGAATTCTAGATGTTTGTATTGCCAAAAGTCTAGTTAATGTTTGTATTGCATGCATTTATGTGGGCAAACAAAAAAGAAAAATATTTACATTTTATTACTTTTTCATGATCTTGACAGGCTCAGAGAGGCTCTATTTTTCTAACCTTTATCTAAGTCGTGTAGATTTGCTCATGAGGATGTTCTCTCCCAAAAGTATGTGTGTGTACACAAGTAACTGAACTTGCCTTTCTTTTTCTTGTCATCCAGAAAAGACCATTTTACTTGAGTCTAGTTAAATATCCTGCGATAACCCCCTGAGCTGATGCATAAATGCCATGTGTTGGGGGTAACACTGAGCACACGGCTGCTGCTCAGTCAAGACGCCCTGGCAGAAAGACGAGACAAGCCCAAGGTGAGCTCAGGTCTCGGACAGAGAAAAGAAGGAGTGTTGATGCTCAAGTTACTGCTGGTCTTCTGGCTGTCCAGCCCATGAATGGAGCAGCTCTCTCTCTACCTGCAGAGGCAGCTGAGAATCGTTGAGGCCCGGTCTGTATGGTAACCACACACCAACTGCTGTGTCATTGAAACTTCCGCTGCATCTAGGTTAGCATGGGTTCACCCAGCAGGCTCTTGGCCTTCACCCGTCCACGTCGGTCTCTCCCGAATATTCTGGTGTCCAGTGTTTCACAAGATGTGGCACTGATGAACTCTCACTGGTGAAATATTCAACATGCATGGAAAATCACATAGTCACCTACTGGCAGTTTACAGCTTTTTCTATTTGCAACCCAGAATCCTTTAATATCTTGAACTTTTTCCAAGCTTGTGAGACTTTGGTACTTGTTTTTGTCTTCTTCATGCATGTCTACTTTGTTTTACCAACAACCACATTCCAGATATTTCAAAGGCAACTCTGACACCAGCTGTGATGTGTCATAACTGCAGATGTGCAATTTTTATGCACTCTTTTAGTAGGCAGTAGGGGTGGGCGGATTGATCCAGATATCAATACCAGCGTTGGTATTGATATTGAACAATATCAGTGTAATGAGATCGATACTTTAGTCTCAGTTTCTCTCCTGTATGCCTGCTCTGCTGTGGTTTCATCAAACAGGCGACTTGGCTCTCATGCTGTCACAGAACGGAGCAGCACACTTGGGCCATTTCTCAATATGCCTACTTGTCCATACTTGCATTCTTGGTATTGAGAAACGGCCTTGGCCTTTGACTCAGCGGCGCCAGACAAACAAGCAAACAGGCTCAACCAGCTACAACATACATCATAGTGTTGGAAATTATAACTTTAATTTCTTCCATGTCTCTCTCCGACTGTTCTTCTCTGATGCGCAAGACAAGCTGTTTAGCTGTTGTGGGTTCCTCAACCAAAACTGAGGAAAGAGGAGGCAGAGAGGGAGAAGTCTGACTGAGACTGCTGAGTCTGCTGATCAGACTGCATACAAGAAGATACTGAACCGGTGAGCCAATTACAGACTAGTGCTGTAGCAGGGCTACCAAATTTAAAAATCATTAATCACAATCATGATTTTTAGCTTCTGCACTGTGAGATGTTTAAGGAACATCGGTAAATCTAATGTCTGTCGAGAAGCAAATGTTCAGCTAGTAAGGTGATTCACTTGTAACCAGGTGGGACCAAGTGGGCGTGACAAACTGACAATGTCTGGCACACTTGATTAGCAACCCAGATTCTTCCTCCTAATCCACAGAAAACTTATCCAGGAATTAGTCTGATTCTTAGACTCTGTGAGCATTTACAACCCCACCTTCATTCCAGATCTGGACCATATACAGCACCAAACTTTTGTTCTAAACTTACCAACTACTGAAAAAGTTAGTCTGGAGTAGCGGTATTGGTGATAATGGCCCTATATTCACTTGGTATCAGATCAATGCCAAATCTTAGAATATCGCACGTAACTAGTAGTGAAGTGAAGTTGGCTTTGTCGCCAAAACTGCATGTAATTGTTGCTGTGGGTTGACACACACACTGTGTTGGTGTCAAGCAAACATCAGCTTGATCAGCTCTTTGAAAGCCCTAACAGAAAAAAAAAACAAAACAAAACAGGAAGAAGTGGTACTTATTTTGGTTTCATTATAGGGAAAAATCTGAATATTAGATTGTGTTTTCATCTATCTGGATTTTGTCCCTGCACTGTTTGGCTGTTTGTTGTGCCAATATTGTACCAAACTCTGAGATAGTCTACCTTCTCCCATTTAACCAGATGTTTTTCCTCTTATGAATGGTTTCCTCTTGCCAGTACTAATGAGGGCCTATACATCTTCCTTTTTTCCACATTGTGGTCTGTTTAATGCTGGATTTGTATTGGTTGTGCTGGTCAGTTCAGACGCAACAAGAAAATCTGTTGGTTTTTGTGCTGGATCACACAATGGTTTGACTGATATGTTAGGTGCAGCAGCATTGCCAGTAACTGCCTCAAAGTTGGTGGAAATTTAGGGAAATGTATTTCTCGCATTGCAGAGAACAGTGGACACAAAAGCTAAAGCTGTGGTGCATGTTTTTTTTTTTCATCAAAGTTCTGCAGTTTAGAATTAAGTGTGTCCATATTGACGCAAAGAACTTGGAAATTTCACACAGATTAGACCGAGGTGTATAGAAATTCTCTTAATGACTGGGTTGCTAATTGTGAACCGGCTGTGCGGACTGTTGAAGTCACCAGAACCTTGAGGAAGCTGAAGGTGTTTTGCTTACAGAAGCTTGACTGTATTGCGAGAATTCTCTGTGTAGATTATGCTAATCCGATTAGCTTCTATAGAAGGCATCTGGACTTATCCATTTGGTGCTTGGAGACATTTGTGTCTCATCCAAGTGGCTTGTTCAGTTCTAACTGACTGATGGGGAATTGTAGATAAATATTGTCACCCTCAACTTGCTTGGCTAATGGACTATTAGCCACCCATATTTCTCGAGGTGTGAATTGTTGTGAAACTGCCAGGTCAGGAATGACTCAAGATGTGACTAAATAAATACAATAGTACACTAGGGGAGTCACCTCGAAACAGTGATCTGTAACACCACTTATCAGGTACTTTTAATGCAATGTTGAGGTCCTTACCCAGAATTTGTCAGGAGTATTAACATCTTAAGTTGTCCCTGACCTGGCAATTTCACAATCATTCACACTCCAAGGTCATTAATAGGCTGCTGGATACGCAAGTTGGAGGTGCCAATATATATTTGTGACTCCTTATCAGTCTGTTAGAAATGAAGAAGCATCTTGGATGAGAGGTGAAATGTCTTTAAGAACCAAAAAGAGAAGTTCAGTTGCCTTCTACTGAGGTTCTTGGGAAACTATTATGTGATGTGCATTTATGCAAAACCTTGTGTTTGTGGTGGAAACCCAAACCTGAGAAATTGTTAAGCTGACAAACTCTAAGCTTTTTACAAAGGGTTCTACAGTGGGCACAATATCAACAAAAGTCAAGAAGCGTGCAGAAGCCATTTTTTGTTGGTGGTGTTTTTTTTTTTTTGGGGGGGGGGGGGGGGGGGTTTGGTACATATTTTGGGTGATGTGAGAGTTTGGAGACACATGAATTAAAGTGTCACAGTCATCTAACATGGTCAGGAATTAAAGCTGCCAAGACAAAATGTTTCTCTTGAGCACATTTATACCAAGTATACCTTCAAGTTTAGCCTTGTGTTATGGAAAGCATGTGAAAATGTGTTGGGGTGCCATCATCCTGTGACAACTTTCTCTGACCCACGCTTGCTTTGTGTAGTAGATAACTGGAGATCTCTTTTGTTTATTGACTTGTATTAAAACTTTATTACGGTGAATGATAACACGGGGAGAGAAGGGATAAACGTGAAGCTTTTTGTCTTGAAGCGGGTCGCCATGAGTTGACTGGCTGGTTTGCATGTTCTGGTATTTCTTTGTTTGATTCAGTATTTCATTGTGTATGAGATGTGTCGCTTCAGGGAAACTAGAATGTTTATGGGCATTTGTAATTTTGACATTTTGTAAAATAATTAACTGTGCTCCCATCACCTTCTCCTCAATCGTTCAATAATACCAAATACTGAATTTATTTACAGATTTTAAAAGTTTTTAAAAAGTGAATCATCTGTCATACAGTTTGCCTTGTGCCGTTTATATGATGATGTTTAATTTATATCACAATTGTTTTCTGTAGATTTCTATGTGTAGCTTGACACTTTCAATTCTTGTTTGCTTTTCTTGAGATCATAATGCTGTTTCTACCTGTACTGTATAATGGTGCTTCTACTTCTCTTAAAGAAATAAATTATAATGATTCCAGTTTATTGCAGTGTTGTATTTTTATAGTTCGGGCAGGTAAATCGAGTCTGCGACTCCGCTCATGTGTGATGTTAGATAAAATGTACCTGCTGCCAAAATAATGTTGCATCATTGTGTCGTTGTGGCTCAGATGGTGCAGCAGGTTTTTTCATAATTGCAAGGTTTGCGGTTCGGCCGATGGCAGGCGAGCACTTTGCATGACATCTCTGCTACACTGGAGTGTGTGTGTGAATGAGAAACATTGTGAAGTGATTTGAGTGCTGCTAAGTTTAACTTCATTGTTTATTCTTCACTTTATCTTTGCTGATGTGCAAGTCTTTGCTTGTATGCTAAAGGCGTTGGTTTACCTCACCAGAAATGCTTTACAGACGGTCAAATAGAGTGTGAAACTTCCCTTGTTATGCATTCTCACACTGGTGTTGGACATACATTGATTGTAATAGTGTGTGTAATACATGGGTTGAGCCAAAATGAACAACTACATCTTTAAAAATCCCTGTACCTGATTTAAACTTTGCTGCCATCCCTTTCAGTGTAGTCTCCCAGCACTTCTGCAACACTCCCTGAACATTCCCGTATGCCAGTCTGTCACTATTTGCAATGAGTAACTGTGTCAAAATGGTGACCCTTCAACTTAAATTTAGTTTTGGGAAAGCGGGCACAGAGAGACAAACATGTTGAGTAGAGTGTTTAGAGGTGATAACTATGTTGTGGCCAAAAAATGGACATAATTGCCCCACTATAGGTGATGTGTAGGTACTTCATGTGCCACCAAAACAGTTCTGAGCTGTAGAAGTGTTGACACAAGACCTGTGGGGGTTTCCTATGGTGTCAACCACCAGGATGTTAGCAGCAGAACCTTTGGGTATTGTGGGTTGACGGATGGAACCTGCATAGATCAGGCTTATTCCTGTGGAAACCATGGAGTTTGGAGGCCTGGTCAATACACTGGGCACTTTGTTGTGTTCCTCGAGCTGCTCCTGAATGGTTTTTGCAGTGTTGCAGGATGCATTGTTCAGTTGGGGAGTGTAACAGGCACTGGGTAGGACCTTTGCTATGGGGCAATGTGCTTGGTATGTAATAATATTTAACTGATTGGTATGTGTCACAGAAGAATCCATAATAATGGCAAAACCCAATGTTTCCCAGCAGAATATTGTTTGAACAATGTTTTCATGTCACAATGAGGTTTTCATGTTGTGGCTGATCAATGAATATTTCCCAGTGTGAGAATCTTAGCGGGTGGTCCTGCTTCATGTCATTTTGGCAATTTTGGGAACTCTGTATGATTTTTGCCACAACAAACATTTATGTCAAATGCTCATACTTGTGCTACTGCTTTCTCGTCACTCTCTTGCCATTCTTGACTCACAATCATGTACTTGTAAATGTTTTTTGTTTGATTTTAGTGTGTACAATTAGCTGCTGCATCACTGACTGAAAGTGTCTGATCAATATATGTATTTTATCCAACAATTTCTGACATTTACTGTGATCATTTGGTTAAAAAAAAAAAATACAAAGAAGTTCAAATGGATACCAACATGTTTTATAGGTACTGTACACTGTCATGAGCCAAAGGGAAGCTGATAAGATGTTGGATGAAAGGCCAGATTCCCTGATGTTGTTATGGTTAATTGATAGCAGTTCATGCCGTTTTGGCTTGTAGCTGTTGAATGAAAGTGACTAATTACCTCAAATTGCAAATAGGACACTTCCTTTACTGCAAAAAAAACTTAGTAATTTTATCTATACCTATAAAAAAAGAAGACATATTCAGAGTAAATTAGCGCAATAATAAATGAATAGGCCTGCTTCCATGTTAACTAGACCATGTCAACATCCTGATTGAAAGACAAGGTATGGAGCGGTCCATCACTCGTGTTACAAGCAGGACGTACACGTGATCGGCTCCATTTCGCAAGCTGAATGCTTGGCCGTTGAGAAGATGGAATTCTGCAGGTCTTCTCTCTTTCTGGCAGCAGCGTTTGCAGTGGAGCTGCAAAGAGTCCATTCCATACGTGTCACGCGGTGTTGTGTTTCTGGGGCATTCCCTCCATTTCCCCCTCCTCCTCCCACTTCCAGGGCCGTGGTTCTAATCCTGTGTGGGATATCAATGCCACCCACCCCTCAACATACCGTCACCATCAGGACCCCCTTCTCCAGGGTTGGGAGATGAGGAGGTATTTGGCAGTTCAGCCTCAAAGCTGCACTTCATGTTGTTACGGGATTTTTTCCAATCAAAAACCTAAATATCATTAGAACTACAGAATAGGCTGCCATACTTTGGTAATATTCTTGATCCTGTCCAAGGCTTTGTTTTTATTGAGTTTATCCGTACATATAGTTAGTGCTGCTTGGAAAGATGTTGCTGCTGTAACACTGGAAATTTCCCCTTACGTGGGGAGTAATAAAGGATTATCTTCTCTTCTCTCTTATCCAATTTGTGTCAGAATTTGTGAATGTCTTTACTGTCACTGATAAAAATGACTTTTTTCGGCAGCTATAATTATCCTCATATTTCCTACCATCTACCGCTAGAAATGGGTATATTTGCTAAGAAAGTAATGAAATATTTTATTTTAGTCAATATTGATAACTGTAGATGATTTTTAATGAGCCATTTTTAATTTACATTTTCCTTATTTTAATTTAATCACTAGTTTATCTAGGTATACAGGAAATAATACACTTACAAATAAAAAGATTTCTTTCTTTTTATTGCTTGCATCTGATGCATTTCAGGGGAACTATAAATCGATTTTCTTGTTGCTCTGGATGAGGTGGATACCTTTGGTGCATGTTGCTGTTGCTTTATCCGTGAGATCTGCCTACATACAGTATATTCTTGATGTCTGAAGAATAAATTCCTATGACTTAAGTCACACTCTGACTTTTCCTCTTGCTCCACGTTGGTCAAAGTTTTCCCTTATCCAGTGAGATATCTGATATAATCATCTTGTGGTCAGGACTTCATTTTGTGTTTCCATTCATGATTCCCAGTAGATGGATCCCAGAGATTACAGACTGACTGGCATTGCCTTTAGAACCATTGTTTAATTTTTAGGTAACACGTCTTACCACCTCCTAAGCGATATGTCTTTTGGTGCCTTCCAGACTTTAAACTAGCATCTCTCTAAAGTAGATTGTTGGTTCAGTCTTCAATGTCTTGATACCAGTAAGATGGAAAGTATCACATTTTGTGCACATATCGTACAGAATACATAAGGATCCCTGATTTCCAATTTAGCGCCGTCATCAAGTCCAGCTTTTAGTTTACACAAATATTAACCTGAAGAACTAATTACTTTACTCTCAGCCTTGGTTATTATTGGCATTATTATTTTGGCATGTTATCCTTCTAAACTAATTTAGTAACAACCGTAAACACTGTACCTGCTACACAGGTACATTTGAATGACTGCCCATTGCGTTAAAGGTCTTGCCTGAATAAGTCAGTCAGTGCAAGGCAAATCCCTCTGTAATGATATTAAGCTAATGCAGCTATGAACGTGGTCAATCCTGTGATGGTAACACCTAGGTTGCATTAAAGAAACTTTTCCGTCGCTCCAGATAAAATAGAAACTCGCAGTTCAGATGAACAATTACAGGCTAAAATAATTATTAAACAGCTAGCCAAATGTAATAAACACACATTGACAGTAGTTGTCAAATTACTCTTACGGACAGAAGGAGGAGACAAAAGTACTATTGCAAGTTTTGATTCTATGATAGAATTTAATGTGATCATTGTAAGCAAATACAGTGCAGTTGCACCTTTTTGACCACAGGGGCATGAAGGAGCCCTTTCAAAAGTTACTACTGTGGACTAAATCTTTTTTTGCAAACAATGAATCGTACCAAAAACTCAGACGGCATCCTAACTTGTGCCACTAATGCAAGGTCAGGTTGACATTGGAGGTCTGATGCAGCTGCGTTGCATCCATTGCAGTTAGCACCTTGTCGAGTAAACAGAACCTGGCTGTGCAGTTGGTACTCCGATCTACCCCTGATCTGCCCCATTGCATTATGAAGTGGGACTAAGGGCAGGGGGCGTTGAACGGGCCCTATTGTGCTCTGAGGTGAAGGAGTCATTGGGGTAAGAAGGTTTGGGTTACTGGAAGGAGGTCCACCTTTGTGAATGGAAGGGAAGGAGGGGAGGGCAGGGCAGAGCCAACTGTTGGGCATAAGGGGTTGAATTAGAGTGGCCCACTCCACGGATTAGGTGACGGCCTAACAGAGCTCAGTAGGTATCCAGTCCAAGACTTTTTTGTGAAGGTCAGGCTTGATGGATTCTCCAGAACGTGTGATGCTGGATAGTTTGACCCTGTTCCCACACAATACCTTCCTGCTGCATAGAAACCTTCCATACGGTATATGCTCTAGTAAACAACTTGAAACTCGATGGAACAATTATTTTATCGCATGTTATGGATGTTGGCTGACATTTCTAAGCACACTGATGCTTTTGGCTGCTTCAGTTGCTAGGAAAACAGAACTTTTTAAAATCAGGCATGCTTTTGTATTGTCTCCAGGGAGTGGTGGGCCAATTGGAGTTGAGTTCTTAAATGCTTCAGCAATACTGACATCCCTCAGCATCTGAATTGACTGGAGTTGATGTTGATCCGTGTTTAGACCCCAGGTTCTTCCAACCAACCCTACTTAGCTAATGCTCTTGCCTCTGCTTTGGCCAAAATCCAAGCAGCAGAAGCAGTGTTAGTCATTCTTGCTGAAGCTACTTCTATGCGACCATGGATGGACTAGACAAAAATCACAGATCCAGGGTCACCGAAGTGGAAAAACATTCAAAGTTGATTTGGGGCCTTGGTGCTTCAAATAAACCAAGAAGGCCACCACGTGGAAAGACCAAAGTGTTGGAACGGACATACTGAGATCATGCGAGGTGCTGTATTCAAGAAGTTGGTTGTTCACATGAAAAGGTGTGGAACTTGTGTGCAGAATGTAAACAAGCTTAAGAGAGACTTCCTCTGCTCTTAGTTGCTTTACGAAGTAGTCATGATTGCTCAGAAAGAGTCCACCTGCAAGAATTATATATTCATAATTGGTGATAAAATTTGAACATGGATGCTTCACATTAATGATGCGAATTAATTTGGCTTTGAAACTTGGAGTAGTGCCTCCAGCCATCTCTGCAAACTCCTCCAAAGTCCTAGCTTATCCAAAAATCTTAAAAAGGATATAGTGCCAGTGGAGCTGAGACAGGCCACACAAATGTCCTTTTGAGTTTAAAAATAAAACTCTTTGTACATAGTTATAGTGTCTCTTCTGTTTTTCAGGTCACCAGGGTAGCAAGTCCATTAGCTGATTAAGTGGGCTAAAGCAAAATAATACATTGCAATATGTTGATTGGAAACTATTTGCAAATGTTGCAAACAAATCTGGAAGAAAATATGTTTTCCTCAATATGTAACTGAATTGTAAGAATGCAGTTAGTTGCATTGGAGAATAGGTTTTCACCAATCAAAGTGGCCAAGGTCTTCATTAGACATTATTTTAAACGTCAGTACAAAATAAACTGCTGAATTGTGTAAAAATTTACTCTGGTACAGATGTCATGAATGCAGAAATTATCTATAGAGACCAAAACAGTTTTCTGTACCCATCTGTCAACATATTTATTTCTGCTGTAAAACTGGGTATTTTAACATGGGGGTTTATGGAGAACATCTCACTTTTGGAATCGGCCTCAAGTGGCCATTTGAGGAACTGCAGATTCTGTTGGCTACATTTTCAGCGCCAATCATTGCTGCTCGGATGACAGAAATTTTCTTTCATATATATCTAGTGAGCAACTTTCATAGATTTTGTGCAGCTCCTTCTGGAGGTACAGAAGGCTTTTTTCTTACCACTTTGTTTTCAATACATAGTAAAACTCCTGAAACCCTCTCAAAAGATAAGATAAAAAAAATGTGTAAAATTGGCACACATCCTTTAGCAGAAAAGGTCTGATTACTTCAGGACTTGACCACCCAAGTATTTAGAAGAAAAGAGAAGACGTGTTATCATTTCCCGTCATGTTTGCTGTTCCCAATGAACGAGCGCGCAAGCACACAAAATCCAGTGTATCAGCCCATCTCTGTCGTTCCCGCGTCTCCATCCTCGACATTTCCCAAAACCCTAGATTTGGAAGCTCCCCCAGCCCACTAGGTCATCTGTAACTGCTGAATTTTTTTTGTCCGTCTTTGTGCGACATTCTCTTTCACAGGTTGGTTAAGAGTATGCGACCATTTACACAACAAGATGTGGGAGGTTTAAAAGAAGCCTCCGCAGAGAGTCTCAGTGCTGCTTAATGGGAGCCTGGGGCCTGCCCTCAGTCTTGGAGCCTTTCACACATCTTGCTCCCTGCCTCTCCAGTTACTTCCACTGTCCTCCTGCAACAAAGACCCAACTGACTGCCCTCTCCTTCCCAGACCCTATCAGCATGGATCCACCTGAGGTTTCTCCTCAGTATCTCCCCAGCATCTATGGAAATGAAGTGTCTTGTATAGCCTTGTAAATGAGGCTGTTCGTAATTAAAAAAAAGGGGGTACACAGAGTATCCAAAGTGATTCATGTTAATTCTGTAACTCTACCTTCCTCGGAGGTTGAAAAGCAAGGTTTCAGACTGTGTGTGTGTTTCTGGTTTTTGTCCATAAATGCCCCCAGAGTCAGACTGTACTACTTTGGTGAGTTCGTGTGCCCTGAGCTTTAACTGTACTGAGTGAACTCTGGCAAAGGCTGGACCACAATTGAGGCCTAATCCAAAGGTAGCGTCTAGGTCAACCTCATTTTACACAGGCTGAGGATTTGTCACACAGATAATTTCAACACGAGAAAAATTCCGTGTCCACTTTTACAGAAATTGTCTACAGACACTTGCAAAGCTGATTCCAATGTCACCATTCCAAACAAATAAAAGACACACTGTTTCCAACCAAATCTTCCACTAAAGACACGTTTTATCATCATTTGGCACTTTGCTGGTATTATTGACAGATCTTGCCCAAAAAGGCTTGCATTCATCCCATGTGAGAGCCTCTCTTTGTACAAAAACATTCCTCTTCTCCTGCGTTTTAAACAAATCTCCAGACAGTCATTCTCTTTTGTTTCACCCTCCATCCTTTCCACATCTCTAACCTCCCCTCTCCCATTCTTACATATTGCTCTGTTTCCACTCCCTCTCTTCCTCAGATTCCTATGCTGTCCCTCCCCTCAACTTCCCTCTCCTCCCCACCTACCTCCATTCCCCAAACACTGATCTCAGATTAAGTTGAACACTATCCCAGGTAAAGTTTGCACCTGCTCCTTTAGGCTTCCACAGCTTCTGCAGGAGCCCGTGAATCTCCTCCACTTTACCCCTCGGAGGACAGTTTAAACGCAGCACAGACCTTCTGGATTGTTGCTGACAAACCCGTGGAGCTGGAAGTGGAACAAAAAGTCTGTCAGGACATCCAAGCCGCTCTGCATAGCCTTCATCCCCTTCACTCCCTCCATCAGTACCATCACTCTGTGGATGGTCCTCTGCTGGATGGGACTCTGCTGTGTGGAGATTGCCAGGTTAGACTAGTGAGGTGCTAGATGTCCATCTTCTGAAGGCAGGTGAGTACATTCTCTCTTTATCTGCTATATTCCATCAATAGCTTCTTTATTTATGACCTGACAGGTGCAGCGAGAAACTTCTCCACTCAGGTTTTAATGCTGCAAATACAATCTTTTTCTTTCACTATGGGTTTTAGAAAACATAAATTAACATGACAACATTGTTATTTATTATTATTTGCTTTCTAAAGTCGGTGTTTAAACTATTGCATACTGGTGCTCAGGCTCTTTCCATGTTAAAAGATCTCAAATCCATTCGATTAACATCCACATTTACATAAAATGAACATACATCCTTACTACTTTCCACCCTTCAGATTGCACCCCTTGTTTCAAATAACTGATCTATCATGTCTTTTTTTTCTAAGATGTGCATTTACACTGATGTTTTTGATGGTTAACAGACAAACCAATCAATCTAGACCTCTGTCAATCTGCAAATCTCTATCTAAATGTCTTGAGTGAATTGACCTTTTTTTTGCATGTTGCTTATTTCACACAGTTACAGTTTTGTCTTGTTGGAGTTTTATCTTAACTGCCCTCCTTTAAAAGTCACTAAAAGGAGCTAAATGCCAGGCGGATAAGATTGTGAGCTACGAGAATCAAGACAGCAATTGTGGTAATCTTTCTGTTGACAATGTTTGATGAGAGGCTGATGACATTACAGCAGACCTCTCTCAGCAGTGCCCACTCACCTTGGCACACCTGAACACAATTTAGCATCCACCTGAATAGAATTCACACATTAGAGAGACAGGGCGGTAATTTGAGAGAAGCATCTAATACATTCCTCATGTATGAGGAGTTAAACACCGAACGTACTGGACAGTAAATGTGACTATTTCCTCATAGGTTCCAAAATCACACCAAAAGTTAGTTTGCAAATTATTATTTTTTAAACAGATCTCAGACAGGCTTTTATGATTATATTTAAACATAACTGTACACTTGTAGGTTGACTAAATAATTGGCTTTTCTAAGCTTTGTCATATATTGAGATCAGACACCTGATTTCACAGTAATGTTTGTGTATAATGGCATTAAATCATGTTTTTTTTCCATTTAAATGTGTTTATATTGAAGATATTTGGCAAACGTGTGCATGTAAGGAACCAAAACTACATAGAGGAAGCACTATTTTAAAAACCGTGCTAGCCAATAAAAATATGCAAACTATAATTTGACTATATAGTGTGAGATTTTGTCTTTTGAAATCATGTTTATCTGTTGAAAGAATTTATATTTTAGTTTAAAACACCATAGAGCATCAGTGTTGCAAGTAAATTGCTAAAGACTTGCCAAGATTTAACTGTTCTCTATGGGAAAAATCATAGACTGTTTAGAAGCTCGAAGGTCAGCTGGCAAGCAATGATCACATCTCCAACAACATATTTTCAAATAGGTGTTACTTTAATAAGTTCACCATATATTAGGGTCTTTAACAGTTGTTATAAAAGGCCTGTGATATCCAAAGGGAACCGGTTTAACTTTTAAGGCAGCAGTGATGTTTCGCTCTTTTAATTTTTTAATCCACTGAATGCACAGTTCCTCCCAGCTCATTAAACAATTAAGTTCAGATGCTATATGGTGACTGTAGAATCTGCCAACTTGGCTGTACATTCGACTTCGCCAATGGGAACGTTGCCAAGCCAGGCACTGAACATCCCCAATGGGCTGCTGCAAGGACCTTGGCAATTCAAACCTGCTCACTTAAAGCCATTAGTGCCCCAGTGTTTACGCTCCTCTCCCTTTGGCCAACAAGGCATGGATGGATCCCAAACAGAAGTGGTAATGAGGTCCTAAGCAGCCTCGCGGCTTCAGACACTGAGACGCTGGAGCAGAGTCCTGTCAGCTGCAGGGAGTCGAGGCACAGAGAGGCCTGGAGTCCACTGTTGCCGACTCACAAGGGACTGTAAGGCAAATGTGATCCTGACACATTGTTCTGGCATGCATAATAGGGCCTTTTCAGGGCTCCTCTGGGGAGACCTGGGAGCCTGATCTTAAAGAAGTAGCGTGACGTTGGTTTGATGGTTCTCCCTCCTCCCGACTTTTGTCCAACGGCCTTGTTTATGGGAAGTCCTATGACTCATGTCCTCCTGCATTTCCATTAGCTTTAAGGAAAATGCAGCGCAGATAAAGCAGTGGGTCTTCAATATGGTCTCTCGTTTCATTCTCCCTTTAGAATGGTCAGGCCAGGTTGTCCAGTCATTCTGCTCCATCTCCTCAGCATCTTTGCACAGATAGGAGGTATGAGGCAAACTCTGCAACAGCTAATATCGTCATCTTTTAAAGATGGGAGCAGTCTATTTAATGAGCTTTTCCTTTCAGCTCGTACTCAGGATATACTGTATCCATATGGACCTGGCCATAGGGATCTCGAAACCCCCAAGATGGATGATGGGAGTTCTCCTGAAGTTGCTTTGCTTATCCCCTTCATTTTCTTCAATAACCCCTACCGTTCCATCTATGTAAGCCAGCAACAAAACACTATCATCATTCTGCAGTCACTCTCTTTAAAATTATGCTACTCAAACACAACTCTGTCTTTTCTCCTCGCAGGTCAACAACAATGGTGTGGTCTCCTTCAACGTGCAGGTTAGCCAGTTCACACCAGAGGCTTTTCCCCTGAGTGACAGCAGATCATTCATTGCTCCACTTTGGGCAGATGTCCACAACGGCATCCGCGGAGACGTGTACTACCGAGAGTCCACCGAGCCGCAAATCCTGGAAAGGGCGACGCAAGATGTCCGGAAGTACTTCAAAAACATGCCCCTCTTCACGGCCACCTGGGTCTTTATTGCAACGTGGCACCAGGTCACCTTCTATGGAGGAAGCCAGACAACTCCGGTAAAATCCAAACTCTTCTCCATCTCCTTCATCTTCATTTCCACACAGTTACAGAATATGGAGAGGAACTGGTACACAGTGTTAAAACTCGAATAAGGAAACTTTTTATGTTGTTAGCAGTTAGCTACATTTACATGGACCCTAATTTTCCACGAATAATTAGAATAATAAACCAATTAAAATAGAAATGCTTCATGCAACAAGAACAGACCAGTCTGATTGGAAGGAATTTTAATAGGATTGAGAGGGGAATTATAAAATTTTTGATTATACCTTCAATGGCAAAATATTGCCCCCTTACAACCATATAAACATTTGATCTGATTTTTCTGGTTAAAGAAATAAATATATTCTTTCTTAACTCCATCAGAACCACTCTATCCCATCAGTCTTTGTTTCAGGTCTTTAGTCTTTAGTAGAAGAGTCAACACTAAGTTAACTGTCCTTGTAAAGAACCTCTTGTACTCTCCTCTTGTTTTAGGATTGCAGGAAAATTATTATCTACTGAATTTGCTGCCTAATTAGGAAGAACAGCAGAAATGCCTAAATTATTCCCAGGACATGATCTTTGTCATTTTCTTGATATTATTCTTTGTAAACCTTTAATTTCCATCAGATTACCAGCGAGCAAAACCACTTTGCAGACAACATTTTGGAAGTATACATGTTTAATGTCTTATTATTATCAAGTAAGACTATCAAAGTCAGTTTAACCCTCTAAATCCCTAAAATTGATATCAGGTTAAATGCATGTTAAGCATGTTATCTTTGAAAACATTTCTGAAAAAACACTATTTATCAAAGTCAAAAACTGTAATTATAGAAAGAATCGCCAGATTTTCAGCTAGATTCTGTAAAAAAAAAAAAAAAAAAAAAGAATAAAACCTGTGCTCCTTGGCATATCCGTGAAGCCATAAGCGACACAACAGTTATTCGACAAAAATTCAGCAACTGAACTGCAGGCAGTGTTTACTCAGAGCAGATAGGAGACAAGTATGGAAACACATTTAAAATGTATGAAGTAAAATGTCAATAGAATGTAGAGCCACCATTGTCCAATATTGGCAACACCTATACTGGTAAAATGTTGTACATGTTGTTTCTAAGGTTCAAATCTTACATTTTATGATTAATGTAATTCTTACTGTGTCATACTCCCAGTAGACATTTTTGAGTTCTCTTTTTCTAGCCATAGTTGTCCTGTTTCCTTAGAGGTGCAGGACTTTACATTCCAGTGAAAAATGAGCCAACAAGAGCAAAAAACATCCAGAAACTGCTTGGAGTTCAGAAGTTCACTTCTGTGCAGTTGGCACTGAGATTGTTTCATTGTTTAATTAATCTTAACAAAAAGTCTAAAAAGGAGGAACCTGTGAGCTCAGCCAAGGTCAGTCAAATTGAACAACTGCCTTTGCCATCATGAGAGACATGATCTAGAAACAATATGTGTAAATATGACAGATTTGCTGTTGTTGGTAGCTAGTGGTTTTGCTAAGCTAGGCTATAAACATCCCAGACCCACAATTCTTCTCTGCTGGATCAGTAAATATTTATTTAATGATTTCATGGCTATACTGAGTGTGAAAAAACATGCCTCGATTGAAAATACTGAGATTGAGACATTTTTGGAGTTTTGTGTTCCATTTATTGTAAATCTGCTCTTTTGTCTGGAAGGTAGACATTCATTGAATCATCACTTTCCTTTGTTATGGTGTTCTTCATTTTTGTTATGTTTCACATGTATGCGCACCCCCACCCCCCACCCCTTCTCTTTTTTAAAACTATTTAATCCTCTTGTTTAATTAAAAGGTGAACACATTCCAAAGTGTACTAATCTCAGATGGCGTGGCATTCTTCAGTATGTTCAACTATGGAGAAATCACGTGGAGCACAGGAACGGCCAGCGGTGGAGATCCTTTAACGGGGCTGGGTGGGACCACAGCTCAGGTATTCTCCCTGTCATATGTAGAACAATCCTTTTCTGCTATGAAAAGATATGAAAAACATTTGAGCTCATGTCCCTCATGCCACTCCCCTTTTCAGTCAGGTTTTAATGGTGGAGACATTGGTCACTTCTTCAACTTGCCGGGGTCACGATCAAACGACGTTGTGAACATTGAACAGACAACCAATGTAAATGTTCCTGGACGCTGGTTCTTCCGTGTAGACACTGAACTGATAGATCCGGCCAATGGCTGCAGCTACAATGGCAAGTTCAGACATTGACAACGTCAGCACAGATCGATCCTTTACAAACTTCTTCATGTGAATAAAATGCTTCATTTACTTACGGTACTTGTAAATATGTCCTCATGCCATTTCTACATCCTCTCCAGGGCGTTTCTACAGACGAGGGGAAATCTTCTGGCTGTCTGACCAATGCTCACAGCGATGCCGCTGCCTGGACATTGATAACGAAGTGCAGTGTCAGGAGGCTCCATGTGGGCAGCTGGAGACCTGCGAGCAGCAGGAAGGAGCCTTTTACTGCCAGCCCACCCGCACCAGCACCTGTGTGGTGTTCGGGGACCCTCATTACCACACCTTTGACGGCTTCCTCTATCACTTCCAGGGAACCTGCTCCTACCTGCTGGCTCGGCCATGCTGGGAGGTAGCTGGGCTGCCCTTCTTCAGTGTGGAAGCCAAAAATGAGAACCGAGGGATGGCCTCAGTATCCTGGCTGAGAGACGTCACCGTGGAGGTGTATGGTCACCGAGTGATGTTACCCAAAGGCAGTTTAGGAACAGTTCAGGTGAGAACCTGTGGATTTAAAGAGCTAGGGTCAATTCATGCTTTCCTTGTCTGTAGATAACCAGAAAGCAAAAGACAGCTGAGAGTAAATAAGGACAGAAACCTAAACGTCATTGTGGGATGTGAACCATGGCCCTGACTAAAGCCGAGTCGCTGGTGGAACCAACTGCCCCTCAACTCCTACACTCGAGCTTTCGTCGATATTTTAAACTCAGTACTTTTCTCATCATATTACAGGTCACAAATTATGATGATTTCAAAACAAAATGACATTCCCGTCGAAATGTAATTTAGAATGCAGTTTTATTGTATAAGAACATCATTTTGTGGAGATTGGGTTGGATTCCATCCATTCTACAATAAATGCAAATCCATCTGCTATGCAGATACTCATATTGCCAGCATATCAAACACAGAAAAACATGAAGACATAGCCAATAGTTGCAGATTACACTGTACCACCATGTTAACATGAATTTTTCTTAAAGTTTGTTTTTCTGCTTTGTTGGAGCTCCATTTATGGAAAGGATGTATAAATCCAAGCACCTCAGAAATCTGGCAGCAACTGCTTCAGTTACACCTCTTTCAATGATGCATTATAAATGTGTGGATGATGCAGAATCAGTTCACGCTGTATCTTCTTGTACCAAACATTTGGTTAAAATACTGGTTGTTTTCCTGACAAATGTGCAGTATGCTTGTAGTGTAGACAGTTTGCATGGGGATAAATTTTAGGCTGCAAGTGGATATTTGATTATGGAATATACTCAAATATCCACTCTTGAAATTTCATCATCCATTCTTCAAGAGAATGGATGATTAATTTGTGTCTTGGATACCCTGGCGGATGCTAAAAGCATGAATTGACACTAAACAGTACCTCTTCAATGCATCTGTCTGGATTTTCATAATATCCAAGTACAAAATGATAATGTAGGAGATCTGTGTTTAAAGTTTTGTTGTGATTAAAGCATTTTTGGAAAGAGACAGCAATCTAATTTAGAGAATACTGTCTGGTCTATGTTTTCTATCTCCATTCATTGTTCCCTTTCTGAATTGTTTCTTTACAGGTAGATGGCTTGGTGAAGACCTTACCGGTCCAACTGAAGCTCGGTGCTGTCAGAGTGTACCAGTCAGGCGTTGCTGTTGCTTTAGAAACAGATTTTGGACTCTTGGTAACCTATGACGGCCAACACTATGCATCCATCTCCCTGCCCAGCTCCTACTTCAACAACACTTGTGGCCTTTGCGGTAACTACAATGACGACCCCGCTGATGATCCTGTGCTGCCCGACGGCTCTCTAGCAGAAAGCGTGGTGGAGCTGGGAGGCAGTTGGCGAGCCGAGGACACCGACTGGAGGTGCACAGATGGCTGTGCTCAGAACTGCAGTGTATGCGATCCACTTACAGAAGCTTTCTACTTTCGCTCAGACTACTGTGGGCTCATCAACAAAACCGATGGACCTTTTCGGGACTGCAGAGCCGTAGTTGACCCCACAGCGTTTGTGTATAGCTGTGTGTATGACATGTGCAGCAACAGGGATAACATCACCACTCTATGCCAGGCAATCCAGGCCTATGCTCTGGCTTGTCAAGCTCTTGGTGTCACAATACGCCCGTGGAGATCTCGCACCTTCTGTGGTAAGATTCAGGGCATCATTTGCATAGATTCCCTTAGTTCTACTGCAGCATCTAACATATTTATTTATCTCTTTTTGGTTCCCAGCATTGTCGTGTCCAGAGTTCAGCAGTTACCAGGTGTGCACAAGTGCCTGCCCGGCCTCCTGCTCAGACCTCACAGCTCCTCTGTACTGTGCTCATCCCTGCACTGAGGGCTGCCAGTGCGACCCCGGTTATGTCCTCAGCGGCAGTCGCTGTGTGCAGCGCGACGACTGTGGCTGTGAGCATAATGGCCTCTACTACCCCCTTAATCACACTTTCTGGGCCGGCCCCAGCGGCGAAGAAGGCGAATGCATCCTCCGCTGCACCTGTGGGCCTGCCGGAGAAGTCTCCTGTTTCAATGAGTCCTGTAAGGAGGGAGAGGTCTGTGTGGCGGAGGTGGGCTTGCTGGGTTGCTACCCTCGGAGGGAGGGAGTGTGCTCAGTCACCCAGAACTCAGTGACATCCTCCTTTGATGGCACCTTCCTGCTTTTCCCGGATGACAGCTCTTACTACCTGCTGAAGCTGTGTGGCCCGGTGCCAGCTAATGGCTCGATGGTGGAGGTGAAGATTGGCAGGCGGCTGGTGAACAAAGGCCCCACTTGGAAAAGACCTGTGGTGGTTACAGTGGCTAACATGGAGGCACAGATGGGAGGGTTAGATTTTGATATAGTAAAGGTTTGTATTTTCTCATCTCTTTTTGGCTGTTGATTATCTGTGTTACTGTGGCTCATTGGCTTAATTATCAGAAAAAAGAGACAATACTGCAAAGACATAGCAGGTGTGTGAAATTAGTTAAGCATGACCCAAGTTCCAGGCAGCTGAAAAAAATGCTTTAGTAATGCAAATCACAATGGTCTGTGCTGCAAGAAACCACTTTTAAGAAGCTACAAAACATACAAAGACATCAAGTAGCCACCATCAAGCAGTGATTGAATACACAAACAGACAAAATATCTATTTTTTTCAGGGCCAATACCGAAACCAATTATTGGTAATAAAGAAAGGCCAACATTAAATTATATATATTAACAGCTTGTGATAGCAGGGAACCTGTCATTAATAACTATTGTACTTCCTTCATAATAATTTCTGTAGATGAATATGAACAGCAGGTTCAGTTGGCGTGATTGACCTAG